>NC_137262.1:60144439-60579439 GCF_053477335.1 Acartia tonsa
AGGCCCTGTTGTCCGTTTCTTTGGAGATTTTTTTTTATCTAAAATTTTGCTAAGGAGACCTGTGACATATAATGCACATAAACCTACACAGACACACATACATTCACACAAACACACAAACATAGAAAATACATAGACTTGATATATGAATATAATTGGTATTACATATTACATGGAGAATACAAAAATAATCACGAATATTAAGGGATAAGACAATGGACAATAAATTGATATACATCCCCAATGATGATGGACAATTACCCCTGGATCGAAATTATTGGTAGAAAAGTTAAGACTCTGGAAACGATTTAATAAAAGTACCCAAAGTTTTTAAGCAAAAATCGGAAAACGTAAGCTTTGTGATAGCTTCCATGCTATTTTTAACGTGATTTTGAAACTTAAGGTACCAGTATAATTTACAGTCCTATGTCCCAATTCTCCAAGGACCTAAAGGGATTAGACAATAGACGATAAATTGATGTACATTCCAAATGATGATAACTAAAATAAATGTCAAAATTATCGGCTAAAAAGTTTGAACCAAAAAATCAAGATTTGAAGAAAAAATTCTCAATTCATTAAAGTAAATGAGGGATGGGAATGTGAAGTTCCAAATATAGATTCCATGTCCCCTCCCTTCCTGAAAATAATATGTTAAGACAGGGTCATCAAAAATGAATAGGTTAACCATTAGGAACAGTTTTTTTTAAAGAGAAAACTGTGTAACAAGGACTATCATATAAACATATAACAGTAATCAATTGGTGCTTCTCCTCGAAGTGCCCTTCGCGCAGCGAACCCCTCCCCCTTTTAAAAATAAATTGAAAATAAGAGACGTTATTTTTTTTCATGCTATGCCGGGGTTTCCTAATCTTGCGGTGCCCCAACCTAGTAATATAACCTGACACAAATAAACGAAAAACTACCCATTCCATTAATTTGAATTTATATGAAAACAGAGGTAGGAGGTTTTTTTACTCGATAAGGTACTTTGAGGGAACCTTTAATTAGTCATTGGACATATGTACGTACATTGTACAAGCACCACTTGTAAAGTGTCTGCTCTACTTAAAAGTATTACAAATAGCAATTATCTATTTGAATAGAGATTAATCATTATACCTGTTTTAAAGAAATTAAAAATGATTAACAAGAAAGACAATTTACACAAAAAAAGATAAGTAGAAAAATCTCCAAGTACACAGTTTAAAAAAACACATTTTGAGAAATATTTTTTCATCCATACTTTAGGTCAAGTTAAGTCTAAACAAAATTGTAAGTAATTTTGTTGCAAAGCTATTAAAACAGAGGATATTTTTTAAAGACATACTTACATTTTTAGGATTTGATTGTAGAGATGCCATGCTTATAAATGTGTACCTTGCTGTAATAGGAATCAGTATTAATAAATCAGATGAAAAGTATAATAATGTAACATAATTTTTTTTTGAAAGGTTAAAAATCAACATGGTTTAGATGGACGTACGGATATTCTAGCGACAATAATAGAGCTGCTACGCTTTCTTAATTGTACCTAACTTTCATGGGAATCATCATGCTAAGATTGAAATCGAAGTGTCGTCCTAAGCAATCTCATTTAAGTTATCATATAATTTCCTAATAATAAAGACATATAGAAGAATTTAATTGAAAATGGTAAAGAAACATTGTAACTACTTAACCTCTCACAATTAGATATACTTTTCATGCCAATATGAGGACTAATTTCTTTTATGGTGGGGTGAAAACTTTACTTTTTTCTAGTAGATAGATAGGCAGACAGATATATAGATAGCAAGATATATATTATATATATAGATAGATAGCAAGACCGATAGATAGATAGCCTTGCTGTGATGTGAGCTAAACAGATATAGATATAAAGTTTTAATTGAACGATAAATATATAGATATATAGCCAGACAGATGGACAGACAGATAGATAGCCAGACAGATAGATAGATAGCAAGATAAATAGATAGATAGATAGATAGCCTTGCTGTGATGTGAGCTAAACAGATATAGATATAAAGTTTTAATTGAACTAGAAAAGTTTAGAAAGAATTTACCACATTTCTTCCCCCAATCTTTGAGGTGTTTATAGATAACAGCTGATATTATAAACATACACTGAATAATTTGGTCTATAGGGACAAGATAATGGACTGTAAATTGACGTATATCCCTAACTACTGGTTACAAAATTGGGACATTGCTCGTTTAAATAAACCAATCAGAATATATTAAAAGTTCTTAAGTATACGAAATACAGAACTTGTATAAACATTAGGGAGGGAAGAGACATTAGACTGAAAATTATGCTGGTATACTCAGGTTTTATAAAAATAAGCCCTCATTCATGAAAACTTTGCTTATTCCTTAAAAACACGCACCAGATTTGCTGAAATGTGAAAACATGATTTCTTTCCCTTTTTTTCAGGGATCTAAAGGGATAAGGAATTGGACGATAAATTGATGTACAATGTGTATCCCCAATTATGATGAACAAAATACCCCATTCTTAATAGAAAATTTATTATTGGAAAATTTAGTTTGTACCAATAAAATAAGAAAGTTGTGAAAATCTTTATAATCTTACAAATGATAGAACATATTTATAAAACTTTGGGGACAAGTACAATTTAAAGTCCTATGTACCCTACCTCCCTGCAATTTTTCCATAAAATTTTGTTCTCATGGTCAAACTTACCAAAGGGTCGGGTTTTAAGCCATTTTTAAAAACAATATGACACTTGGATTTTTACTGTTAATATAAATTATCTTCTTGTGTTATATTACAAAGTTAAACACTAAAGAAACAGCCCTTAAGGCAAAGAAGCAAAATTGTTGTATAATTTTGTTATATATTTTTTGTTAGTTAATTAAATAAATCATGAAAATTATTTTAATGTTTATACAAATAGGATGACTAGAAGAATGGATTTATTATTACTTACAGATTATGTACTCTAATAAAGTGGAACTTGAATTGTAGCGAGCTAAAATAACAACCCCTCATCCCCAACCTTCAACCCCCCAACTGACCAGTAAATGAGCTCAATGTTAGCAAGCTAAACAAACGACAATTTTTTTGCTGTCATAAATTCTACGTCTACATCCTATTTTTGAACTGTATAATCATTTACTGTACAAAAAAAAAAAATACTAAAAAGCTTGCAATTTTTATCCGAAATTTGTCCTGGTTTTGAATACGATGGTCATCTCAAAAACGAAGAAAAAAAGTATTTGAATGCATTTAACTTTGAAGCCAATATGTAATGTATGTTTTAAGAAAGTACATTCTCTCATCAGATAAAAGGGAATGTCAGACCTAGAAAGTTGCTATTCAAGTTTAGATGAAATTACAAATTTTTTAACTTGTTATTCAAATATTCATGAGGGATGGGGGGGGGGGGAAGTTTTATTTGGAATGGACAAACACACTCAAAAATTCTTATCAATTTTTTAGGTGGGAGGTAATTACCCTTCTCCCCCTCTCCATTTGATATTGCTTTTAGCCTTATCAACTACTCGGCACGTTAAAAAATACACTATTGCCGCAGTTTTTTGACACACACACCCTAGTTATAGAAAAGCTTCGCTTTAAAAACAGTAATAATTTATCACTTAACTAACGACTACGCCCCTAGAGGGCTCTAGTTGCAATTTCTCTTGGGCGGATGGTGGTATCCTCCCCTAAAATAATTATAAATCTTCTCAGGATCTACGAGAAGCTACCCTGTAAAGGAGAAACCTTTTGGTTCAGCGGTTAGCGAAATATTTCGGTACAGACAAACAAACAAATAAACTTAAAGACATCCAGTTACTTTATTATAAGGATTATTCCTTTATTTGTGAAATAAGGCAAATAAGAATTGTTTCCGCTAATTGAGATATTTGGCAACTTAACTAAAATAAAACTAAGGAAGAGAGAGAAAAGAAAAATTACGGCATTTTTATTCTTTTTCTGTCAGGAAAGTTTTCAGTTTTCACTACACAAGGGTAGGCTAAAAAATTCCAGGTTTTGAAAAAATACCAATTTAAACGATATGAACAGCCTCAAAGTCACATGCCTTGACATACTGGAAAAAGTAAAAATAAATCTTTTTTGCGCCCTTTTTGAGAAAATCCTATTTTTCAATTTTAGTGTAATAAAATAAAAACAAGGATGACAACATCCATAAGTAGCGAAGCACAAAAAATTGTGGATGGGAACACATAGAAGTAGATTTAAAGTGTATTTATTAAAATCAAGAATAGATTTATTGCAGAAAATAAACCTTGTTTCATTTTGTATGATGAAGACGGTTAAAGTAAATTACATATAGATGCACATAACATTGGGAAAAAATATTTTGAAACTGTTAATGCAAAAAAGTTTTAAAATTGGACCAAAAATACCTAAGATATGGGGAAATATGTCGAAACAAATAAAATTAGCCAAAAACCTGCTAAAAGGCATTTTGTCCGTCATTGTTTCTTTTCTTAAAACGGCAGAAATTTAATTTTAATATCTTTAACTGAAATTTTTTTTGAAAATTTGACCATAAACACCAAAGATATGGGTTAAAATGTGAAAAATAGAAAAAAAGCCAAAAACCTGCAAAAAGGCAGTCTGACTGTCATTGGTGTTTTCTTCAAACGACAGGAAATTTAATTTTGATATCTTTAACTGAAAAAAATTTGAAAATCGGACCATAAACACCGAAGATATGGGGAAAAATGTGAAAAATATAAAAATAGCCAAAAACCTGCAAAAGGCAGTCTGACCGTCATTGTTGTTTTCTTCAAATGACGGGAAATTTAATTTTGATATCTTTAATTGAAAAAATTTTGAAAATCGGACCATAAACACAAAAGATATGGGGAAAATTTGGAAAATATAAAAATAGCCTAAAACCTGCTAAAAAGCACTCCGACCGCCATTAATGTTTCATAGTTAATTGTGCTCCTTAATGATGGGAATGTTGTCAAAAAATTTCAGCTCTCTATCACTTATAGGAGCCGAGAAAATCACGTTTCCCCCAATTCATTAATCACGGACGGACAGACGGACGGACGGACGGACGGACGGACGGACATTGTGAATTATAGAGTAGATTCGCTACTAATAAGGAGTAAAGAACATAAAAATACAAAAACTTCTAGACAAATTCCACAGTTAAAAAAAGTGACTTAGCTTGATATTAGCAACTCTCTCTGTCTCTCTCTTTCTTTCTCCCACTACCTCTCTCTCTCTCTCTCTCTCTCTCTCTCTCTCTCTCTCTCTCTCTCTCTCTCTCTCTCTTTCTCTCTCTCTCTCTCTCTCTCTCTCTCTCTCTCTCTCTCTATCTATCTATCTCTTTATCTCTCTCCTACTATACCCACAAATCCTCATCCAAATTTCATTTATACTCATTCCCTATCAAGTTTTATGGCTTTCAATGTGGATTTTCTTGTGAATTTACGGGGATAATTACATATAACATGTCTAGGTTCCTTGTGTACAACATATAGAGACGATGCAATTCTGTTTGTCATCAGAGATCTAAAGGGATAAGACAATAGCTGATAAATTAATGTACATCCCCAATGATGATTTACGAAATCATAGATTTGTAGTTTGGGGTCATCTCAAAAAACGCCTATCTCTTCATTGATTTCAAGTGGTCATCTAAAGGATCCAGAGCATCATTCACTTATAATGGTGGTTATGATACTCAAAAACACTGGGATAATACGTTAAGTAACAAAAGTAGACAATCAACCCTTTGATTGCACGACCTTTGTCCTGTGCATGTTAATGAGTTGCACCAGTTGATTGGCCAAGGCATTTTCCCTTCTCTCACTGTTAGTGTTACATGCCAGAAAAAGCAGATGGTACCATTTTTTAACGTCTCTAATTTTCCAGAGTACTTTTTTTGATGTCTGTTGTGTAACTTGAAAGATCTAAAAAGGTTGACATATAACTAATAAAACAGGTTCTAGGATATTTTGAGGAAGACAGAAAAACATTTTTAAGCTGAAAGACAAAATTTCAGAAGTATGCTTCAGGTATAACATATGGATATTAAGACTTTTTGGAAAAAAAATTATAGAGTTGCTACGCTTTTTAAATTAGGATAAATCTTTTAGGAACCACTATAGAAAGCTTGGAACAATAGGATAATTCTAAGATAATTGTATAAAAGATCAAAGCCATACATACGCGACGTTACGGCCGGACGGACTAATTATAATTGTAAAAAGGCTTCGGTTTGAAAATATATAAAAAGTATTTGTACTTTTCTATAAATAAATATTCAAACATTTTTGTAGACTTTTTAATATACTTACCTTTGGGATATTTATTCAAAATTAAGTTTGTCATTTGAAGTGGCTTAATATGCATGGACAAAGAGATAGGACAATGGGCTGTGTTTTACGCTAGTCCCCAAAAATATAAACATTTTCTCCGCTGGCTTATCAACTTTGGGGACTTTTATTGAATTTTGATTGGTTGATTCATCAAGTTGAGTGTCCAAACGTTTCAACTAATAATTATACACTACAGAAGGGGTATTTTGTAAATCATCATTGGGGTTGTACATCAATTTATCGGCCATTGTCTTATCCCTTTAGATCCCTGATTTCTCCTCCAATATTTACAAGCTACAGAAGGCAGATTATTACATAAAAATGGGAAAATTTATTTAACATTGTCTTATCCCTTCATCCCTGGTCTAATACATCTTCTAACAGATGAAAGCTTTTCATCAAATCTCTTTGGTAAACAAAACAGTTTTCGTAAAACTTAGCAAATCATTATCATTATATAGAGGTAGCAGGATGTCTGCCTGTCTCTGTAGTAGTATCTCGATAACTGCTAAGCCTATATGAATGTCATATACAATGTAAAAAGCTTCTTATAGGTTAAGTGAAATTTAAACCTTATTTGGGGATGGTACCACCACTCTCAAAAGAGAAATCGTCACTTACCAAAAATGACACCATCAAAGTATTTTGTTTTTTTACCTTTTTTTATAACTTTTTTCACATGATAATTTTAACAAACCAAGTATATTTAAATATTTAAATAGTTACATTTAAATATTTTTTGTCCAAAATATATTTTCGTATATTAAGTCAGCTATAAACATTCGGATTTTTTAGGATAAAGCTTATATATAAAGTTATACCGAGTAAAAAAACCTTCCCTCGTGTAATGTGAAGCATATGACAACACATAGTAAGAAATGAATCATTGAATATTTTAGGATAAGTTTAGCGTTTGGGGAATTATAACGTCAAAAAACTTCCTTGAACGTATTATTTGAATGAATCGTACGAAAAAATAAATAAATCAAAGGGTTCGTCTGCTTGTAATTGCTTTTTAAGTTTGACGTATTATGCGGCCAGAGTGACCATCTAGATCTACTAGATCTATTTTACACACAGAAACTTTTATACTATTCTTAAACAGAGAAAGAGGGGACAATGGGC
Source organism: Acartia tonsa (assembly GCF_053477335.1). Lineage (NCBI taxonomy): Eukaryota > Metazoa > Arthropoda > Copepoda > Calanoida > Acartiidae > Acartia > Acartia tonsa. The sequence continues at coordinate 60,151,901 of NC_137262.1, forward strand.
TGTTTTTTACACTAGTTCCCGAAGTTTTATAATAACGTTTTCTTATTCGTTAGCTTAACAACTTTGGGGTGAATTTTGATTGGTTGGTTTATTAAGTTGAATGTTCAAACGTTTCAGCCACTAATTTTAATCTAAAGAAGGGGATTTGAGTTGTGTTTCATCATTTGGGACGTACATCAATATATCGGCCATTGTCTTATCCCTTTAGATCCCTGAAAACTTTGATTCTATTCTTAATTGCCACCCATTAATAACATAACCTGAGATAATTCTTTGGTAGACTTCATGGCTACATGGATACTGGATAGGTCAATGCAATGTAAGATAGTTTCAACATTTATTTACAATTTTGTCAATGATTACCGTAGTATTGGTAAGCTAATAAGGTTTAAATATAAATATTCGTGAATTATGCTCTTAAGGGGCGTTTCTTCGTATTTTCACAGTAGCTTTTCTCCTATTTTTAGACACTTTAGGGGGCCAAGTGCCTAACCCTACGGGGCAATAACCTAATATAATATAATAACTAATATAACTTAACCTAACCTAAAAAAAACTTATTAAAAGTCATTGTGAAAATACGAAAAATTTTTGGTGAAGTTTTCTTTAAAACACACTGAAGTATATTAACATAAGCAAAAATTATATGATCAACACATATTAAAATAATTTATTATGAATATTGCAAAAGCTAAAAAATTTTGTTTTGTGATCTTTTGATAGTAAGACCAAAGTATATTAGATTTGTATATGTATATTAGACATTGAGTACTATAAAAGAAAACAATTATGGAAAAATCTAAAACTTGTAAAGAGAAGAATTTATGGGAAACCAAATTTATCTTCCGTTTGCCTATCCCCCTAGTCCATGAATGGAAATAGATTGAGATATTAACCTTGGTTTTATCTCAAAATTGAAAGTAACGCTGTCTGCCATAGAAATGGATATAGAATATACGTGGATATTATGACAGGGGAAATGTTATAGAAAATTTAGGTTGGTAACATAGACATCACTTATCGGTCAGTTCTTTCATCCAGCAGGATGGGGACGAGATGTTATAAAGATGCTGCAAGGGTTGAGGGTATCGTTATTTTAGCCAGAAACAAGTTTCACTTTATTAGAGTACATTATAATCTGATGTAAGATCCAAGTTATAATAAATTCCTTATTGTAGATATGTCTATATCAGCTTCTACCAATAAGGAAATTAATTCGGGAAAAAATCACGAAACCTATATATGTTTTTCAGCTGTCGTTGGGGGGCATACATCGTAAAATTGACGACCTCTCCATTTGCCCCCCAAATATTATTTTAGATTTATTATGCTTGTTAATTATACCTTATTCCTGTGTCTATATACTTAAACCTTCTGAAATTTTTAATTCAGAAAATAGCCTAAAACCACCACAGGACCAGTAGGTATATTCCCTGAAGAGTAGAATTCAATCAGCGGTTACCAAGATCTTAATATTCAGTCGGACGGACATACAGACATCATTCTACTTTCTATTATAGATAATATATCTTTTAACTTTGTCTGACTTCCCTTTAAGATATACTTTATATTCTTATTCTGAATATGATACTGCACCAAAATAGAGTTAACCTAGTTGAAATCCAGTTATATAAAGTAGTAAGGTTTTTCTGTCTAAATCTTATAACTCAATAACTACTGAACGGAATAAGTTCTCCTTTATAGTAAAGCTTTACTTAGATTCTGAGCTGGTTTAAGGCTATTTTATTTTTAAATTTGAGCCTTGAAATGGTTTTAGGCTATTTTTCTGACCCTTCTATACCCCTCTCAATACAGAAAAAAAATATTTAATCATAAGATATAATATCCAGACGAAGGAATTAAATAACAACTACTGACTTTAATACTTTACAAACAGTTGCTATAGCAGTGCTACTTTTGGGTACAATAGAACTTGCTCTGTTTAAGTTTAGCCTAACATCAACATCAACATATGACAACATCAAAAAAGCGAAGCTAACCAAATCAGATTGTAACACAAGCGAATAATAACATATAACAAAAGCTAAAAATTATAATGTTTAAAAAGAATACATGTACTTTATGGTAATAACTAAATATTTGCTACGCTTTGTAAATTGTACCTTACTACTACATGAATCACCATGTAAAGGTTGTAATAGAAAAGGAAAATAGATTGTTCTATTCCTACATAATCTAATATTACTACAATATGATAGGAAAAGGTTAGCAGTGTCTGTAATATGCAGTAATATATCTTTAACATAAACGTATATGCTGATGATATAAATATCCTGAACAAGGACGACTACGTTCATGATCCAATAGTAGCGAAGCTGTTTTAAGTTAGAGCAAAATATTCAAGTAAAAGAATAGAGTGGGCACGAGCTATATGTAATTCCACCTACGGGGTGGGGACCCTGTCCCGACTTTCAATTGGGTCTTTGAATATCAGCCAAAAGCGTCGGAAATATGAACACATCCAAGTTGCTACAAAAAAAGCAGAAAGCAATTTGCTAGCAGACAAAAAGGTCCTCATTACTAGGGCTAGGTAGTTGTCTGGGTTATACATGTATACATTTATTCGTAAAACATACAGTTGACAAAAGAAAAAAACTTAAATGTCTAAATGTTAGTAAAAAAAACAGACAAAAGAACAGACAGACACCAACACTTGTAGATTAGTTTTTCAAGTAATGCTACGAAATCGAATAATATCCGCTAGATCATAACCGTTTCTAAGATATACTGAAAAACCATGCATCATATCGTATTACAGACAGTTTTATACAAGCATTAAAATAAAAATCCTAAAATTAATACTAGTTTTGCTAGAATGGGCCTACAGCATCTCGGAGCCAACAAAACTAAAATTATTATTTTAATTCCTTTATTTTACTATCCGCGGAAAGTTGTCTATAATACGATGCTACAAATAAATTTTTTTTAGCAATAACGAGTAATTCTTTCTCAACTATAGAAAAAATGCATATAGAGCAATAAAGAACAAATGAAAAACCTTTTAAGAAGAAATAAATTACCAAAATTTATACCAATATGAGTTTCTTTTTGAAGAAGTAAAAATCTCAAAAATATTAAAAAAAACTTTTTCTATTCTTTATAGACAGCCTATTGGGCTGACATTTAGCTGATTATTACACTAGTCTCCAAAGTTGTAAAATAACGTTTTCTTATTCGTTGGCTTAACAACTTTGGGTACTTTTTTTTAAATTTTAATTTGTTGGCTCATTCAAGTCAAGTGTCTAAACGTTTCAACCAGCAACTGTATTCTTAAAAAGTGGTTTTGTGTGTATCATTATTGTGCTATTTATGCGCTTGTTGTAGTAATGTAAAAACCTAAGCAATTTTCCAACTTCATTCTAAGTTGAAGTGAAAATTTATCAAGTTAACACTTTTCCTGCCTTTAAATAACCTCTATCATCAATTTCAAATTTATATTTTACAAATAGTTTATTCTCAAACCTATGTATCAAACCCATACATTTATAGTATGGATGTATAACCAGACAACTACCTGCCCCCTTTATCAAGGACCTTTTTCGTCTGCTAGCAAATTGCTTTCTGCTTTTATGTGGCGACTTCAATGTTAATATTCCTGACGCTATTCGTTTATTTTCAAAGACCCAATTAAAAATCGGCACAAGGTCCTTGGGAACGGGACATACAGTTATGTAACCTCTTCCCCCTCTAGTGTTTTAATTTAATGTCAACCCCCCCCCCCCTGGCAGAAAGTGTATATAGGGTGTTTGTATTCTTTTCAACATCTTTTGTTATGACGCCGTTTTGGCCTAGATTCAAATATTTTGCAAACTATAAGATACAATATTTAAGAAAAAACACTAGCATCTAGGGGCTAAAAACCATACCTTACTACTTTATACAATAGGACAGAAGAAAGTGAAGGATAAAACTACTGTCACAGATCTAAAAACAAACAAACAAGCAGACCAACAAAAACATATGTAGAATTGCTTGTATAATAAATTCGCAACTTTAAAAAATACCTGTAAACTTTAGGAATGGAGGGGACATTGGAATGTAAATTACACTGGCACCCAAAATTATATACCAACTAATAATTATCTACAGAAGAGGGTGTTATTATTATCATCATGCGGGATGTATTTCTATTTATCGTCCATTGTCTTATCCCTTAGGACCCCTGGGTAAATAGTTCTAAAAGCTCTTTAGAAGAAAGAAATCCGCGAAAATGTAAAAGGATGCAGCCTTTGTAATTATTTCTAGTTATTATCAGTAGGCCTGATCTGTAGTTATTTATTTATGTGTTAATGTTTCAGTTCATTTTTTTTCAGGTATAGAGGGGAACGGGCTGTAATTTACACTAGTACCCAAAGTTTTGTAATTATGTTATCTTGGTCGTTGGCTCAAAAACGTTGATTACTTTTATTGAAGTTTGGTTCCAGTTATTTTCTAGTTATTATCAGTAGGCCTGGTCTCAAGTTATTTATGTGTTAATGTTGCAGTTCACTTGGTTCAAGGAGGAAGGGATATTGGGCTCTAAAATTACACTAGTACCAAAGCCATATTATTTTAAGCGTTGTCTCAAAAAATTTGAGTACATTTATTGAATTTTGTTGTAAACTAGCAGTGTCCAAACTTTTTAACAAATTTTAAATATCTAGAGAAGTTATCATCCCTTAAGATCCCTGCTTTGTTCAGAAATAGTAATTTCTTACATTTCTTTTACATTTTAAAAGCGAACCTTTTCTATCCGCATAATGATTTCTGTAACCGTAAGGTACAATTTAATAAGTGTAGTAAGTATTTTATATGCTTGGACATGGTTTTTTGTTTAGCTTTTTTGTAGAAATTTCTTTATAATGTTACAATCCTATTTCCTTGATTTTTAATATTTCTGTTTATTACACTAGTCTCCAAAGTTTTATAGTAACGTTTTCTCATTTGTTGGCTTGACAACCTTGGGGACTTTGGTGAATTTTTATTAGATCCCTAACTTATCTCTTATAATTCCTAATTCTTGTCAACCTTTTTAACAGTATTGTTAGTATTTAAGTTTTAATCTAATTCATAGTTTAATGACATTTTTATAGAATATTTAATTTTGATTTTTCTCTCGATTTTTTAAAATTAATTTATATTCATTTTAAAAGTGACATCATATTCTAGTAACGAAGAAATCAATCAAGATTATCATTCTACATAATTTAAGAAAAAATTTTTTCAACTTTTGTTTCCTATATTCAGTGATGGAAAGGATATTGGACTGTAAATTTTATAAACACATCCTCTTATTCGTTTGCTAAAAAACTTTGGTTCTTTTTATCAAATTCGATTGGTTTGATTAAAACTACAAGCTTATCAACTAATACTTTAAATCTTCATGGGAAATATATATATCGTCCTTTGTCTTATCTCTAAAAAAAGCCCGAATAAAGCACAATTAAAAACGAAGGAAACCAAAAATATTTAAAGTAAAAAATAAAAGTGAATAGAAAAAAATACTAGAGGGAGAAAGGGATAAATAACTGTATCTCCCCATTGCAATCGTCTTGTGCAACCTTTCTATTGGGTCATTGATCCAATGGCACAGAAAATAATTTAGAAGCAGACGAAAGAGGTCTTTAAAAATGGAAGGCAGGTAGTTGTCTGTATATACATCTATACTATAAATCTGTAGATATACCAATGGTCGATAAATTGATGTACATCCTCAGTGATGATACGCGAAATTTCCCTTTTGTAGATTAAAATTAATTGTTGAAACGTGTGAACACTCAACTTGTTAAACCAAAATTTACTAAAGTCCCCAAAGTTTTTCAGTTAACGAAAAAGAAAATGATAATATAAAACTCTGAGGACTAGTGTAATAAATAAACAGACCCTCCATCTCTGAGCTAAACTACAGAATAAAGAAGCCGGATGTTAAGTTTGTTATGAAAAATGAAAAGGGACTAATTAAATAATACGAAACAAAAAAAAGTCGGAAGCCAATTAAATTTCTTTTTAGCAATAGAATAATGCTTTTGAATTAAAACCATACAATATAATAAGAACCTTAAAATATACTTTTAATCGCCGCACAGTAGGGTAAAGTATGGGATTGGAGGCTAGGAACTTGAAATTTGGTTAACTACAGTCATAACATAATCGTCATTTAGTGTTATAATTTGAAAATGAAATCTAATGAGTTGCGCCTATTTTGGGCAAACGCAAGTTTCAAATATCTTAAATTAAACCAATCCACAAAAATATGAATTGCCCTAAGAAGTTATTAAATTTCCAAAATTTAAAAAATGATGGCATTAACATTAGCTCCAGTAAAAATATATTTTGTTCTTTTTAAATCCATTGTAAATAGATTCCCCTTGAGTTTTGTGCTCTCATGATAACATATAAAAAGTCTTCTATAATAAAGGGATAAGACAATGGCAGATATATTGATGTACATCCCCATTACTGGTGCACAAAATTATCCTTTCTTAAGATTATATAATCTATTTAGTCCTCTGCTATTATAAAACATTAGGGACTAGTGTAATAAACAGCCTAATGTCTCCTCCCACCCTGTCTATAATACAATTTAGAAATTTATTAAACAAGGATGACAGTATCTCAAATTATATTTCAAATGACAAATATTTTGTTGCCAATAATCTCTCATAAAATTTATAAATCTTATGAAATATTTTTCCAGTATGGCTTCGAACCTATATTATATATCCTCTGGATTAGAACTGTTTCTTCGCTTTACTGAAAAATCATGTACTGCAATTGCATCGTATTACAGACAATTTTCTACGAATATTAAAGTAAAATTAATAGAATCAATACCATTTTTGGGGTATAGTCCTTTCCACGACATCCCTCCATAAGGAGCGATTCTTCGTATTTTTTAAAATGGCTTTTATAGGTTATTTTAGGTTAGGTTAGGTTATATTGTGTTAGGTGATTGCCACACAGGGTTAGGTAATTGGCCCCGCAGGGTTAGAGCCCCCCGCAGGGGCTAGAAATAGGAGAAAAGCTACTGTGAAAAATACGAAGAATTGCTCCTTATGGAGGGATGTCGTGGAAAGGACTATACCCCATTTTTGTTATTTCTGTCTGTTTGTGTGTATCAAAGGATCTCGCTGACCGCTTTACCGATATGGTTCTTCTTTAAAATTTAGCTTCTCATAGGTCCGGGGAAGATTTATAACTATTTTGGGGGAGGTTACCACCACCCTCTAAAGAGAAATCATCCCAAGAAACAAATGACCCCTTTAATTTACTTTTATTTAAAAAAAACAACCATCTAAGATAGGAGCGTAGCTGCTGTTAATAACTAAAGTCTTTACACAAAATTAAAGAGTAGCTTCGCTAATAAAAAAGGCTTCCCATAATATAATTTGAACTCTATTTCACTGCTAATAAATGTCACGGCTCAAAGAACAATCCCATCAAAATATTTTATATAAAAATTTATACAAAATCATTCTTTATATTAACATTTATTTTGGTTCAAAACATTTTAAAATATATTTTGTAAGGGCAATTTTTTTCCTTTTTTACACAATTTCTTTACATAAAAAAGTGAAACAAAACCTTTTTGTTGTTAAATTATAAAATGCAATTTGTTACAAAAAGTCTTTTGATAAAACTAAAACATTTCTTTATATTAACATAAAAAATTACACAATGTACATTTCATAACAAGGATGATCATGTTCATAATTAGTGCAGCAGCCAGAGATCTAAAGGAATAATACAGTGGCCGATTAATTGATGTACATCCCAAATAAAGATACACAGAAATACCCCTTCTGTAGATTAAAATTATTGGTTAAAACGTTTGAACACTCAACTGAAAGAATCAACAAAACAAAATTCACTAAAGTCCCCATAGTCATTAAGCTAACGAGTAAGAAAACGTTATTAAAAACTTTGGGGAATAGTGTAATAAACAGCCTATTGTCCCCTCCCTCCCTGACATAAATTACACAATGTACATTTCATAACAAGGATGATCATGTTCATAATTAGTGCAGCAACAAACTGACTCATTATACCAACAAGTTACAAGTTATAACTGTAAGGAAGCAGCGCTTCTATTATGAACATTGAACATTTAATTGTTGAAATTGTTAAAGGGGGACAATTTTTTGCGTATTTTCCGTTAAGTTGTGTGTTAGTGTTTAGTCAAATTCGCTGAATAAGTCAAACTGTTCTTAATGATAAGCAAATGTATATATGAAATAGACATAATTAACAACAGTTTGACTTAATAAGCGCATTTGACTAAATGCTATCACACCACTTCATGAAAAATACATGAAAAAATTACACCCTTCGATAAAAAATTTAACTAAAATTGTCACTAAAAAGGTAAATTTTGTAAACTAAAATAATGATTTTATCATTTTTTGGACTTTACTTGGCTAATTGTTTTAAAATATAATTACACATAAATTGAACTATCTAACAATATATTATAAAATATCACTATCCTATTTAAATTTGTGCTATATATCCGTTTCCAGAGTTTTGGTTAATTTAACTGGCACTAAAGGTTTTGGACTCTTTGGTACATTAACAAGTTTTGTGTTGTTGTGACTCTTTGTATTATTAGAATTATTGTGACTCTTTGTATTATTAGAGTTATTATGTCCATTGTTATCATCATTGTCACTGTCAGTAACAGTAGTTGAGGAATTGATATTAGTTTCTTCTGTAGATTTACTACTGCTGGCTGAAGGCGGGGAAATCACAATCCTTCTTTCTAAAATATAGTTCTTTTTCAATTCTATTAAAACAAGGATGACAACATCCATAAAAAGCAAAGCACCAAAAACTATGGACGAATGAACAAATCTATTTAAATTTTTGACAGACAGACCGACTGACTTAAGTAAAAGCTATACTGGATGCTCATTAACAAAAAATTGAACCTACTATCTTAAATGACAACCAAATAAATCATATTTCCCCCACAGCATTAATTATAGAGAAGCTTCACACAAAAGATAGTTTTTTAGAGAATATTTTCCTGATGTACTCTTTACATTTTGCCAAATAGTATAAATAAGCTAACCTGGCTGTTTGTTTTGTTTATGAGGTTTTGGAGTAATTATTTCTGTATCTGGAAGGGTTGTGGTAGTTGTACAACTGTTATTATCATCATCCTAGTAATAATTAATATAGATAAAACAAATTTACTAAAATCCTATATTTATTTCTGTATCTGGTAGGGTTGTAGTAGTTGTACAACTGTTATTATCATCATCCTAGTAATAAATAATATAAATTGAACACATTTACTAAAAGCCTATATTTATTTCTTTATCTGTAAAGGTTCTGGTAGTTGTACAACTGTTAATATCATCATCCTATTAATAATTAATATAGATAAAACAAAGTTACTAAAAGCCAATATTTATTTCTGTATCTGGTAGGGTTGTAGTAGTTGTAAAACTGTTATTTTCATCATCCTAGTAATAATTAATATAGATAAAACAAAGTTACTAAAAGCCTATAATTATTTCTGTATCTGGTAGGGTTGTAGTAGTTGTACAACTGTTATTATCATCATCCTAGTAATAAATAATATAGATAAAACAAAGTTAATAAAAGCCTATATTTATTTCTGTACTGTAAGAGTTGTAGTAGTTGTACAGTTGTTGTTATTATCATCATCCTAGTAATAATTAATATAGATAAAACAAAGTTACTAAAAGCCTAAATCTATCTATATCTTTCTATCTTCGTCTCTATCTATCTATTTATCTGTGTATTTACCTGTAGATTTTGTATATCCGTGAAAATAACAGTTGACTGAGAACTTGGTAGATCTCTATTGTCCTCCCTAATAATTTTGTTATAATTCAAACAAACTGCAGTATTAATTACTAGCAGCTACGCCCCTAGAGGCCTCAAGGACACTTCAAGAGGGAAGGGGGGGGGGGGAGGCAGACGCCCCACCCACTGACTGTCAATTTTAGTTTTAAATTTTTTCTTTGGGCGATTTCTATAGTGATTACGTCCCCTAAAAAGTTTTGAACCTTCCATGGACCTAAGAGAAGCAACAATGTTAAGGACAAATACAATGGTCCAGCGGTTAGCAAGATCCTTCGGTACAAACAGAGAGACACACAGACACTTTTTTTTGTATAAGGATTACTTTATAATTAGGGTATTTCCATCAGTCTTAAAAAAGAGGATGAAAACCTTTTTACCATCTTAAAATTAAATTCGAAAAAATACCACGAAACTTAAACGTGATTTTTAGCTGTCGTTATAGTGGCGTAAAAAGTAAAATTGACGACCTTTTTATCTACCCCCAAATATTATTTTAGATTTATTTCGCTTGTTGGCTATACATTATTTGTACACGTAAAAACACATACCCTTACAGACTATTATACTTTAAAATCACAAACACAAACCCACATATACTTATGGACATCGCTGCGCTAATTATGGAGAATATTGTCATTGTTTAACTAACTAATCAACATCTTTAAGAATTGTTTGAACATTCCTGATGACTAATTCTGTATTAATTGGAATATCCACAATATGCCGCGGCCATGGTTCCCTGTGATACTGCGGACTGTAGAACACAGGCGGCAGCGGCTGCGGATGGACAGCCGCCATGCCCGAATTATGCCGAGATTCTTGACGGTTGATAAAGGTGGACAACCGCCGTTGGCGGCGCAAAGTATCCGAGTTTCTGGGATGATCTGCGCTGTAGCGCGCGGTATTTCCTGCCGATGACGAGTGATAGCTGACAGATCGTGGCAGTGTAAATGTTGTAGCCGCCATATTTCCATGCGGCTGGCCGTTGCTGTGATACCGCGGATCAACTAGGATCCGCTGCTCTAGCCAGGCTCCATGCTCACTATTAACCGCTACTCCGCCATGGTAGGAGTTGCGGAAATGATGATTGCCGCCACCGCCGCCGCTTTCTTGTACACCGCTGGGATATATAATTTGGTTAGATCCATGATGGAGCATCTGTTGAGACCCGCTATGGCCGCCAGAATGGATAGTCTGGCTGGACGACGAAGTGGTAGCATTTTTCCTCGGCAACTCAGGTACTTGCTGCTGCTGCGGCTTTAGCGGCCAGGATTCGGGCCGCGAGTTAGCCGCTTGTCCACTCATCAAGTGGAAGGTTTCACTGCGTAACATTGGCGGCCGGGCTGATGAAACTATGCTAACGCCGTTTTTGCCGCAATTTTCGCGAACGCCTCCACGTGTATTTTCACTGCTGCCATGAGCTGCGGCCATTGAAGAGGAAAATACCCATTGGCTGGTAGCAGCTTGACCTGCGGACATACCAATGGTTTGTGGCGGTCCATTTGTTACGTCACCCTGCGTTGGTTACTTATTACTTCAAAGAAAATATTGGGGATATCATAGGATAGGACAATGGGCAATAAATGAATGAATATCCCCAATGATGATAATCAAAATCATAACTAAAAGTAGAAACATTTGTACACTGCTCTGCTAGTTTGTATTTACTACTTAAGACCCCCCCCCCGAAAAAAAAAAGATTTTGAGACGACGAATTAAAGAACTTGTTTAGATGATAAAAAATAAAATATGAAAATTTAACCCCAAATTTATGATTTGCTGTTATATTTTCTGTCTTACAAATATTACATTTGTTGTATTTTTATTTTTGAACTTAAATTGTGATAGGGTGATTAAAAACTAGAAGCATCCAAACTTTTCAAACAATAATTTAAACTCACGGTTGTTCATCAATTCATCGTCAATTGTCTTACCCTTAATATCCCTTATTTAGTGATAATAATAAGTGCTATTCCTGTCGTCTGGATACGGGAGCACTGACAGGTATTAGGGGCGGAGTCACCCCAATCTCCGAAGTTTGGGTACCAGAGTCCCAGAAGGATTGTACCGACGTCTCCTGGGTCATACAACCTAAAATAATGATGGATATTTAATACGTGGATATATTGACAGGGCAAAATTTGTTGTAAATTTTGGTTGCTAATATTGCCAATTCATTTATCCAGTAGTACATGAAGATCTGGTGCAACATCCAACTATTTATATATCGATTCCTAAAATATAAGTTTATAATATTGGATAGCTTTCAAAAGCGAATGATATCTTTAATTAGGTTCGGTCCATCCGTCCCTCCGTTACGGATAGCTAATATCGTTAATTTAGGTATGTTAGAATTGTCCTATCAAGTTGAAGATGATTGTTAAAATATAGTTAATTTGGAAAGTTAACAAGTCTACAATCTTTTATCAATACGTTCATTTTAAACAAATTATTTATTTCTCTTATTTAAGTTATTATTATGTTTCTTGAAATGGGAATTCCTAAAACGATAAGGCATCAAATTTATTTGGCTGTTTAAAAGATATTAATGAACACAGAAAGTCAAACTACTCCAGTATGAATGATGATTTAGGTAAAAATGTAAATAATTATGTTTTTAATTTAGTATAATTTTTCTAAAATATTTAAAGAATTAAAACTTGTATAAGAAAAGGTTACAAAATATTTTGTTCACAAAGAAATTCTTTTTACTATTTTCTTTTTAACATGTAATAGAGACCAAGGATATAGGGGTGAGTAACTGAAAAAAACATCAGAGTTACATTAGTCCCCAAAGTTTTATAATAACCTTTTCTTATTAGTTGGCTCAAAAACTTTGGGGACTTAATTGGTTGGTTTATTAATATGAGTGTTCAAACGTTTCTACCAATAATTTTAGGCTACAAAAGGAGTAATTTTGTGTATCATGATTAAGGATGTATTGTACCTTAATTTATCGTCCATTGTCTTATTCCTGCATCCCTGAAAAGAGGCATACTTCATCATTTGCACCATTGAGTAAATATTGAAAGGTGTTCATATAGTTTGGGTAATTTTTCATCTTTGGAAAAAAGCAACAAACAAAACATTTATAGTATAGATGTTTACCCAGATAACTATCTGGATCCCCCTGTCAAGGACTATTTCGTCTGCTAGCAAATTGCTTTCTGCACTTTTGTAGCGACTTGGCTGTGTTAATATTCCCGTCGCTATTGGTTGATTTTCAAAGACCCAATTGAGAGTCAACACAGGATCCTCTGGAAGGGGAAATATTTAACCCCTTCCCCCCTCTATTGTTTACTCTAATCAACAAACAACAATAACAGAACATAAAGTAACAGCATAAATAGATATATTTTTGCCATTTATTGTTAATAAATAATTTTATGGTGATTTCTAATTAATTAGAAAGTGTAGAAACTCTATAATCTTCACCAGAATGTCCGTATGTCCATTTAAAACATGTTGATTTTTAACCTTTTTGAATTTTTTTATGTTTTAAAATTATCCTATTCATCTGATATTAAAATATCAATTTCGGTTCCACGACAAACGCAGGAGTCCCAAACGTCGGAGTGGACAAAAACAGGAGTGTTAAAATATTAATTTAAGTAAGTATTTCTATACAGGTTAGGTTAGGTTAAGATAGGAATATACAAACAAGCCCCCCCACAGGGGTTAGGCATTTAAAAAACCTAAAACATGGTTTAAAATAGGTTAGGCTAGGTTAAGGGTCAACTTTTGCGTTTGTTCACTCCGATGTTTGGGACTCCTGCTTTTGTCCTAGGACCTCAATTTCTATTATAACAAGGTACAATTTAAAAGCGAAGCATCTCTATAATAAAGTCCTACCGTTTGTCATGACATATCAGAGCTTCGCTTTTATGGATTTTTTCATCCATATTTTAATTAAATTTTGCTACATAAAAAAATTTCTCTGTTTTGAATAAACCCAAATATTGAGAAAATCTTTGAAAGGGATCTCACAGCCTATTATCTGGATTTTAATACCCCAAATTAGACAATACTTAGAGAAGTTGGGATTGTCTAATTTGTTGCTTAAATAATTGGTTCTTATTTATTCTTGGAGACTTCAAAATATTCTTATTAACTTCTTCTTTTATATAGCATCATATGTTTAGAATAGAAAGCCCCACAACGAAAACTTGATAGGTTGGGTAAGATTAATTTAGGTAGATTAGGGTGAGAATTCCCAACGAAGTGTTAAGACACTTATGATGGTTAGAGTTTCAGGTTGATGGGAAGAATGCCTTGTGAATTTTCATCTTAGGGTCATTAGGGGGTTTAGACACAAGTGGGATTTTGATTTTTTTAATATTACCATTCTGGCGTTGACGGGTCGCCAGCAAACCTCCTTGCATGGTCACCCAGATAGAGAGCAAAAATATTTCAACTTTATGATAAGCCCTTTCCCCCAGGGATCTAAGACAGAGCCGTAAAGTGATATACATCCACAATGATGGTACACAAAATTACCCCTTCTGTAGAATATGATTAGTGGTTGAAACGTTTAGACTTTGAACTAAATGAACCAACCAATAAAAATTTATTACAAGAATAAAAGTCCCCAAAGTTATTAAGCCACCGAATATGAAAAAGTTTTTTTAAGACCTTGGGGACTAGTGTTTAAACAGCCCAATGTCCACTCATTCCCTGCCTTTTCCCACTGAAAGATACAGAAATCCCAAGGGTAGCCAACAGTTAAGGGTTAAAACCATGAAATGCTTTTTTAAAAGTTTTAAAACATGGAGATAAATATGATTGTTCTATAACCATTTTGTCTAACATATAAATTCCCTGAGGTGAATTGTCTGGATTCTAATCAGGTATTTAAACCCATTCAGAAAAAGAACAATCAACTGTAATATTATACTTTCATAATTAGAAAATATTCTCTACAGCGTTGTTGTTTGTCTGCGTTACCTTTATAGTATTAGACAACATTAAAACAAGTATAAAGTAATTAAAGCATAAGAAATGTCTAAATGTTTTGATATTTTGCACACTCTTTAGCAGCAGTAGGACACAGAACGCAATTTTGGGCTGAAATTCGAACCTTTCACCTATTCGACAGCCAAATATATAAATTCTTAAAGGTCTTTTTAAATCAAACTCTATCAATGTAAATACAAGAATAGAAATAATAATAGACAAGGATAGGTAGTCCTAGCCGTAATACTTGAAAGCTGCCACCGCAGTCTCATTCGAACCGCACTAATTTTGGAAAATCCAAGTACCAGAAAAATTTGCAAAATACAAAAAAAAACAAAAAAATCAGCTGCCAGAGCTGAACTGCGTAAATAATGGACGGCAGCATATTCTTGGATTCAAATAAGATATGTATTGAGGCATGAACCAAATATTGTTATTCAAATTGGAAAGCCCTTCAAATGATAATATCCATGTATTCAACATTACTTGTAACACATTTCTATCTGGGTCAATACATCATGCCATGGATCTAAAGGGATAAGACAATGGCCCTTAAATGGATACATCCCCAAAAATTACTCCTCCTGTAGATTGCAATTAGTGGTTGAAACGTTTGGACACTCAATTTAATGAACCAACCAATCAAAATTATATTGTTATTCAAATTGGAAAGCCCTTCAAATGATAATACCCATGTATTCATAGATATACTTGTAACACATTCCTATCTGGGTCTATCATGCCAGGTATCTAGAGGCATAAGACAATGGCCCATAAATGGATACATCCCCCAATGATGATACACAAAATTACCCCTTCTGTAAATTGCAATTAGTGGTTGAAACATTTGAACACTCAACTTAATGAACCAACCAATCAAAATTATATTGTTATTCAAATTGGAAAGCCCTTCAAATAATAATATCCATGTATTCAGAGATACACATTTATATCTGGGTCAATCTATCATGCCAGGTATCTAGAGGGGTAAAAAAATGGCCCATAAACTGATGTACATCCCCAATGATGAGACACAAAATTACCCCTTCCGTAGATTGTAATTAGTGAAATGTTAGGCATTCAACTTAAAAAAAACATTAAAAAAGTCTCCATAGTTGTTAAGCCAACGAATTAGAAAATATTATTATAAAACTTAGGGGACTAGGGTAATTAACAGCCCAATGTCCCCTCCCTCCTTGCTCATGTGAGATAATACATATTGTATCCATAGTATCTATAGGTTTCAATAATTTATCTAAATATTCAATAGGTATCTGAAGGGATAGGTCAATGGCTGACAAATTGATGTACATTCCCAATGATGATACACAAAATTAGCCCCTTTCTGTAGGTTTTATCATTTTAAACCAACATTTTACTAATACAAAATCGTAATTTAAAACTATGTGAATTGTTCAGCATAGTGTAATTATTTAGAAATAAATGTTAAAAAAAAAGATTCTTTGCATTAACTTATGTCCCTAACAGTAATATTATATTTAGGGCTATTATTTCAAATTAAATAATTTGTGTTATGCTTATTCACCCTACAATAAAAAACTGACCAATAACTAGTTAAAAAGCTATAAATGATCTATTGATGCATAATATATGTATAAATAGTTTAAACAGAAATAAATATAAGAATAAAAAATATAGATTCTTCATGAAAAAGTTAAATAGAAAAATATTTTTAAAATAAATTATAAAATTTATTATAAAAGTGTTTTCTTTTGATAAATTCCATAGTTAAAAGACTTCTGTATTAAAAAATAATCTCTAATTCATATGACATCAAAAGGTTTTCTATATTAATCTGTTAGTCTTTAATTTACGTATGTACGTACAAAGTACAGATGTAATTTTGATAATGATAAATAGATTTCTTAAAAATAATTATTAAACCTTTTAAGGATTTTGTTGATTAATTTTGAATGGCGTAGTAATGGTGTATTTATAAAATTGGCGTAGTAATGGTGTATTTCTAAACTGGTACCCAAAGTTTTATGAATACAATTCCTCATTCTTTTATCGGCTAAAAACTTTTGGAAGATTTTTATAAATCTTAATTCGTTGGTTCAAGAATTATAGTTAATCTTTAGAAGAAAATTTTGTTTATCACAACTATCTAATAGTAGATTAAGTATGTGTTAAAAATTTCTGAATCTCTACGTATTTAGATAAATATTTAGTAAAAAAAGGTTTTTATTTAAGCTGTAATAAATGCATTTTTATTATGTAGAGCCTCATTAATATTTGACAATGACATATTGATCATAAGAGATACTTGGAAGGGACACTTATGGGTAGCTTAATGGTTCGAAACGAAAATCCCTGAAATAAATATTGGCCATTATTGTTTTTCAAAACCTACCCCAATCTGGCATCTCCGGCGACAGCGGACTATATGAGTTGGCATGGAATAACGGAATACATATCAATTTATCGGCCATTGTCTTATCCCGTTAGATGTCTACATTCAAATACTCACCCCAATCTGGCATCTCCGGAGACAGGGGACTATAAGAGTTAACATGGAATAGCGGAATCTTTTGTGCTGCACTCTCGGAGCAACTACCGTAATTTTGTGAGCCATCATTGGGGATATACATCAATTTATTGGCCATTACGTATCCCTTTAGATCCCTGAATTTAAATACTCACCCCAATCTGGCATCTCCGGAGACAGGGGACTATAAGAGTTAACATGGAATAGCGGAATCTTTTGTGCCGCACTCTCGGAGCTGCTACCTCCTTCCCGACCTCCGTCAGAACTCCTAGCAACCAAGATACTTAGAATTAGTTTTCAATCCAGCTACATGTCTATGTATATCCGGTATGATCTCGCAAATGGCTAAAAAATATGCAGAAAATAAAATAAAACAAATCATAGAATATAATTTTTTGGTATTTATATCGCTTATGATTTAAGATCATCTTTTAAAAATAAATATTTTTTGCTAACTTGCGAAGAGGTTAAGTAAAGGTTAAAAAAGCCCCAGAGGGATAGTTCCTGAAAGAATAATGCCCCCAGAGGTAATAAAAATCTGTTAGGGGGGTTAGAAAAAAATGTTTTAGTGAAAGCCAAATCTTTTACGTTAGATAGCTTTTTTTTCCATTGACTAATATATCAATTTTCTGAGCGTAGTGACGGATAAAGATACGGTAAAGCCTAGTTACAGAGTCGCCACGCCACTCCTAATAATTTAATAAATAAATGTTTATGTATAGTCCATAAATGTAAGAATACATGCCCCAAGTGGCAGGGACCCTTTTTGTCTGATAGCATATTGCTTGTTGTTCTCTTGTAGGTAATCGTCTTTATTTATATTTCCGACGCTATTAGCTGATTTCAGAGACCCAATACAAACTCATGACAGTGTCCTTGCCCTGGATGGAGAGGTTTACTTATACTTTAGTCTTTTACTTTAATATTTAATTGAAGTATCCTTTCCTAGCATCAGAGCCAAGACTGAGAGCATCAGAGTTGGGGGCGTGCACGTGTCTTCGTATTACACAATGATCCTTCCTCCGGGAGTGCAACTTTCGTCTAAAAAAAGAAAATTTGAGATTTAAGCGGATGCGCTCCTAATATTTCTCTATTCAAAGGGATATTATGGAGGTGCAGAAAAATAGTCTAAAGCCATATCAGGACATTAAGAAAAGACTCTGTTATTATCCTGTTACAAGTAGTAATGTTTTCAAACTGTCTGTTAAGATCGCGCTAACTGCTGAAACAATTAATTTCGCTATTCAAGGGCAGCTTTTCAATGGGTCATAGGATGTTTTTAGGCTATTTGGGCCACTGAAATCTGTGGACGCAAACACTTATTCTGGTATATAAAGTAGAAAGTTTTTTTTTGGTTAGCTTTATATAGGTCAGGAAATAGTTTTAAGCCATTTGTCTGGACCTTACCACCCCCCTCGAACAAAATGCCTATATATTAGAGTGCAGTCAATAAAAAAGTATCTTTATAGTTTATTAAGCATAATATTGTACATATTGTAGGTTAATATCAGAGTGGGAGGTAACATTGAACTGTAATTTACACGGGTACACATTGTTTCACAACCACATTACTTATTCGTTAGCTCAAACTCTTTGAAACCTATGATTTTGATACAGAAGGGTTGATACTGTTTATTATAATTGGGCAAGATTAATCCTTTCGATCCCTGGTTATTATACATTATATTGAGGAAAGGAAATAGAAAGTTATCGAGAAAAAAAATTGAATAAGATTAAGAAAAGATCATCATCATTCTATTAATGGATCTCGCTAACCACTGAACTGATATGGTTCTCCTTTACAGGATAGCTACTCATAAGTCCTAGGAAAGTTTAAAACTATTTTGGGAAAGGGTACCACCACTCTCTTAAGAGAAGTCTTTCCTAGAAAAGAATGACCCCCCCCCCCCATGAAGTCCAATGGGGAGGGGGGTAAAGTGGTGATTACCTCCCCAAATAAAAAAAAACAGTAATACTTTGGGGACTAGTAAACAGCCCAATGTCAACTCCCCCTTTGCTTTTATGAAAATCTGTTCCTTACCATGCAGTAATGATTGAAGGGTTATTCATGGGTTTTATCTATTATGCTGTATAAAGTATCCGCCTTTCTGACCTTTTTGATAACACAATATATACTTCTTTTTGTAGTGAGACTACTCTATAATTTGCTTTGTCAGTCTGTCCGTAATGTTATGGGGAAAATGTGACATAACATATAAAAATACATTAAAAAGGTTTTACTTTTGTGATTTCTTAACAATATATTTGTTCTTTATTTATGACTACTGAACATCTGCTTTATAATCTCTCTGATCGTTTTCCAACAAGATTTTTTGTCATCCTTGTTTTATTGTAACTAGCGTCTTCGCCCCTAGCCTCTAGGGGCTTTGACCCAAGAGGTGATCAAAAAAAAATTTTGGCGAAATTCGTAAAAGGACAAAGGAAATCTTAAGCAAAAAAAAATTGGGGGGGGGGGAATTTTTTTGGTTTTTTGGGGGGTTGGGGGTGTCCCACCCCCAAGAAAATAGCCTAAAACCACCACAGGACCAGTAGGTATATTCCCTGAAGAGTAGAATCCAATCGGTTCAGTGGTTACCGAGATCTTAAGGGACGGACAGACGGACAGACAGACAGACGGACGGACAGACATCATTCTACTTTGTATTACACAGTGGGATCTTTTGCCAAAAAACGGGACATTAAGGGTAGACAAAAGTAAACATCAATAAAAAAGCTTGTATTTGACGAAATGATGTAATTTCTTTTGCTTTAACTCAAAAATAACATAAATTTTGCTCCTGTTAACTTCTAATGTGCATTTGGTATGTACGTCTTGCTGTTTTGGAGGAGCGAAGCTACCCTATTTTTAAAAAATCTATAAAACTTCATAACTTTAGTTAGGATAGGAATATTTTAACAAAATCAACGTCTATGTAAATATTTCTTCAATGCTAACAATGTTTGTGAACATGAATATAGCGTCAGGTGCACCCAGTTCGAGTCCCGGCATTTTTAGGTAGGTCCAGTATAAGTAAAATAGGACACTTATAAGGCATGTTTTCAAATGTTTTTTTACAGATATAAACAACAATAACATAATTTTCAAAACACTTTTGATTTTGTGTTAATACCTTTATTCTAAGTCTAGCTATCTTCATTTAAAGTTTGTATAAGAATATAAACATAATTACTAATATTATATTCTCTCTCAAACGTATAATTCTCTCTCTCTCTCTGATGCGTATATAATGTTTTTGCAATATTATAATTAATTCGCAAATTTGAATTTCTGCTGGACCAAAACCAGTTGGAAATACAAATTTTTTTAGAACACATGAAATTTAGCAAATTTAATTGCTAAAATAAAAGTATTTATAAGTCATTTTTATTGAACGACTCCTTTAACCCTTAAATGTCCATTAAAACCGCGAGAACGGCAAAAATCGTTAAAAATCTCGCCAACGGCGGCAAATAACGGCGTAACGGTTGGCCGGAGGCAAATAATGCAGTAAAGAAAGTTCCGCCTCAAAAAGTTAGAAAACATTGCAGAGATGACTTTGGGCTCTAAAATGACTCCTTCCCCCTCTAACGGGGGAAAATTTGAAATTAACAAGAACGAAATTGTTCAAACCATGCAATGTAAAATGCTCAATTACTCAAAAACGGACAAGAGGCCCCAGGTTGTGAAAACTGTTTAATACACAATACATGTTGTATATTGATATTATTATTGCAAAACCCGGGGCCTCCTGTCCGTTTTTGTGTAAAATGGAGAAAACTGATTTTTTGGGGTTAAAAATCTTAATATTTTTGTTGAAATTTTCTCACAAAATGTCAATTTACACCACCAAAAAAATATTTTTTTAAAATTTTTCTTTAATTAGACATTGGTACAGGTATCTGAAAAGTACCTCAATCAAAAATTATTTTCATAAGATGAACATAAATGTATTTTTTGATGCTTTGAAAAAATTGTGTAAAAAAATCTGGAAAATCATCAAAACTGAAAAGAAATTTTTCACTACCTTTTTTAAAAATGGCATAAATCCGCAAAAAATGAATATTTTTTAAAAATTTCTTTTCTAGCTGTCTACTTACAGCCATTATTAATTCCTAGGATAGATAAAAGTCGATTTTAAATTTTTTGGATGTCCCGATTTTTTTCAAAAGATCCCACTGTGTATTATAGATAGAAACTTTGCTTCAGTTAGTTTCTTATTTGTGTAAAATAAATATATTTTTTATTTTTCGGGGGTGCTGGATTTTACACAAAATTATATATGTTTAAAGGAGCCATTCCTTCCCTAAATACCTAAAACCTGCATAATACCAATACTAAGCTTCTCTTAATAATGCAATAGAATAAACGATTAATTATGCTGGCCAAATAGACATACAAACATCCTGTTATTGGATTGTCTTTCATAATAAAGTAGTCGCGCTACTCACAATAAGAAAGTTACTTATCCACAATGTCTTATTAATGTTCTTAAACGTAAATTGTTTTGGTTGATTGGATAAGATCATTAGCAATGTAAAATTATCAGGGATCTTCGGGGATAAGACAGAGATAAATTTGTTATTTCCCCCAAAATTATATTTTCTGTAAATGAAAATTAATGATGGAACAGTTTGAAAACTGGTTTTTGTGCTGCCAAATAAAGATTTTTAAAATCCCCAAAAGTCAAATAGAGAGCATTCTTATAAAACTTTGGGTACTAGTATAATTTACAGTAAAATGTCCCCTCCTTCCCTGGAAAATTCCCCTCCTATTATTATTGTAATTAACTACAGTTTGACCTGAGAATAGCATTTGACAGAATCTTTAATGTTATTATTACATCAATATGTTGTGAGAGAAATTGTATTCAGAGAGAAAGAGAGAGGGGACACTGGGCTGTCATTTACACTGGACCTCAAAGTTATAAAATAACGTTTTCTCATTCGTTGGCTTCACATGGCCTTTTAATATGTAACAGATAACTTTTATCGCAATTTAACCTTGTGTGAAGATTCATAAATGAATCTCTAAACCATTGCTTTAAATAAAGTTTTCTCTATTTGAAATAGTTTTACTTTTTAATATAACTTGAAAAACAACAAGATTCGGGTACTTATGCTTAATGTACATTTATTTCAATATGAATTTACCAGAGTGAGAGTGGACAATGGGCTATTTATTACACTAGTTACCAAAGTTATATCATAACTTCAGGGACTTATTCATTTTTGATTGGTTGTTTCTTTAAGTTAAGTTAACAAACGTTTAACTACTATCCGTTATCTACTAAAAATTTGTAAAACATTATTGGGATGTACATAAATTTATCGGTCATTGTCTTATCCCTTTAGATCCCCGATATAAAGTACTTAAATGAAGCTTTTATTGTGTCTGTATAAGTAGTTGTAGGAAGTTTCCTATTGTCCTTATGACACTTGACTTATAATCAAATAAATATGACATTAAACTTATATATAGACTTAATGGAATTCGAGTGCTATAAAGCAGGGAGGGAGGGGACATTGGGCTGTTTATTACACTAGTCCCCAAAGTTTTATTAAAGCGTTTTCCTATTCGTTGGCCTAACAACTTTTGGGACTTTTGGTCCAAACGTTAAAACCTCTAATCTTAATCTACAGAAGTGGTAATTTGTGAATCATCTTTGGGGATGTACATTAATTTATTGGCCTTTGTCTTTTCCTTAAGATCCCTTGATATAGACAGATGAGACATATAGACATATGAGAAAAATAGTAAAATGAAATATAATAGTAAACTATAATACAGTAGAAAAAAAGCAAATATTTATTTTGCCGTCCTGAAGGGACATTATGTCTTTTCCTGGAATATATTGTATAACTATTCTTATTACTTAAAGAAGTTATAGTTTTAAAGAAAATATATTAGCCATAGTTTCATATGGTATTACATAAAATAATTGTATTATTTTATTGTAGCTACCAAAGATCTAAAGGGATAAGACAATTGCCCTTTCTATAGATTACAATTAGTGGTTGAAAAGTTTCGAAACGCAACTTAATATAAACCAAGCAATCAAAATTCATAAAAAAAGTTCCCAAATTTTATAAACACACGAATAAGAAAGCGTAAATATAAAAACTTTGGGGACTATTGTAATAAAAAGCCTATTGTCCGCTCTCTCTCTGTGTAGCTACCCTATTAATATTATAAATAGTATAAAACCTGATCATAATATCTGTATTATTATATTATGTATTCATAGTTTGCCCGAAATAAAGAGTTTAGTATAGAGTAGCTCCACTACTAATATTATGGTATAAAACCTGATCATAACATCTGTATTATTATATTATGTATTCATAGTTTGCCCGGAATAAAGAGTTTAGTATAGAGTAGCTCCACTACTAATATTATAGTATAAAACCTGATCTTAATATCTGTATTATTATATTATGTATTCATAGTTTGCCCGGAATAAAGAGTTTAGTATAGAGTAGCTCCACTACTAATATTATAGTATAAAACCTGATCTTAATATCTGTATTATTATATTATGTATTCATAGTTTGCCCGGAATAAAGAGTTTAGTATAGAGTAGCTCCACTACTAATATTATGGTATAAAACCTGATCCTAATATCTGTATTATTACATTATGTATTTATAGTTTGCCCGGAATAAAGAGTTTAGTATAGAGTAGCTCCACTATTAATATTATAGTATAAAACCTGATCTTAATATCTGTATTATTATATTATGTATTCATAGTTTGCCCGGAATAAAGAGTTTAGTATAGAGTAGCTACAATATTAATATTATGGTATAAAACCTGATCATAATAACTGTATTATTATATTATGTATTCATAGTTTGCCCGGAATAAGTTCATTCAATTCTTAATAATATTACACAACTAACTCTAAAAAGTGTCTTTTAAAAAAAGCAAAGCTCAACACAATATCAGATAGACAAACGAACATTGAAACACATTAACGGATATACTTGCTAATAGCATAGTGCTTTATTGTCATAGAAATCATTTTTTCCCCTATTAATTAGATAAATAGTTATACTATTTAAAATACGCAGGGTTTATATTGACCCATGTATTTTTTTTGTAATGAAGAATTCTTAGGTTTTTTAAATTGTTCCTAACTGTCTATCACCATGTCAATTTTTAATTCTAACATGTCTAAATTAATGACAAGAGCTATCCGTTACGAAGGGTCGGGCTGAGCCTTGCGGAGCTTTTCAAAATGCTTATTCAAAAATGACGTCATACAATACAAATATCCAATGATAGACCAATACACAGCCCAAATTACCACTGGCAGGCCAGTATACATTTTAATTGATCATTGGTAGGCCAGTATGACGTCATTTTTATAGGCACTACAAAAAGCTTGGAGCCATGCTTTTAAAAGTAGAAATATCTAACAAAATGTAAAAAAAATTAAAAACTTTTTATAGTGTTTTGTTGGGCGAGTCTAAGGCACAATAACAATAATGAGAAGGCTTTCATGCATTGAATAACAAAATATATAATTATATTAAGAATTACAATACACAATATCTATCTATCCACTACTAAAAATCCTAAAAAAAGTAATATCAAAATATGTACCTATTTACTAAATATTGGGGTTATTTCTTTTTTTTGAGAGTGGAGGTGCCCTCTCCCTCAAAATAGAATGGACTTTGGACCTATACGAAGGTACAGACAAACTTTCTACTACTTTTATATAAGGACAGAGGGACAAACGAATATAAATAATTAAAGAAACCATTTAATATATAAGAAACATTAACAAATCAAAGCAATGATTCAAATGCTATGCCTTATTTTTATAAGAATCTTTTTACAAATATTCTACACATATATCTATCTATATATTTATCTATGGTCAAGTATAATTATATTTCTGCATAGAATATAAAGTACAATAGTAGATATGTAATATCATAAATAAACAAAATATTTAATTAATATAAATAATAGATCGTTAAGTTGTTATAAGAAGTATAGTATATATCACTTTAATGACATAATCTACGGGGATCTAAAGGGCTAAGACAATAGCTAATAATTTGATGTACATCCCCATTTATGATGCACAAAATTACCCTTTTTGTAGATAACAATTAGTAGCTCAAACGTTTGACACTCAACTTAATGAATCAACCAATCAAAATTCAATGAAATCCCAAAAGTTGTTAGCTAACGAATAGGAAAACGTTATTGTAAAAAAATTAGGGACTGGTTTAATAAACAGCTCAATGTCTCCTTCCACCCTGCATAATCTAAACTCTATAAGTGATCAAACTATTTGTTAATTACAATGACCAAAGCAGATGCTAATCACTAATTGGAGTTTATACAAAATAAATAGAACATTACTCTTCAAAATAGGAAAATATAAAAACAAATATCTTATATTTAAAAATGCAAAAATCTTGTCCCTAATCCAAGTAAGAAATAACAAAACGATCCCGAATTTAAATTTTATTTAAAAATATATTTTTTGTTGAGTGGGGGTTATTTAATTTCTACAGGCGATTTCTCTTGAGAGGGTGGTGGTACCGCCCCCTAAAATAGTTATAAACCTTTCCAGGACCTACCATGTAAAGGAGAACCATATCAGTTCAGCAGTTAGCGAGATTCTTCAGTACAAACATATAGACAAACACACAGACAGACAAATAGAGAGACATCATGTTACTTTATTATAAGGACAGATTACATTATAAGGATAGGATAAAACAGCTTTAAACTTAATAAATATAGCTTATCATTGGCTATTGCCTTTTTTAAAGACACTTTGCATGACTTATAAGTTAAAAACAATTTGTAATCACTTACCTACAGATGATTGTGAATGAAATTAGCAGAAGTAGGAGAATTACTGTTAAGGTTCCCATTAGACAAGCTAACAGGACGTTAGATCCGGATTCTTCTGTTGTCATTTGTGCTACCTAGATAGATAGAAAATAGCTAGAAAACAGATAGATACATAAATTGGGAGATATATAGATATATAAAGACAGTTAAGGTTCCCATTAGTTAAGCCAATAGGACGTTAAAGCGGATTCTGCGGTTGTCATTTGTGCTACCTAAATAGATAGATACATACATAGATAGATAGACAGTTAGATGGATAGTTAGGTAGATAAGAACATTTAGGGTTCCCATTAGACAAGCCAACAGAACATTGGATCCGGATTCTTCGGTTGTCATTTGTGCTACCTAGATATAATATATAGATTGGCAAATAGATGGATAAATATATAAGGACAGTTAGGTTCTCATTAGACAAAACATTAGACTTTGGATCCGGATTCTTCGGTTGTCATTTGTGCTACCTAGATAGATAGAAAATAGCTAGATAAATAAAACAGATAGATATATAAATTGGGAGATATATAGATATATAAAAACAGTTAAGGTTCCCATTAGACAAGCCAATAGAACATTCTTCAGTAGTCATTTGTGCTACCTAGATAGATAGAAAATAGCTAGAAAATAGATAGATATATAAATTGGGAGATATATAGATATATAAAAACAGTTAAGGTTCCTATTAGACAAGCCAATAGAACATTCTTCAGAAGTCATTTGTGCTACCTAGATAGATAGAAAATAGCTAGAAAACAGATAGATATATAAATTGGGAGATATATATATTAGACTATAAAAGTTTTAAGGATTTTTAATCAATATAATAGATTTGAAATCTGCATAAAATTTTAAGGATTTTTTATAAAATTCGTTTTTTATATAATTCTTTATTTAAAGGCGCAAATACGATTTAAGTTAATAAATTTTGACCAATAGGATAGCTGGATTGGAAACTACCTACGCTCTAATTGGTTGAATGATGTACGTCACTTAAGCTTCTCCAATCAGGACGCAGATAGTTTTCAATCCACCAATCACAGATCTCAAAATTATTTAACTTAATTTGTATTTGCGCCTTTAAATAAAGAATTATATAAAAAACTTAAATCCTTAAAATTTTATGCAGATTTCAAATCTATTATATTGATTAAAAATCTTTCCAACTTTTATAGTCTAATATATATATATAAAGACAGTTAAGGTTCCTATTAGACAAGCCAATAGAACATTCTTCAGAAGTCATTTGTGCTACCTAGATAGATAGAAAATAGCTAGAAAACAGATAGATATATAAATTGGGAGATATATATATATATAAAGACAGTTAAGGTTCCTATTAGACAAGCCAATAGAACATTCTTCAGAAGTCATTTGTGCTACCTAGATAGATAGAAAATAGCTAGAAAACAGATAGATATATAAATTGGGAGATATATAGATATATAAAAACAGTTAAGGTTCCCATTAGACAAGCCAATAGAACATTCTTCAGTAGTCATTTGTGCTACCTAGATAGATAGAAAATAGTTAGAAAACTGATAGATACATAAATTGGGAGATATATAGATATATAAAGACAGTTAAGGTTCCCATTAGACAAGCCAATAGAACATTCTTCAGTAGTCATTTGTGCTACCTAGATAGATAGAAAATAGCTAGAAAACTGATAGATACATAAATTGGGAGATATATAAAGACAGTTAAGGTTCCCATTAGACAAGCCAATAGGACGTTAAAGCGGATTCTGCGGTTGTCATTTGTGCTACCTAAATAGATAGATACATACATAGATAGATAGGCAGATAGATGGAAAGATAGATAAGGAAGTTAGGGTTACATTAAACAGATCTGGATTCTACGGTTGTCATTTGTGCTACCAAGTTAGATAGACGAAGAATAGACAAATGAAAAAGATAAATAGACATGAAGTAAACATAAATAAGTACAATAAGGCATCCCATTAGGCAACCCAATAGGACGTTAGACCCTGATTCTTCGGTTGTCATTTGTGCTACCTAGATAGATAGAAAATAGCTAGAAAACAGATTGATACATAAATTGGGATAAATATAGATAGACAAAGACAGTTAAGGTTCCCATTAGACAAGCCAATAGGACGTTGGAATTATTGTCATTTCCGTTGTCATTTGTGCTATCTACAGGGTGTCCCTCGTAAACTGGTTTTTTTGAAACGCTTATTCCTCCCTTAATATTTGAGCTATCTTAGTAAAATAAAAAGTATTTGGCAGCCTACTACTGACCATTTAATGATATAGTGATGAAAAATCCGCAAAAATAACAGATCTACAAGGTAATACATAACAGGCTGATTTTAGTGAATATAAGACTAATTCACAAGAAAAATATGCCTTAGTTAACTTTTAAAGCAGCTGGTCGTCAAACGGTGGATCACAAGGACTTACTCCAGACATTATAAGAACTGGCATTGTAGTCAAATAAAAAAATCTGGTATATTTCAGGTTCTTGTGTGCATTTGAAGCGAGCTCACATGAAAAATTAACAAAGAAGATCAATATTATGGCTATTTCTACATATTGTTCACTTATATTACACTTCAGATTCTTGAATATTTAGAATTTCTGGTATGACATGTCAAGCCTGTTCTATTTTTGTGCTTAGAAAGTCTGAACGACCAGCTGTTTGGACCCTAACTAATCTTAAAGTTCACAAAGCAAATATTTTCTTGTGGGTTAGTCTAAATTCAATAAAATGAACCTCTTATGTAATACATCGTAGATTTTTTCCTGTTTACTTTGTGGATTTTTTATCATTACCCCATAAAATGGTCAGTAGTAGGCTGCCAAATACTTTTTATTTTACTAAGATAGCTCAAATATTAAGGGAGTAATAAGCGTTTCAAAAAAACCAGTTTACGAGGGACACCCTGTAGATAGATAGATACATGCATAGATAGATAGGCAGATAGATGGATAGATAGATAAAGACAATGTTAGGGTTCCCATTAGACAAGCCAATAGGACGTTTGATCCTGATTCTTTGGTTGTCATTTGTGCTACCTAGATAGATAGAAAATAGCTAGAAAACATATAGATACATAAATTGGGAGATATATAGATAAGGACAATAAGAGTTCCCACTAGGCAAGCCAATAACATGAATGATCTTACTTATTTTCTTGTTTTTTAAGCTACCTAGATAGATAGATAACATTTTATAGAATAAAAGATGGATAGTTTGATAATAAGTTGTTAATATATCTGTTGATAAACCTAAATAAGTGCCCAAGTACCTGTACTCTAGTACATTCCCTGCCAGGTGTTATTGTTACTATATCTGTTGATAAACCTAAATAAGTACCCAAAGTTCTTATTACCTGTACTCGTGTACATTCTCTCCCAGGTGTTATTGTTAATATATCTGTTGATAAACCTAAATAATAATAACATAGTAAATACAATAAACATGTTCAATGCCGTCTAAGCTTTTTTATTTTGTTAGAGGAGGGGGTAAGGAGGTAAACACACCTCCCCCCCCTTGGACGTCCTTGCATATTTTAAAAAAAGAAGCGATTTCGTCATATTTTTACAGTAGCTTTTGATAAGTTATTTTAGGTAAATGGTAATAATTGCCCTGCATGGTTAGGAAATTGGCTCCGTAGAATTAGAGCCCCATGCTGGGGCTAGAAAAATGAAAAAATCTACTGTGAAAATACGACGAAACCCGTTAGTTAGTCTTCTTTCCATGGTCCAAAAAGTATTTAAGGTTCTCCTACTAATAGGAGTCTTAAATATCAAATATATTCTTTACAGGAAAAAAAATGAAAAATAAATTTGAGTTCCTTAGTCTGACATGACATTGAGTATATTATGAGATTGTAAAATATTTATACAGTTATAGAATTGTTTGTTATACTATTACATCTGGGAGGAAGGGGATATTGGGCTGTTCATTACACTAGTCCCCAAAGTTTTGATAAAGTTTTCTTATAGTTGTAATCTACGGAAGGGGTAATTTTGTGTATAATCATTGGGGATGTAAATCAATTTATTGGCCATTGTCTTATCCTTTTAGATCCCTGATATTACATACACATTTTTATAAGGGCTTATCAACCGCATTTATTATAGATATATTATTACTTAAATCATTGGATTATTATACCAGATTTTTATGTTTTGGAATAAAGTGAAAAAAGAAGCGGGCTAAACTAACGATCCCCCTTTTCATCCCCATCTTTGCATATCAACAAGCCAAAGTTAATATTACGGAAGCCGAGTCTTGATTTTTATAAAGTAGAAAACAAATTTTCTTAAAACTATTAGACATGTACTATAATTGTACTAAATATTTGGTTATCTGATTATCAATATCTCTAATTGAAATTAATGTTTCTACTTTTAAATGAATTTATTTTTAAAGAACTATAAGTTGGAATCAAAAAATTATTATAATTATTCTGAAGTATTACTCAAAATAATCTGAGGTTTTTATTAAATTCTTATTTTTTGACAATGCACGAAGATACTGCTAATTTTTTTGTGAAAAAATGTATGTAAATAACCATACCCTGTTGATGTTTATGCCAATAAACGAAAATATTCGGAGCCTCATGTGTTGATTTTTGTCCTTGTTGGGGAATAAAATAGTTGGTGCGCGTCCATTTTATGAATAAACGTATTTTTTTCTGTTGTTAAGAATAAGAATTGTAATATTGTTAGATAAAATGAAGCAAGACACATGTTTATAAGACATAAACAATAAACATAGTGATAAAATATTGTTGTTAGATATAATGTTACAGGACCCATGTTTACAAGACATAAACATAGTTTTGCAACCTCAACCACAAAATTGAAAGGGATGACAACGAATTTTCTTTTTTTAAATAATATTTTATATGAACAAAAATGTTTACGAAAATAATAGTGAACTAATATTTATGTTCATTGTATTTTACTTCATGACAGACATTATAGTGCTTATCATATTAATAGATTTCATTATTCTAATATAATGTCATTCGGCATTTTTCGGCTAAAAGTTTTTAAATCTATCCCCGGTACTTGCTTACATGTGGTAGACTGGAGCACCGAAACCCCCCCCCCCCCCCCCCCCCGCTTAGTTTTGCTTAGTAAAAGGTTTTAATTTTGCGCAAAATAAAAACCTTTTACTAAAATCAGTCAATAAATAAGGAAATTATGCCCCAAAACATGAATATCCCTGTAATAAGGTTTCCCCTCTGGTATACTGGATTTACTTGATTTACCTCACTCAACTTTCTGGCGTGTTGTACAGTGAAAAAACTACCCCCCCCTTATTTTTGATTTTCTTCAAAATTAAGGGGGGGGGTTAAAAACTACCCCCCCCCTTATTTTTGATTTTTGTCAAAACTAAGCGGGGGGTTAAAAAACTACCCCCCCCTTTTTTTTGATTTTTGTCAAAACTAAGCGGGGGGGGGGGGGTTTCGGTGCTCCGGTCTTCACTTGTAAGCAAGCACCCTATCCCCTTTTATTATAGGCACTACATTAAAATTTGTTGGACGAAATATACCGCATTACGTCATATTAGAATAATGGACTAATATAAAATAAAGTCATTTTATATAGGCACTATTGTTAGTTTACTATACAATATATTAATTTAAGAATATAGAAAAGTTTTCTTACCTGGAAAATATATGTTCTTGTTGTATATACTTCGCGATAAAGCCTGTTAAATCAATTCTACTTTTTAAAAATGAACTAAAGGTTTAATTAATAAGTTAAGTTTTTAAATTTATATATCTAAAAATTGAACAAATGAACAGTTGAAAGTTTAAATTTGTACTGAATTAAAACTATATTTTAATTTGTAACGAGCAAATAATGTTTCGGTGCTTTACCTCACAGTACCTAGCGAGCACACGAACACTCACACTTCCTTATTTTCAATTAATTTCAATATAAGAGCACTTTATTAATTAATTATGGGTTGAATTAATCGTTAACATAAGCCAAATAATCATACAATTATTTTAGAAATTCATTTTGTGTAAATATATTTCATTACTTTATGCAATACTGGGATATAATCAGAGAGAGAGGGGACAATGGGGTGTTTATTACACTAGTTCCCAAAACTTATTGAATTTTATTGTTGGATCTTTAAGTTGAGCTAAAGAAGGGGAAATTTTGTGTGTCATAATTAGAGATGTACATCAATTTATCGGCCATTGTCTTATCACTTTATCACCCTGGATATAATACAAAATTGATCACATCATATAATGTTTATGTTTTTGTTATAAGTAATTTGTAATTAATATTAGGATTAGGGTCATGTAACAATAATTATCTTTATAATTATATTTTGCATCTATTTATTTATCAATAATAATTTTATTAAAAACCTTTAGATATGTAAATACTAGTTGTGAATATTAAATATTTTTCAAATGATTGAAGACCAAACACGAAAAAGGTTTTAATAGCAGTTTGACTTCATTAAGGCATTTGATAGTTGAAATTGTAGTGCTAATACAGTTGTTTAAAAATATTTCATATACTTTATACATACAGTTTTTGACTATGTTTTTAAATAGGATTAACTCAGATTCTTAATTAAATAACTAGTTACTCCGTCCTTAGATTCTAGGTGGAGGGCAGGAAATGTCAGAAAAATAGCATACAATCACCTTAAAACATTTGATAAGCTTCTCTGAAAAGCATAATCCTTTCGGACCAATAATTTCTGAGATATTTAGCTTTAGATAAAAAAAAACTAACTTATTTATATAACAGGATAATTCCGAAGTTTGTTGTAACGATTCCCGTAAGCAGTGAACATTACAACTTTATTAATTTCTTTATTTGGTTGGCTACTTTTATTTTTTTTTTATTAAAAAGGTATTGTATTAATGTTATTGATATAAACTAATAAGTCTGTTTTATGAATATGGTGACTTGTGAGTTGGCAAATTGTATATGCTTTAAACAATTATTTTTCTACCACATTATGAGACGTGTATATAAAACAACAAAATAATGGGCGATTTTTACAAACTAATATAGAATAAATAAAATAACAAAGTACAAAAAATATTCGAACAGAACAAAAGTATAAAAATGTTTCGTCAAAAGGTTTTTACATCACTCTGGAACTGTTAAAGAAATGGCTATGGTAGTGTCATTTGTTGAAAAAGATAAACACTTATTTGTGTACCTTACACCGAAAATTTGAATGGCTTAAATATTGGCAACTAATATAGTTTATAATACACTGTCAAAACTAAGTTACACAAATGATAACATTATTATAAATTCTTTTGATTTCTTGAAGTTTTAAGTGCATTAAATTAAGGATAAAAACTTTAATTTTTAAAATAGTATATATGTGAGTGAAGAAAGTACTACAAAAAATTTATTACGTCATAAAAATGAGGGATAAGGAGAGAAGTAGTGGGAAAGAAAACTCCTAAAAAAGAGATGGGTAATCCCTCATTTTTATGACGTCACATGCTGATTTTTTGAGCGACATTCTTCACAAACGTTTATATGAAGTTTTGCACAGATAGATGTAATGCATATCTTGACTACTCTACAAAAATAAACCTTTTCTTTGTCATAAAATATAATATAAATGTATACTATTTTCATAGTGTAGTTTATGTATCCAAATTTAAGACAAAGCTCTATTCAAGGTTAGGCATGCAACAGTACATGAGATGCTTCATTAGCTTAGCAACACAACCAATATTAAACATATTCTTTGCCTTCTCTATATATTTCTAAGTTTACGGTCGATTTATTTAGATTTTCGTTTAAATTTCAGTTTTAAAAAATCCTCTAGCAAGATAGGATAGGCAGCTGTTCATGACACTGTAACGTAAGCTCCAATAATTAAGAATGACTAATGGGAGCAATATTTCCCAAACAATTAAATTAACAACCAACAGACAACCATGCAACCCTATGATTACACGACCTTTGTCTAAAAAAATCAACAGTGCATGCCTGGTATTAAGTTGCACCTGTTTTGGACCAAGGCATCCCCCCCTTTCTTATTATTAATGTCATGCACATAAAATTTAAGTAAGTACTCTAAATAACGATTAATCTAATACCAAATCTATAATATTATCCTGATGCAACTATCAAAATTTGATAACTATTCCTAAAATTTGAAAAGTATGTGTAATGAATTTTATTAACCTAATTAAGGAAGATTGTCTACTAGGGGGATGGGTAAATTAATCTTACAATAATTAATAAATTATGAAATTATTTGGTAAGTTTGAAATTATTTGATAATAATTTTAAAAGAAAATTCCAATTCTCTGAACTGTTTTTCTCATTTATTTAGATGTATTAAGAAAGGTTTGAAGTTCGAGTTTGATATTGACAAACTGAAACGACCAAGCTATTATTGCTTGATTCACTTTACAAAAGACAAAATTAATTGAAAATGATTGCAAAGATCTTCATGTCTTAAATAGTATATTTTTAAAATAGGTTTAAAAACATACTAACTTTATAATATGAAATTTAACCAACCATCTATAATACAAAGTAAAACGATGTCTGTCCGTCTGTTCGTCTGATTTCTGTCCGTCTGTCTGTCCGTCCCTTAAGATCGCGGTAACCACTGAACCGATCGGATTCTACTCTTCAGGGTATCTACCTATCGGTCCTGTGGTGGTTTTAAGCTATTTTCTTGGGGGTTGGGACACCCCCAACCCCCCCCCCCCAAAAAAAAATGAAAATTTACCCCCCCCCCAAAAAAAAAAATAATTTTCTTGAGAACACATTAGACTATGAGCAGCACCAGTAGTAATTTTCTTGAGAACACATTAGACTATTTTTTTAACGAATTTTGCGAATTCGTTATTTAATCGAGAAAATGTTTTCCTGCTAGGTAGGTGCGAAAATTTGCGATAAGTTCTGCTGGGTAAGTAATAGAAGATGTAATTATACATCTTGGGGCAAAGCCCCTAGAGGCTAGGGGCGAAGCCGCTAGTTTAATATATAAGAACATACAGTTTTCTACAAATATAAAAATGTGCAATCATAATATTGAAACAAAGTTTTGTTAGCCCGTGCCTTTGGCATCTCGGGACTAACAAAACTAGTTTTAATGTTATAATTGTGCATTTTCGTATTCGTGGAAAACTGTTTATAATACGATTTACCAATCCATGTATCCCTATAGTCTACTCGTCTAACAAGCTGGAGTAATTAAACCACATAAGAGAGAGAAGTTAAGACTTTAACAAAGAATCTTAGACATAGTTCAGAGTTTTCATTTAACAAATTCATACATTTATGTTAGGGATCTAAAGGGATAAGACAATGGCCGATAAATTAATGTACATCCCCAATGATGATACACAAAATTACCCCTTCAGCAGCGTAAAATTAATGGTTTAAACGTTTGCACTCAACCTATTAAACCAACTAATCAAAATTAACATAATTCTCCAAAGTTGTTAAGCAAACGAATAAGATAATTGGTCTGTCAGTCGGTATGTCAGTCAAGCTACAAAAGTATTGTAATTTTTTTCAAATACATTTATCCGTTATTTATGACCACTGGACATCTGAACTTTAAATCACTATAAAAGTATTTCCATCCATTTTTTTGTACTTCGCTACTTAAAGATATTGTCATCCTTCCTTAAATTAAAACATATAAACACTTAGCTAAAATGTAAAAAATGAATATAATCTTGAACAGCATTTTTGCTGATTCAATTGATAAAATTTTAGTTCAGTTGCTTATTCTTCCTATTTGACACTTATCTATCTATAATACAAAGTAGAACGATGTCTGTCTGTTTGTTTTTCTGTTTGTTTGTTTGTAGCGAAGGATCTTGCTAACATCTGAACCAATCGGGTTCTCCTTTACAGGGTAGCTTCTCATATGTCCCGGGAAGGTTAATAAATATTTTTTTGGGGGTTGGGACACCCCCAACCCTCCAAAAGTGAAAAATACCCCCCGCCAAAAATTTTTTTTCTTTTTAAAATTAAAATTAAAATAGTGGGGTCGACTACTTCCCCCCCCCAAAAAAAAAAATTTCTCCCCCCCCAAATTTTTTAAAAATTTTTCTTTTAAATCTAAAATACGAAAAATTGGTTTGATCAAACCTCTTGGGGCAAAGCCCCTAGAGGCTAGGTACGAAGCCGCTAGTACAACATAAAGCAAATCAATTTGCTCAAATTGATCAAATATATCAGAATAACCCTTTTATTTGGGTTTTGAAACTAACAATTTAAGTTTAAAACATTTAAATTTTAAAGTAGAATTTCCTGTATAAAGATGTTGTATTCCGCTCCAATATGGAGATCTGTTAACAAAACCTGAAAAAATAAATAAAAATTTAATAAATTACTTTAAAAACTTTTAAAAGTCTGTTTTAAAAAGTTTTACATTTTTCTTTTAGAAAGATTTTTATTCTTAGCTTCAGAAATAAGAAAATCACATACATTTAAAATTTGAAAAAGCAGTGATTTTTGTTGTATACTATTAAAGATTATATTGCCGGATATTGACCAACCACTAATTGTATACTATGTAAACTAATTTATCGGCAATTTATCCCTTTAGATCCCTGTATATTTATAGACAATAATAACACAATTACACATATGAATATTCATCCACATTACATTTACCCAGGGAATTAAAGATATAAGACAATGGCCGATAAAATTAGTGGTTGAAACGTTTGAATACTCAACTTAATGATTAAACCTATCAAAATTCACTAAAGTTCCCAAAATTGAAAGCCAACGAAAAGTAAATATTGTTATAAAACTTTGGGGACTAGTGTAAAAAACAGCCCATTGTCCCCTATCTCTCTCTGACAATTACACATATAAATATTCCTCCAC
Organism: Acartia tonsa; assembly: GCF_053477335.1. Lineage (NCBI taxonomy): Eukaryota > Metazoa > Arthropoda > Copepoda > Calanoida > Acartiidae > Acartia > Acartia tonsa. The sequence continues at coordinate 60,188,925 of NC_137262.1, forward strand.
ATTATATTTACCTTATTAGCCATCTTTGTTCTATAGAATTCTGGTATGGATTGATTAACTGACATATCCAATATTCGCCAAGCCTCCCCACTCTCCCTAGATAGATAGATAAATAGATAGATAAAGATATACATGAATAGATAAATTGATTAACTGACATATCCAATATTCGCCATGCCTCTCCTCTCTCCCTAGATAGATAGATAAAATATAATGATAGGGAGATAGATAGAAATATAAATAGATAGATTGATCAACTAAAATATCCAATATTTCACTCTCAATAGATAGATAGATAATTAAACAACCAATTAGATAGATAAATTGATTGCTAGATGTCAAGGTTATTTATAAATAGGTATACAGATATTGCCCTGTTTTTCTCTATAAATTGGTAGATAGATGTTCATCTTGTAAAATAGTTAGCTGGATACTTAGCTAGATATCTAGATAGCTAAAGACTTTGATAGATACATCGATAGATATCTAGATAGCTAATATTGTTAATTAATAAGTTGAAAAGAAGGTGTATCAACTTTTTTTTTTATAGCTAGCCGGTTCTTTTAGTAAGTAGTAGATGTAAAATTTTTCATAGAATTCAGATATGCAATCGGTTTTTTTGTAGACCTCTTATTTTTTAAGTAATTTAAGTTTTTTAAAAAATAATTAAGTCGGTTTTAAGGTACTAAAACGCAACAAAATAAAAGAAGAAAATGGCCAGTAAGAACAAAAATAGTAAGATCTTTAATTTGACACCTTACTTTTAAAATTCTGTTGAGTAATTATTGAAAAAATCTATTTTTTTAACCTCGGTTTAATAAAAACTTTAGACCTAAATATTTTCTCAAACAGACATAAAAAACATGAGTTCATATATACCTTTAGAATCAGAAAAATATTACGAATCCATTGTAAGCAAAATTGAAAAAAAGTAAAAAAATTAAAAAATTAAAAAATGGCCAATTGTATTTTTTGTTCTGGCAACACTATCGTCTTCCCTTTTTTACCCCCTCTTTACCCCCTCTATACCCCCTTCCCATTTTTATACTCAATTCAAAAGTTAAGATGTTGCCTGTGCAATATAATATGATATTTTCATATAATTCCTTTTATTGTAGTTTATATACTATATTGTAAACTTTTTTTTTCAATTTTGCTTACAATGGATTCGTAATATTTTTCTGATTCTAAAGGTATATATGAACCCATATTTTTTTACTTGTGAAATGATAAAGTTTTTATTCTCGTGGGTTTAAAAAAATCGATTTTTCAATAATTACCTGACAGAATTGAAAAAGTAAGGTGTCAAATTAAAGATCTTACTATTTTTGTTCATAATGGCCATTTTCTTTCTTTTTTTTGTTGCATTTTAGTACCTTAAAATCGACTTAATTTTTTTTAAAAAAAACTTAAATTACTTAAAAAATAAGAGGTCTACAAAAAAACCGATTGCATATCTGAATTCTATGAAAAATTTTACATCTACTACTTACTAAAAGGACCGGCTAGCTATAAAAAAAAAGTTGATACAACTTCTTTAAAAAAATGCTATCAAATTTAAAACCCCATTCTAAAGATAAATAGATAGATAGAATAAATTAACTTAATAATGCATTTTAAAAGGTTAAATAACTGTAAAACTAAATTAGCAAATAACTAGAACATTTAAAAGCATAAATTGTGTAGTATTGGTATTGGCCCCAGGCACCAATATAGGACAAAGCAATGGTAAATAAATGTAAATTAGAAACATAGCAGGGATATACAGGGATAAAACAATGACTGATAAATTTAAGTACATCCCCAATGATGACACACAAAATTAACCCTTCTGTAGATTAAACGTTTGGAAACTCAACTAAATGAACCAACCAATCACAATTTAACAAAATTCCCCAAAGTGATTAGGCCAACAAATAAAAGGGACTAGTGTAACAAACAGCCCAATGTCCCCTCCCTCCCTGGAAACATATAGACTTGGGTAATGTGCCACAAAAGGGACTATACCCCTAAATTTATATATGTTCTATCCTTTTGTTTTAACTTAAATATTTTTTTTAAAATTTAAATCTGTAGAGCTACATGGTGTAAAATGTAACAGATAAAGGAGTAATGGGGTTAACATTATTAGGTCTATTTCAATTCTTAACTGGAAAGGTATTGACAAAAAATATATCCCTATTTCTCTATTTATTGTTATATATGTGTATGTAAAGTATTTCAGGTGCAAGGGGTATGCAAATGGAAAATAAATTTATGCTTCTTATTAATCATATAAAAATCTGCCTTATATATATTACTAGAGTTGGCGCTATATAACTATATCGCTATTGGCTAGTTTTCTATAATTACATAACTATTTATCTATTTCTCAATAAATCAATTACTATCTAAAAGAAAGAAGCAAATATTTATTAATTTAAATGATTTTAAAAAGATTTTTCAATTATATTTTTTTCACATTACCATCACCAAAGGGTTAATATGATTAAAATTTTAGTTTTAATATTTTAACACAAAGGAAGTGTCGCCACAATCGAATTCTTTTAAAATAGAGCTTTCTTAGATTTACTCTATTATGAACGTAAATTTTTAATTTATGAAATAAGGATTAAATACTTCAATGTAATTCAAATATCTACATGAAGTGAAAAACTTAATTTATTCCATAAACAAATAGAATAAAGGTCTTGTAGTTCTGGTCAATGAGAGTTTAATGAGGATTATTGGAGCACTATGAGTTTTAAACACTTTACCATTGGAAGACTCGAGCTCCTTTATAGACGTTTATTTCCTATATAGATCTGTCATGGATCTTGATGCAATATAGCAGGCCGTTTTGTAAATGGTAAAAATTGGAAGATTTCATTAAATAAAAGTAATCGCAAATATACATAGTAAATAAAACGAATCGTTAGCACATTAATTTATAGGCTATTGTCTTTTCCGTCCCTGGTTGTATCTGGTCTAGTAGTCTATTTAGAAATGCATCCAAATGGGTGTTAGGCAGTTGTGCCCACAAAACAACAACAAAAAAGACAGCTGATTACAAAGTATTGTTAAAATCAGGTAGGGAGGGGACTTTTAGCTGTGTATTCACAAACTTTATAATAACGCTTTCTTATTAGTTGCCTTAACAACTTTGGCAACTTTTATTGAATTTTGATAATTTGGTGTCCAAACGTTTCAATTACTATCTGAAATCTACAGAAGGGATAATTTTGTGTTTCATCATTGGGGATGTACAATTATTTATCGGCCATTGTCTTATCCCATTAGATCCCTGAGATGAATTGTTGGTCATCCGACGCCGAAAGTGTGTATTTATATTAATTTCGTACTTTAATTTATCCATTTCAAACATAAAGATTTGGATGAGGGATGGGACATTGGTCTGTTTATTCCACTAGTCCCCAAAGATTCATGTTAACATTTTCTTATTTGTTAGCTTACCAACATTGATGACTTAATTTAATTTTAATTGGTTGGTTCATAAAGTCTAGTGTTTAAAAGTTTCAACCACAAATTTTATTCTACAGAGGGGGTAATTTTGTTTATTAAAATTGGGGTTGTACATCAATTTATCGCCCGTTGTCTTTTCCCTTTAAATCCCTGAAGAGCCACATTTCTAGGACATAATCTTTTTTAGATACGGTTCACTAAAGACAATAATCAAATTCAATTATGTAGATTATAAGAAAGTTGCAGAATAAAACTTGGTTGGTTGATATGCACACTATTTATTGTAGGATGTTGCGAATGAATTTAAAGGAAAGCATTTACAATAGTTGTTTGCAGGTTACATGCATATGTTCATCTATCTATCTATCGATGTATCTATCTATTAATAATGGTTTGTTTGCAGGTTACATGCATATGTCCATCTGTCTATCTATCTGTATCGTCCATCTTTCTACCTATCAATCTATCTATCAATGTATCTATCTATTTACAATAGTTGTTCACAGGTTACATGCATATGTCCATCTGTATGTCTATCCATCCATCTATCTATGTATCTATCTACTTACAATAGTTGTTTGCAGGTTACATGCATATGTCTATCTATCTATCTATCCATCTATCCATTCATATCGATGTATCTATCTATTAATAATTGTTTGTTTGCAGGTTATATGCATATGTCTATCTATCTATCTATCCATCTATCAATCCATCTATCGATGTATCTATCTATTTACAATAGTTGTTTGCAGGTTACATGCATATATCCATCTATCTATCTATCTACCTATATGTATATATATTCATCTGTATGTCCATCTGTCTATCTATCTACCTGTATGTATATGTATCTATCTATCTATCTACAAATAAATCAATCTAGTAATTAATGTATTTACAATAGTTGTTTGCAGGTTACATGCATATGTCTATCTATCTATCTACCTCTATGTATATCTATCCATCTATTTAAACTAGTTGTTTGCAGGTTACATGCATATGTCCATCTGTCTATCTATTTGTGTGTATATCTATCCATCTATTTACAATAGTTGTTTGCAGGTTACATGCATATGTCCATCTGTCTATCTATTTGTGTGTCTATATCTATCTATTGATGTATCTATCTATTTAAACTAGTTGTTTGCAGGTTACATGCATATATCCATCTGTCTATCTATCTGTGTGAACACCTATCTATCTATCCATCCATATATCGATGTATCTATCTATTAATATTTGTTTGTTTGCAGGTTATATGCATATGCCCATCTGTCTATCTATCTGTGTGTCCATCTGTCTATCTATATTTATGTATGTCTTTCTATCTATTTACAATAGTTGTTAACAGGTCACATGGAACATTAAAAGTAAAAGTGTCTGACTCTGATTATGACGTAAATAAAATTAACCTATGAGAGGCCACCATAAATTTTACCATTGTTTAATTACAGTGTATACTGGCCTCTCATTGGCTAATTTTTTACGTCATAATCAGAGTCAGACACTTTTACTAGGTTCGGTCACATGCATATGTCAATCTGTCTATCTGTGTGTCCATCTTTATATATATCCATCTATCAATGTATCTATTGTTTGTAGGTTACATGCTTACATTTGTCCATCCAATATATCTCTACATAACCAATATATTTAGGATCAGATATAACTCTAAACTTATATTTTTATTAAAATCTTTTAAATAATGTCTCTAATTTGTTGGCTTAAAAACGTTAACTTTTCCACCAATATTTTTTTTTAAGAAAGGGTTAGTAGTACTTTTCTTTTTGCACTGTACATAAGTACTGTTAAGGAAGTAATCCTCTGAAAATTAATTAACTAGATTTGATGATCTGTGTATATGATTAATGAAAACAGTAATAATCTATAAATAAAATAATAAATAATAGTTATGTATCAAATATAAGAAAAATATTTTGGGAAGTTTTGGAATAAAATCTTTTGGAATACGCAATCTAATAATCTTTTTTATTTACTTTTAGATTACACTAGTACCCAAAGTTTTATACTAACGTTTTCTTATTTATTGGCTTAACAACCTTGAGGACTTTTATTGAATTATTATTGGTTGTTGTCCAAACGTTTCAACCATTAATTGTAATCTACAGAATGGGTAGTTTTATGTGTGTTCATTGGAGATGTACATCGATTTATCGGCCATTGTCTTATCCCTTTAGATCCCTTCGCTGAAATGCATTCTATACTTGGACATTGGCATCTATACTTACAGAAACTACTCTAACATACTATTTGAACATGTAACAGTTTTACTAATTACCCAATTGTAAAAACAAATCTAAGCATCGTTTTATAGAGACAGCTTTCCGCGGAAATTTAAATTAAAAATTGTAGGATTAAAACATTTTTTGTTAGGATCGAGGAACCGAATTCCCGGTCTAGCAAAACTGGTATAAATCTTATGATTTTTACTTTTATTTTCGTGGAAAATTGTTAGTGATACGATGATTTTTAGATATGGCCCAGAACCGGTTCTTATTTAGCGGATATTATTCGGTTTCGAAGCCATACTGGAAAATCCTTTTCAGAGCAACTAAAAGTATTATACGTTATGCAGTAGGTTAATTTTTCGACAAGTAAAGCAGAGAAAACCACTATTTCGACAAGTAAAGCAGAGTATGTCAAAAAAAGGGTATTGGCACACTTTGCTTAACTTGATCAGGACTTTTAGACAAACGCCTTGCAATCCAATAGTTAGTTGTCTGTAGAATGTTATGCCACGTGTAATATTTGTAAGATGAAAGTTACAGAGAGAGATGGGACAATAGCCTGTTTATTACACTAGTCCCCAAAGTTTTATAATAACGTTTTCTTATTTGTTGGCTTAACAACTTTGGGGACTTCAGTGACTTTTGATTGGTTGGTTAATTAAATTACGTGTTCAAAGTTTCAACCACTATTTTTAATCTACAGAAGGGCTATTTTTGTGTACCATCATTTGATAAGTACATGAATTTATCGACCATTGTCTTATCCCTTTAGATCCTTAGGATCATGGAAAGAAAACAAAGTCATTCCTAATTAGGACAGAAGTCACTGGAAATTGATCTAAGGAAGGCTACTTATGTCCTTCATCTAACAAAATCTAACTTAAGGGAGGTGACTTATATCCTTTGTCTGACAAATTCTTACATCAGGAAGGCTGCTTATGTCCTTCATCTTGCAAAACATAGCAAATTCTTGCAAAACATAGCAAATTCTTGGAAAACTTAGCTTTTCTGTCCTTCACATAGCTAATTCTTGCAAAACATAGCAAATTCTTACAAAACATAGCAAATTCTTACAAAACATAGCAAATTCTTGCAAAACATAGCAAATTCTTGCAAAACATAGCAAATTCTTACAAAACATAGCAAATTCTTGGAAAAATTAGCTTTTCTGTCCTTCACATAGCAAATTCTTGCAAAACATAGCAAATTCTTGCAAATTCTTGCAAAACATAGCAAATTCTTACAAAACATAGCAAATTCTTGGAAAAATTAGCTTTTCTGTCCTTCACATAGCAAATTCTTGCAAAACATAGCAAATTCTTGCAAAACATTGCAAATTCTTACAAAACATAGCAAATTCTTGCAAATCATAGCAAATTCTTACAAAACATAGCAAATTCTTGCAAAACATAGCAAATTCTTACAAAACATAGCAAATTCTTGGAAAACTTAGCTTTTCTGTCCTTCACATAGCTAATTCTTGCAAAACATAGCAAATTCTTACAAAACATAGCAAATTCTTGCAAAACATAGCAAATTCTTACAAAACATAGCAAATTCTTGCAAAACATAGCAAATTCTTACAAAACATAGCAAATTCTTGGAAAACTTAGCTTTTCTGTCCTTCACATAGCTAGTTCTTGCAAAACATAGCAAATTCTTGCAAAACATTGCAAAACATTGCAAATTCTTACATAACATAGCAAATTCTTGCAAAACATAGCAAATTCTTGGAAAACTTAGCTTTTCTGTCCTTCACATAGCTAATTCTTGCAAAACATAGCAAATTCTTACAAAACATAGCAAATTCTTGCAAAACATTGCAAATTCTTACAAAACATAGCAAATTCTTGCAAAACATAGCAAATTCTTGCAAAACATAGCAAATTCTTGGAAAACTTAGCTTTTCTGTCCTTCAAATAGCTAATTCTTGCAAAACATAGCAAATTCTTACAAAACATAGCAAATTCTTACAAAACATAGCAAATTCTTTCAAAACATAGCAAATTCTTGCAAAACATAGCAAATTCTTGCAAAACATAGCAAATTCTTGGAAAACTTAGCTTTTCTGTCCTTCACATAGCAAATTCTTGCAAAACATAGCAAATTCTTGCAAAACATTGCAAATTCTTACAAAACATAGCAAATTCTTGCAAATCATAGCAAATTCTTACAAAACATAGCAAATTCTTGCAAAACATAGCAAATTCTTACAAAACATAGCAAATTCTTGGAAAACTTAGCTTTTCTGTCCTTCACATAGCAAATTCTTACAAAACATAGCAAATTCTTGCAAAACATTGCAAATTCTTACAAAACATAGCAAATTCTTGCAAAACATAGCAAATTCTTGCAAAACATAGCAAATTCTTGGAAAACTTAGCTTTTCTGTCCTTCACATAGCTAATTCTAGCAAAACATAGCAAATTCTTACAAAACATAGCAAATTCTTGCAAAACATAGCAAATTCTTGCAAAACATAGCAAATTCTTGCAAAACATAGCAAATTCTTAGAAAACTTAGCTTTTCTGTCCTTCACATAGCTAATTCTTGCAAAACATAGCAAATTCTTACAAAACATAGCAAATTCTTGCAAAACATAGCAAATTCTTGCAAAACATAGCAAATTCTTGCAAAACATAGCAAATTCTTGGAAAACTTAGCTTTTCTGTCCTTCACATAGCTAATTCTTGCAAAACATAGCAAATTCTTGCAAAACATAGCAAATTCTTGCAAAACATAGCAAATTCTTGCAAAACATAGCAAATTCTTGCAAAACATAGCAAATTCTTGGAAAACTTAGCTTTTCTGTCCTTCACATAGCTAATTCTTTCAAAACATAGCAAATTCTTACAAAACATAGCAAATTCTTACAAAACATAGCAAATTCTTGCAAAACATAGCAAATTCTTGCAAAACATAGCAAATTCTTGCAAAACTTAGCAAATTCTTGCAAAACTTAGCTTTTCTGTCCTTCACATAGCTAATTCTTGCAAAACATAGCAAATTCTTACAAAACATAGCAAATTCTTACAAAACATAGCAAATTCTTGCAAAACATAGCAAATTCTTACAAAACATAGCAAATTCTTGCAAAACATAGCAAATTCTTGCAAAACATAGCAAATTCTTGGAAAACTTAGCTTTTCTGTCCTTCACATAGCTAATTCTTGCAAAACATAGCAAATTCTTACAAAACATAGCAAATTCTTGCAAAACATAGCAAATTCTTGGAAAACTTAGCTTTTCTGTCCTTCACATAGCAAATTCTTGCAAAACATAGCAAATTCCTGCAAAACATTGCAAATTCTTACAAAACATAGCAAATTCTTGCAAATCATAGCAAATTCTTACAAAACATAGCAAATTCTTGGAAAACTTAGCTTTTCTGTCCTTCACATAGCAAATTCTTACAAAACATAGCAAATTCTTGCAAAACATTGCAGATTCTTACAAAACATAGCAAATTCTTGCAAAACATAGCAAATTCTTGCAAAACATAGCAAATTCTTGCAAAACATAGCAAACTCTTGCAAAACATAGCAAATTCTTGGAAAACTTAGCTTTTCTGTCCTTCACATAGCTAATTCTTGCAAAACATAGCAAATTCTTACAAAACATAGCAAATTCTTGCAAAACATAGCAAATTCTTACAAAACATAGCAAATTCTTAGAAAACTTAGCTTTTTTTGTCCTTCACATAGCAAATTCTTGCAAAACATAGCAAATTCTTGCAAAACATAGCAAATTCTTGCAAAACATAGCAAATTCTTGTAAAACATTGCAAATTCTTACAAAACATAGCAAATTCTTGCAAAACATAGCAAATTCTTACAAAACATAGCAAATTCTTGCAAAACTTAGCTTTTCTGTCCTTCACATAGCTAATTCTTGCAAAACATAGCAAATTCTTACAAAACATAGCAAATTCTTGCAAAACATAGCAAATTCTTGCAAAACATAGCAAATTCTTGCAAAACATTGCAAATTCTTACAAAACATAGCAAATTCTTGCAAAACATAGCAAATTCTTACAAAACATAGCAAATTCTTGCAAAACATAGCAAATTCTTGCAAAACATAGCAAATTCTTGGAAAACTTAGCTTTTCTGTCCTTCACATAGCTAATTCTTGCAAAACATAGCAAATTCTTGCAAAACATAGCAAATTCTTGCAAAACATAGCAAATTCTTGCAAAACATAGCAAATTCTTGCAAAACATAGCAAATTCTTGCAAAACATAGCAAATTCTTGGAAAACTTAGCTTTTCTGTCCTTCACATAGCTAATTCTTGCAAAACATAGCAAATTCTTACAAAACATAGCAAATTCTTGCAAAACATAGCAAATTCTTGCAAAACATAGCAAATTTTTGAAGAAAAAATACCCAGGTGACACCAAGCGTACCTACTGAGAGGACACCAGGTGTCAAAGTGTCAAAAATTTTTTGGACTTAGCCAAATTTACTAAGGATTCGAACCATTTCCCAAATCTTACAGTCGGTAACAAGGACACCAGGTCACCGTATCTCAAGAACCGGTGGTCGGATCACGCTGAAAATTTGTTTTTGAGTTTGGGACCCTTATTGCAATAATTTGCTATGTTTTGCAAGAATTTGCTATGTTTTGTAAGAATTTGCTATGTTTTGTAAGAATTTGCTATGTTTTGCAAGAATTTGCTATGTTTTGCAAGAATTAGCTATGTGAAGGACAGAAAAGCTAAGTTTTCCAAGAATTTGCTATGTTTTGCAAGAATTTGCTATGTTTTGCAAGAATTTGCTATGTTTTGCAAGAATTTGCTATGTTTTGGAAGTATTTGCTATGTTTTGCAAGAATTAGCTATGTGAAGGACAGAAAAGCTAAGTTTTCTAAGAATTTGCTATGTTTTGCAAGAATTTGCTATGTTTTGCAAGAATTTGCTATGTTTTGCAGGAATTTGCTATGTTTTGCAAGAATTTGCTATGTTTTGTAAGAATTTGCTATGTTTTGCAAGAATTAGCTATGTGAAAGACAGAAAAGCTAAGTTTTCCAAGAATTTGCTATGTTTTGCAAGAATTTGCTATGTTTTGCAAGAATTTGCTATGTTTTGCAAGAATTTGCTATGTTTTGTAAGAATTTGCAATGTTTTGCAAGAATTTGCTATGTGAAGGACAAAAAAGCTAAGTTTTCTAAGAATTTGCTATGTTTTGTAAGAATTTGCTATTTTTTGTAAGAATTTGCTATGTTTTGCAAGAATTTGCTATGTTTTGTAAGAATTTGCTATGTTTTGCAAGAATTAGCTATGTGAAAGACAGAAAAGCTAAGTTTTCCAAGAATTTGCTATGTTTTGCAAGAATTTGCTATGTTTTGCAAGAATTTGCTATGTTTTGTAAGAATTTGCAATGTTTTGCAAGAATTTGCTATGTTTTGCAAGAATTTGCTATGTTTTGCAAGAATTTGCTCTGTTTTGCAAGAATTTGCTATGTTTTGTAAGAATTTGCAATGTTTTGCAAGAATTTGCTATGTTTTGCAAAAATTTGCTATGTTTTGCAAGAATTAGCTATGTGAAGGACAGAAAAGCTAAGTTTTCCAAGAATTTGCTATGTTTTGTAAGAATTTGCTATTTTTTGTAAGAATTTGCTATGTTTTGCAAGAATTTGCTATGTTTTGTAAGAATTTGCTATGTTTTGCAAGAATTAGCTATGTGAAAGACAGAAAAGCTAAGTTTTCCAAGAATTTGCTATGTTTTGCAAGAATTTGCTATGTTTTGCAAGAATTTGCTATGTTTTGCAAGAATTTGCTATGTTTTGCAAGAATTTGCTATGTTTTGCAAGAATTTGCTATGTTTTGCAAGAATTTGCTATGTTTTGCAAAAATTTGCTATGTTTTGCAAGAATTAGCTATGTGAAGGACAGAAAAGCTAAGTTTTCCAAGAATTTGCTATGTTTTGCAAGAATTTGCTATGTTTTGCAAGAATTTGCTATGTTTTGCAAGAATTTGCTATGTTTTGCAAGAATTTGCTATGTTTTGCAAGAATTTGCTTTGTTTTGTAAGAATTTGCTATGTTTTGCAAGAATTAGCTATGTGAAGGACAGAAAAGCTAAGTTTTCCAAGAATTTGCTATGTTTTGCAAGAATTTGCTATGTTTTGCAAGAATTTGCTATGTTTTGTAAGAATTTGCTATGTTTTGCAAGAATTAGCTATGTGAAGGACAGAAAAGCTAAGTTTTCCAAGAATTTGCTATGTTTTGCAAGAATTTGCTATGTTTTGCAAGAATTTGCTATGTTTTGCAAGAATTTGCTATGTTTTGTAAGAATTTGCTATGTTTTGCTAGAATTAGCTATGTGAAGGACAGAAAAGCTAAGTTTTCCAAGAATTTGCTATGTTTTGCAAGAATTTGCTATGTTTTGCAAGAATTGGCTATGTTTTGCAAGAATTTGCTATGTTTTGTAAGAATTTGCTATGTTTTGCAAAAATTAGCTATGTGAAGGACAGAAAAGCTAAGTTTTGCAAGAATTTGCTATGTTTTGCAAGAATTTGCTATGTTTTGCAAGAATTTGCTATGTTTTGCAAGAATTTGCTATGTTTTGCAAGAATTTGCTATGTTTTGCAAAAATTTGCTATGTTTTGCAAGAATTAGCTATGTGAAGGACAGAAAAGCTAAGTTTTCCAAGAATTTGCTATGTTTTGCAAGAATTTGCTATGTTTTGCAAGAATTTGCTATGTTTTGCAAGAATTTGCTATGTTTTGCAAGAATTTGCTATGTTTTGCAAGAATTTGCTTTGTTTTGTAAGAATTTGCTATGTTTTGCAAGAATTAGCTATGTGAAGGACAGAAAAGCTAAGTTTTCCAAGAATTTGCTATGTTTTGCAAGAATTTGCTATGTTTTGCAAGAATTTGCTATGTTTTGTAAGAATTTGCTATGTTTTGCAAGAATTAGCTATGTGAAGGACAGAAAAGCTAAGTTTTCCAAGAATTTGCTATGTTTTGCAAGAATTTGCTATGTTTTGCAAGAATTTGCTATGTTTTGCAAGAATTTGCTATGTTTTGTAAGAATTTGCTATGTTTTGCTAGAATTAGCTATGTGAAGGACAGAAAAGCTAAGTTTTCCAAGAATTTGCTATGTTTTGCAAGAATTTGCTATGTTTTGGAAGAATTGGCTATGTATTGCAAGAATTTGCTATGTTTTGTAAGAATTTGCTATGTTTTGCAAAAATTAGCTATGTGAAGGACAGAAAAGCTAAGTTTTGCAAGAATTTGCTATGTTTGCAAGAATTTGCTATGTTTTGCAAGAATTTGCTATGTTTTGCAAGAATTTGTTATGTTTTGCAAGAATTTGCTATGTTTTGCAAGAATTTGCTATGTTTTGTAAGAATTTGCAATGTTTTGCAAGAATTTGCTATGTTTTGCAAGAATTTGCTATGTTTTGCAAGAATTAGCTATGTGAAGGACAGAAAAGCTAATTTTTGCAAGAATTTGCTATGTTTTGCAAGAATTTGCTATTTTTTGCAAGAATTTGCTATGTTTTGCAAGAATTTGCTATGTTTTGTAAGAATTTGCTATGTTTTGCAAGAATTAGCTATGTGAAGGTCAGAAAAGCTAAGTTTTCCAAGAATTTGCTATGTTTTGCAAGAATTTGCTATGTTTTGCAAGAATTTGCTATGTTTTGTAAGAATTTGCAATGTTTTGCAAGAATTTGCTATGTGAAGGACAGAAAAGCTAAGTTTTCTAAGAATTTGCTATGTTTTGTAAGAATTTGCTATGTTTTGCAAGAATTTGCTATGTTTTGTAAGAATTTGCTATGTTTTGCAAGAATTAGCTATGTGAAGGACAGAAAAGCTAAGTTTTCCAAGAATTTGCTATATTTTGCAAGAATTTGCTATGTTTTGTAAGAATTTGCAGTGTTTTGCAAGAATTTGCTATGTTTTGTAAGAATTTGCTATGTTTTGCAAGAATTTGCTATGTTTTGCAAGAATTTGCTATGTTTTGTAAGAATTTGCTATGTTTTGCAAGAATTAGCTATGTGAAGGACAGAAAAGCTAAGTTTTCCAAGAATTTGCTATGTTTTGTAAGAATTTGCTATGTTTTGCAAGACTTTGCTATGTTTTGTAAGAATTTGCTATGTTTTGCAAGAATTTGTTATGTTTTGCAAGAATTTGCTATGTTTTGCAAGAATTTGCTATGTTTTGTAAGAATTTGCAATGTTTTGCAAGAATTTGCTATGTTTTGCAAGAATTTGCTATGTTTTGCAAGAATTAGCTATGTGAAGGACAGAAAAGCTAAGTTTTATAAGAATTTGCTATGTTTTGCAAGAATTTGCTATGTTTTGCAAGAATTTGCTATGTTTTGCAAGAATTTGCTATGTTTTGCAAGAATTTGCTATGTTTTGCAAGAATTTGCTATGTGAAGGACAGAAAAGCTAAGTTTTCTAAGAATTTGCTATGTTTTGTAAGAATTTGCTATGTTTTGCAAGAATTTGCTATGTTTTGTAAGAATTTGCTATGTTTTGCAAGAATTAGCTATGTGAAGGACAGAAAAGCTAAGTTTTCCAAGAATTTGCTATGTTTTGCAAGAATTTGCTATGTTTTGCAAGAATTTGCTATGTTTTGCAAGAATTTGCTATGTTTTGTAAGAATTTGCTATGTTTTGCAAGAATTTGCTATGTTTTGTAAGAATTTGCTATGTTTTGCTAGAATTAGCTATGTGAAGGACAGAAAAGCTAAGTTTTCCAAGAATTTGCTATGTTTTGCAAGAATTTGCTATGTTTTGCAAGAATTTGCTATGTTTTGCAAGAATTTGCTATGTTTTGCAAGAATTTGCTATGTTTTGCAAGAATTTGCTATGTTTTGCAAGAATTTGCTATGTTTTGCAAGAATTTGCTCTGTTTTGCAAGAATTTGCTATGTTTTGTAAGAATTTGCAATGTTTTGCAATAATTTGCTATGTTTTGTAAGAATTTGCTATGTTTTGCAAGAATTAGCTATGTGAAGGACTGAAAAGCTAAGTTTTCCAAGAATTTGCTAGGTTTTGCAATAATTTGCTATGTTTTGCAAGAATTTGCTATGTTTTGCAAGAATTTGCTATGTTTTGCAAGAATTTGCTATGTTTTGCAAGAATTAGCTATGTGAAGGACAGAAAAGCTAAGTTTTATAAGAATTTGCTATGTTTTGCAAGAATTTGCTATGTTTTGCAAGAATTTGCTATGTTTTGCAAGAATTTGCTATGTTTTGCAAGAATTTGCTATGTTTTGCAAGAATTTGCTATGTGAAGGACAGAAAAGCTAAGTTTTCTAAGAATTTGCTATGTTTTGTAAGAATTTGCTATGTTTTGCAAGAATTTGCTATGTTTTGTAAGAATTTGCTATGTTTTGCAAGAATTAGCTATGTGAAGGACAGAAAAGCTAAGTTTTCCAAGAATTTGCTATGTTTTGCAAGAATTTGCTATGTTTTGCAAGAATTTGCTATGTTTTGCAAGAATTTGCTATGTTTTGTAAGAATTTGCTATGTTTTGCAAGAATTTGCTATGTTTTGTAAGAATTTGCTATATTTTGCAAGAATTAGCTATGTGAAGGACAGAAAGGCTAAGTTTTCTAATATTTTGCTATGTGTTGGATTAAAAAGCTAGGTTTTGTGAGGTGAAGGGAGGCTACTTATGTCCTCAATCTTGCAAAATCTTTGTTAAGGGAGGCATGTTATGCCCTTCATCTAACAAATTCTCACTTGAGGAAGGCTACTTATGTCCTTCCTAGGAAGGTGACTTCTGTCCTAATTTAGGAATGACTTTGTTTTCTTTCCATGATCCGATCCTTAATACTTATATGATGAAATTTACCTGATTTTGTAGAATATCTTGTACTTGTCCACTGACTTGTAATATTTCTGAAAAAAAAAATATTTTTAAAGAATAATAAAGCTTCTATATATGTAATACACTGCTATATAAAATGCATCCGGGTTTTAATGTAGATTCCTACAACAATGACGCATAATTAATCATTAAACAGAAGCTTTTTATATTATTTATAGTATGTCTACTATAATTTCGTAAATAAATGGATTTTTTTTACTTGAATATTAAATGATGCTTCACTTCCTCCCCTCCTATCGGTTGAACGAACTGACAAATAAAGATGTACATGTTAGCAAGCTAAATTGATGACAATTTTTAGCTGTTATAATATCCGCGTATATTCTATCCGTTCGTAAACAACAATATGTTAATTAAGAAAAATAATAAATTCGTTTTCAGAATAGCATAAGTAAAAAACGTATGGATGGTCGGACGTAGATTTGATTAATCTTTTGTAAAGTATCTGCGCTATTGATATTGTAAAATTCATTTCAAAATGCTTGTTTATGTTATGACTAAGAAAAATTTAAATTTAATGCAATTTTGTAAAGAAAAATGGAGGAAAATTTATAAAAATGACATAATATTGATGTTAAACCAAATGGCGTGATGACTAAAATCTCAGGGATCTAAAGGGATAAGACAATGGCGGATAAATTGATGTACATCCCCTATGATGATACACAAAATTACCCCTTATGTAGTTACAGTTAGTGATTTCAACGTTTGGACACTCAAGTTAATGAACCGACCAATCAAAAGTCCCCAAAGTTGTAAGCTAACGAATGAGAAAACGTTATTTTAAACCTTTGGCGACTAGAGCAATAAACAACGCAATGTCCCCTCTCTGCAAAAATCTTCATATCTATCAGGGAGGGTAAGGACAATGGAAAATAAAAATTTTCTGATTTCTTCCTTTCAGACAAAAGGCTAAATATCAATCTTAAAGGGTAAAACGTTAAATTGATTACATCCCAAATGATGATAAACCAAATTTTCCCTCTTTGTTAATATTATATATCGAAAACTGGTAGTTAGTTAACAAAACAATCAAATTTGATAAAAGTACCCAAAGTTTTTAAGCCACCGCATAAGAAAGCATGATTATTAAACTTTAAATGCTAGTGTAATTAATTTAAGTGCAATGTCACATCCCTCCTTGAAATGCCATATATAAATTTAAGGAGGAAGATTAATAATTCGTCCATTGTCCCATAAACCATGCAATCATTAGCTCATAAACTTTTGGCCTAACTTTTGTTCGGTTTATCAAAAACTAGAAGTGTTAAAATTTACAACCAATTTTATTGTATATCGGTTCATTTTGTTTATCATCACTATCATAGCAAATTTATCACCAATTTTCGCACTCCATAAGATTCCTGGATAACTAAAAAGAAAACCTATTTCATTGCATTTGTCAATTTACTTTGTTCTTTGGTATACATGTTGATTTTATTTAGAAGTAGAGGTGCATCTACTCTTAATTATATAATGTCTTATGTCTGTCTGTCTTTATCATTAATCAATCTTCCACTATATTATCAACTTATTATCTTATGTTAAACTGAATTTATAGTCTAACTGTGTAATTATCATATCAGGAATTCTTTTGTGGTTTTAGGCTATTTTTCTCCTCCTTGGCTTTTGAAACAAAGCCCTTATAAGCTATATTTACCCCTATATATCCCATAATATACATATATATGTATATATTTTGCAATATAAAAAAAGTCAGAAATCTAGTTACTAGTTACTGCAACTATACAAAAGCAGTTTCTTTTTATTTTGTTTAAGTAAAATATTTGGCCCCCTATCCTTCTAAAAAATAATAAAAACCAAGGGTTTGATAAATTGATATAAATTCTCAATGATGAAACACAAAATTACCCCTTTCAAAGATTACAATTAGTGGTTGAAACGTTCAAACACTAAACTCAATGAACCAACCAATCAAAATTCTATAAAAGGGCCCAAAGTTGCTGAGCCCACCAATAAAAAATCGTTATTATAAAACTTTGGAGACCTGTCTAAAAAACAGCTCAATGTCCCCCCCTCCCCCCCTAGTATAGCCTTGTTCGAAAATAAAGAGAAGTAATTCAAAAGCTGAAACAAAGTGAAAAAGATACTGTATCCTATAAAAGTATGAGAGAAAGAAAAGTAAGCAAGGAATTGTTGAGCAAAAGTAAAGTTTTTCTGTATAGTAATGTAGTCAATGTCACATTCAAGGCAATTATCAAATACTTTTTTATATGTAGAGTTAGGGTAGATATTTATAAATGGTTGTAGAGAAGTATTCCTTCTTTAAAAATACAAGCGCCTATGCCACTAAAGGCCTCTAGGGGAACTTGAGAAGGGGGGGGGGGGGATAAGTGTTGAATTTAATAACCTGATTTTTTATTTGAGATTAAAAAAGAAAAAGCAAAAAAAAATTGGGGGTAGAGGATTTCTTTGGGGGGGAATTTTTTTCTAGAAGCGAATTCATTTTTGAGGGTAGTGGTACCTTCCCTTAAAATAGTTATAAACCTTCACAGAACCTATGGGAAGAGACGCTGTAAAGGAGAACCATATCAGTTCAGTGGTTAGCGAGATCCTCAGGTACAAACTGACAGACAAACATTCTGTTACAAACATAAAGCCTCTAAAAATTATAACAACAAACTAAAGAGATGCTACGCTCCATGAACTCAAACATCTAATTGCCAGAAAGGGAGTGGACAATGGGCTGTTTATTACACTAGTCCCCCTCTTTTATTAGTAACGTTTTCTTATTAGTTGGCTTAACAACTTTGGGGACTTTTATTAAATTTTTAGTATTAAACGTTTCAATTACTAATTGTAATCTACAGAAGGGATAATTTTGTTTATAATCATTGGGGATTTTCATCAATTTTTTTGGCCATTGTCCTATCCCTTTAGATCCTTGTATAATTGCATTGTTGGCAATTAGCCCCCAAAACTAAAATGTAACTAACAATGTTCGTTTAGATTCTCATTACATAATGGCTTACAAAATGTTCATTCATTTCTGCTAATGATTTTATGACACATAAAAATCAGGTACCTAGATGTGCAGCTTTACTATTTTTTGGGCAGGTTTTAGCCTCCAACCTTACGTTCGTTCATAACAGATATCCATGATCGTCATTGATTGTATGTTAGAATCGTTTTATTGAATCCAAACTTTGCATGATGGTCCTTATAGTAAGGCTAGTCTGTAGGTTCATTATTTAAAGATTTATCAGATTTTTTTTGTAATAACGTTTTACATGAGATTAATATTCCATTAACTTGGTTATTGGAATAATGATTCATGAAACGATGTGACTCAATATCATAATCATACTAAAGCTATAAAATGTGGGAACTTTTTATAAGCAATGTCGCATGATATAATGATATTCTTATTTTTCAGTTAACATAATTATATATATTTGTTAATAATTGTTTAATTGTTGATTTTCGCTTTTATGAAGGTTGCATCCTTGATTTATTTCATAATTGAGAATTTTTTTTTGATTTTATAAATATTTTTTTTTCTGCAACCTGTACAGAGCACCTCATTTTGGAAGGGAATGCAGTTTTTGTTTTTACATTACTGACTATTTAGCTGGAAAATATTTAACAAACAGTTGCCTAGTTTTTTTTTGTGGTAGAATTAACATTTTCAAACTATTCTTTTATGGTAAAAATTAAAGTAAATGATCTTTACATTTAAAAAAAAAATGAACAATCAAAATTGGGTCCAAGAGTAAGTTTGTAATCAATTTCGAACCAAAATCAGATATTAATCATTGCACAAATTTTCATAAATATTTCATATTGATAAAAAATATATTTTCAAACTAAAATTTTATTAAAAATGAATTAGATTACATTTCTTCGCATATTGAAGTGATTTTTATCTCATAGAGCTGTACTTGAAAATGGCTTTTTGGGCCTATACTATTTTTTCCCGTATAGCTTCGAAACCGATTAATATCATGTGGATTAGAACCGGTTCTCCGACATACTGAAAAATTGAGTATAGCATCGTATTATATCCAGTTTTCTTCTCGGGGCTAAAAAATATGGTTTCAATCTTATAATTGTACAGTTTTTTTATCAGCGAAAAGCTGTTTATGAAACGATGCGATAAAGAACAGTTCTTACCTTAGGGTGTCTCCATTGAATAAAAACAGAATTATCTTGTGGACAAGAGAGATTCGTTATCTCAGGAATACCTAAATATAGATTAATCATTAATAGTAGCAAAATAATATTAAATAGAGTACAATGGAAAGATTCTTCCCCCCAAAACTTCATAAAAACAGAGTTATCTTGAGGACAGAAGAGATTCGTTATCTCTGGAATACCTAAATATAAATTAATAATTAATAAAAGTAAAATCATAGAGAGAGAAACAATGTGCACTAAAAGATTCTTCCCCCCAAAACTTAATAAAAACATTGTTATCTTGAGAACAGGAGAGATTCGTTATCTCTGGAATACCTAAAATGAAAATAAAGAGTAAATTATAGAGAGAGAGAATGTACACTAAGTGATTCTACCCCCCAAAACTTAATAAAAACAAAGTTATCTTGAGGACTGGATAGATTCGTTATCTCCGGAATTCCTAAACATAGATTGATAAATAATAGCACTAAAATGAACTCTAAATGATTCTTCCAAAAAAAATTAATGCCTACAATAATATTAATCTACCAAAGAAAAGGTAATTTTGTTTATAATAATCATTGAACAGATTAATTTTAGTTCAATGTCTTATCCCTTTGAAAGGAAAGGGACAATGGGCTGTCCCTAAAGTTTTAATTAACGTTTCTTTATTCGTTGACTTAACAACTTTAGGGACTTTTAATGATTTTGATTGGTTGATTCATTTCATCGTTTCAACCACTAATTTTAATCTACAGAAGGGGTAATTTTTGTATCATCTTGGGGATGTACATCAATGTATCGGCCATTGTCTTTTCCCTTTAGATCCCTGGGGTAATAAACTTTAAATGAATCTTCCCCTAAAAACTTAATGAACTCTTTCTGACAATGGTTAAAATAAAACACAATACATCATTATCTTAACTATTCCTACAACATTATTGATCTACCATTAAAGTGGCAATTTTCTTTATCATAACTAAGAAAGATATTAATCTATCATTCATTGTCCTATTCCTTCACTTCTGAAGCAACTAGAGAAATGAATATATAGACATAAAAGTAATTTAGAATCAAACATATTATAGAAGGACAAAAATGCGGGCCTAGAAATAGATAGATAGATAAATCTTTCTTATAAGCAGTTAAATAAATAGACAAAAAAAGATAAAAAGATAAGAGAACACGACTGGTTGTTGTTTGATTAATAAATAAGTTTTGAAAAATAAATACATAAAAGGCTTGTAGAAGTTTTATTCATAGATAAATAAAAATATAAAGAAAAAGAGAAAAAGGACTAGTGGGAGTTTTATTAATACATAAATTTATATAAATAGATAGATATAAAGATAAAGAAAAAGAAGGCTTGTGGCATTTTTATGAATAAATAAATTTACAGAAATAGATAAATAGATAGATAGAAATTAAAGAAAAAAAGACTAGTGGCAGTTATATAAATAAATAAATAGATAGATAAAAAGAGAATGAAAAAGAGAAAAAAGGCTGGTTGGAGTTTTATTTATAGATAAATTTATACAAATAGATAAATAAATAGGTAGCTAAAAAGAAAAGAGAAAAAGGCTGGTGGCAGTTTTATTTATGCATAAATTTATACAAATAGAGAAGATAGACAATAAAGAGAAGAAAAAAAGAGAAAAAGGCTGATGGCAGTTTTATTAATAGACTAAGGACTTATAAATGATGTCATCCTTGTTTAGCTTTAAAATTTCTCAGAAATTCTATATGTTCTATAATTAATATCTTATCAAGAGTAAGGGCACATCAAGGGTAAACCTTGGTGGGTTAGGGCCCCCTGCAGGAGTTAGGCTTATGCAAAAAAAAACTATCCCTTCTAATTTACAATTTATTTATAAAATATGGAAGTGTATTTTCAATGCTCGATATGCACTCGATATGGGAAAGCACCCTAATCCTCACTTTGGCTGACCTTGCTTTTTTAATAAATATAATATTTTTACGCGAAGCCCCTCTTTAATTAGAAATGTCCGTCTGAGGGTAAAACATAATTCACCATCTGCTATTAAAGATAGACGGTTTTAATTTTTGAGAATATACCCTATACCTTTAAGCATCCAATATGTGATTTACTTATTCCATCAGCCTGTGGGAAATACCCTGCAAGGCATTTAATTTAAAATGTAAAAATTTTATTTATCAAATTCTAAATTAGATAGACGATCACGACTGATTTTTTCTAGAGAAGATTTTCCTGATAGATGAATATCTACACTCTACCTTATTTAGTCGGTTAGTCTGTCTGTAACCCTCCAGATGACATCAATTTCTGTAGGGAAATGTGCCTTTTCTTCTATTGAAAATAGAAGTCTAGCCTATAGTCCTTAAAATAAAGTAAAAGGATCTCGGTGTGTGTGTGTGTCTGTCTGTACTAAAAGATCTCAATAAACGCAGAATCGATATGGTTCTCCTTTACAAATAAGCATCCATTATATAATTTACCTGGTCTGTCAGTCTTCTATTGGTAATGCTCTGATTGTCATTTGATTGATAGAAAGATGAATTTTTCCCTGGTAAAATTTTACAGGGTGATGAGCATCTACTCACTCTGCATCTCAATTGGCCCGTCAGTCTGTCTGCAAAAATATGTTTTTCCACTTTTTTTATGAAGGTTAAGATCACAATAACTACTGAAGCAATTGGGTTCTCTATTTTAGGTAAGCTTTAAATAGGTCCCATGATTGTATTAGGCTATTTCATTTTCAGATGGTTTTGAGTTTTTTTTTTCTAGCCTGTTTCTGCCCCTTTTAATTGAGAGCCCCTGGATGCTAGGTACACATCCACTAGTTTAAAATATTCTTATGCATTTAGAATAGAAAGAGATAAATATATTAACTTACACATAAAGATTACTTCAAGTTCAACTACTTACGTTTCTGTCCGGCTGATTTTAGTTATTTATTTTATAATAAAAGCCTTTGATACTATGAACGTATTAACATTCTGCCTTAGCGTTTTCTTGTTTTTAAAAAAAAAACTCTCTCTAACTTGCTTTTTCTTCCATTTTCTTTTGATTTCTTAATTTAATCTTCAAATACGTATTTATAATAAAGCCATTTTCATTCTTTCAAAAATGCAATTTAAATTACGGAATTTATTTTCCAATATATATTTTTTTATAACCGTCAGGAAAGGGTTAAAATGTTTTTAATTTTTGTTTCAAAATTTGGACACATTAGGGAGGGGCGCTAGAATCAACTCATTTTAAAACTAAGTTTTCTTAAATTTACTATATTATGAATTTAAATTTTCTTTTTTAAGAATAGTAATAAAATACTTCAATATTATGTAAATAGCAAGATGAAATAAAAAAAAAATAATTTATTCTTAATAAAGTAAAATATTGGGTTTTATTGTTCTGGGCAATGAGAGTTTATTATGGATTATTGGAGCACTATGAGTTTTAAACATTTATTCCTTGGAAAACTTGAGCTCGTTTATAGACATTTATTTCCTATATAGATCTGACATGGATCTTGAAGCAATAAAGCAGGCCCTTTTGTAAATGTTAAAAATTGGAAAAATCTATTAAATAAAAGTAATCGCAAATATACGCAAATAAATCTATACAAATAGATAAATAGATAGATAAAAAATCAAAGAAAAAGAGATAAAACTGGTGTCATTTTTATTGATGGATAAATTTATTAAAATAGATAAATAGATAGATAGAAAGATAAAGAAAGAGAGCCAGTGGCAGTTTTATCAATACATAAATAGATAGACAAAAAGATAAAGAAAAAGAGAAAACGACTGATAGTTGTTTTAGAAATACATAAAATAGATAGATAGATAGATAAAGAAAAAAAAATAAAAGGCTGGTGGCAGATTTTTTAATAGATAAATTTATACAAATATATAAATAGATCGATTAAAAGATAAAGAAAAGAGAGAAAAAGGCCAACAGTAGTTTTAAACAAGTAGATAGATAAATAGATAAAGGGAAAATGAAAAAGGAGAAAAAGAGGCAGTGGCAGTTTTATTAATAGATAAATTTGCACCAATTTGCATATCAGAGGTTATTTAACCAGGGACAAGAGGGAAATATCATAAAATAATTCGGTGGTTTTCCACAAAAGTGTCTAATTTTGAAATAAGTCGGGGGGAGGAGGTATAGTATGTTAGTTATTTACTTGAGGTCAGAGCTGGATCTTTAAATCATTTTAGTGGTGAGCCAGATCGGGGTAAGCCGAATTTCATCCAATCACAGCGCAGCATTTCATAAAATGCTGTGCTCTTATTGGTGGAAAGTTGGCTCACCCCGATCTGGCTCACCACTAAAATGATTTAAAGATCCAGCTCAGGTTTGGTAAGTAAAAGTGCCCTCTTAATTTATTTCAATTTATCTAAAAATGAGAGGGAGGGGTTTATGTGCTTGCTAGGCACATTGAGAGAAAGGACCAACATGTCTTTAAGTATAACATATTTTAGTTGCAAGAAATTCTGGAATTTTGTTGAATATCGTGTTTTTGGGATTAATCAGCAAAGAGAGCTCAGATTTTATAGGGGAAGGAAAATAAATTGTTATTTATTTTGGTGATACCTAGCAGTTTGAGAATGTATGATAAAACCCCAAATGTACAGATAATTTACTGTACAAAGTCGGACTCTGAATTGACCTATGACTATTCTGATTATTTGTGCTAGGAAAAATGTAACAGTAGCTTTTGAGTGTTAGTTTTTGAAAACGTAAAAAAGATTTTAAAAGTTGCGTCGCTTCTGATGAAAGATCTTTTACCTAGTTGTTTATTTTCTAAAAATACTTTAGTTTCCATAGTAAGATTAAATAGAACTTTTTTCTCCTTTAAGTAAACCACAAAAATAAGAGTAATTTTCCATCGCTGTATTATACATTCAATTGAATAGACTTTAATTTAAGTTTTGTGCTAAAAACTTTTCAAAAACTAGTTTAAAGTTATTAGAAATCATTAGGCATGATTATTCTTTTTGCAAATTTCCTCTTAGAAAAGTAGTAGGATGTTTTTCTGTCTATAGAGCGAAGGAACTTGCTATCCGCTATGGATCAACTTTACAGTAAAGCGTCGCGCAGGTTCAGTAAAGGTATATAATGATTTCTTTTTGAAACTCTAAGTTGGGCTTACCATTCCGAAGCTTGTTATAGTGCATATAAAAAAATTACGACATACAATACAAATGATCAATGATTGGCCAATACACCGACTAAATTGCCAATGACAGGCCAGTATACATTTTAATTGACTAATGGTATGTCAGAATTATGTTATTTTTTTTATAGGCACTATAAACAGCTTTCATATACCCAACATTTTTCTTAACTTATTTGAGGCATGAATTGATTTTGACGAAGGGGGGAGGGATTGTATTTCTTGAGAGGGTGAAATAATGGGGAAGGCAGGCCTTTCCAACTTAAAATTGAAGAACTACTACCTTTTTTAACTTATGGATCATTATCAATACTGAAATAAATAAAGGATCTAGAAATTCTTTTGTTACAGCAAATACCCATTCAAGGGAGGTATTTGCAGAAAGATTGTTCTTAAAAATCCGTAAATTTTCTATGCAGCAGAGCCTAAAGAGAGAAAGAGGGGGAGGGGGGCATTGGGCTGTTTATTACACTAGTCCTCAAAATTTTATAAACTTTTCTTATTCGTTGGTTTAACAACTTCAGTGAATTTTGATCGGTTGTTTCATTAAGTTGAGTGTTCAAAAGTTTCAACTACTTATTCTAATCTTCAGAAGGAGTAATTTGTGTATCATTGGGGAAGTACATTAATTTATCGGCCATTGTCTTATCACTTTATATCCCTGGTTGATATTGAAATGATAAAACTGGATCAATGTTGCACAAATATAAATTTGCAGTGTTCATACAATGATAAAACAAGTTAGCATCATTCCAAATTATTTTTCAATATGGCTTCGAAACCAATTAATATCAGGTGGATTAGAACCGGTTCTCAGCCATACTGAAAACTTATGTATCGTCTTGTATTCAATTTTCTACGAATATGAAAATGTACAATCATAATATTAAAACCAGTTTTGTTACCCCTTGCCTTCGGCAACAAAACTAGTTTATATCTTATAACTGTACATTTTATATCTGTGGAAAGCTGTTTATAATACGAGGCGATAAATAACTATAATAACTGTCTGCCAAAGCATGACTTTTTTATATTTAATATAAAGAAATTTTTGAAAAAAATTTATCAAAATGCTGCAATATATATAGGTTAAAATATAGGATCTTTACGCCAATGCAATTTCAAGTGCACTATGACCATTGACTATTAGTGTATTATACATATTATAAAAATAATGTGCAAGTTTCCGCTTTTGTCTCAGATAAAAATGTCCAAAATTGACCCACCCTAATTTCTCTTATGATAAAGAATATAAATTTTGGATCTACTGCAGTTCACGGTAAAATATTGCTGGTAACGAATATTGCCAAAAATCTATGAATTTTAAAGGCTTCTAGCTGCCAAACGGCTGAACGTACAGATCATTACCGCACACCATTATCAGCGGTATAAGAAGGCCTACAAATAATCTGGAATAGCCAAGATCCAATGATGCACAGGGAGAGTTTCACTGAAGAAAAAACGCGTAAAATAGGCCTTTTTCGCGCATTTCTCTGCACTGCGAGATAATTATGCATTATTGATTTATGGCTATTCCAGATTATTTGTAGGCCTTCTTATGCCGCTTAAAACATTGTGCGGGCATGATCTGTACGTTCAGCCGTTTGGCAGCTAGCAGCCTTTAAAATTCATAGATTTTTGGCATTATTCGTTACCAGCAATATTTTACCGTAAACTGCAGTAGATCCTAAATTTTTAACTGTGTTTATATCATTAAATTCAACAAAATTTTAGCGAATATTAAAGGAAAACATACTCAAAGGAAAAAATAAAGAAATTTTTAAAATTTTATTTTGTCTATTTATGCAAAAACCCTTTTCTGCACATAAAAACAAATTGTTGTCTCACTTTTCACTATAAAAAGGCAAATTATATCCAAATATTATAGAATTATGTCATAAAACTGCATTTTACACATTTTGCATATTGTATAATATTAGCAGAAAAAATGTTTCAGATTTTTTCAAATTTCTAGACAATATTTAGTTTTATTTTCATATTAAAAATTACATTTTTATGTTTGAAATCATCACAAAAGGGAGAGAGAAAAAATTTGCCTAAAACTTCCCCATTACTTGGATTTAAATTTGAAATAGCTAAAAATCATTTTGGTATCTACATACCTTTAAATTTACGTAGTTGGCGAGATGTTTGTGCGTGTGTGTGAGTGTGTGTCTGTTTGTATCAAAGGATCTCGTTACCGCTAAACCGTTATGGTTCTCCTTTACAGGATAGCTTCTCATGGGTTCTGTGAAGGTTTTTAAAGTGTTTCTAAAGGCCTCTAGGGGCGTAGACGCTAGTGAAGAATAAAGGAAGTTGCTGCTCTTTTCTTTCAGTTTTTACAACAAGAATAAATGTTCAGTGAGGTATGAAGCTGTATTATTCTGGAGGGTGCAACTCCAGGAATTGTTGCAACTGGGGTTCTGAAGGGATAAGGCAATGGCCGATAAATTAATGTACATCCTTAATGATGATACACCAAAATACCCCTTATGTAATTTACAATTAGTAGTTGAAACATTTGGACACTCAAAGAACCAACCAATAAAATTTTTATAAAATTCCCCAAAGTTTTTAAGCCAACGAATGAGAAAACGTTCTTATAAGACTTTGGGGACTAGTGTAATAAACAGCCAAATGTCCCCTCCCTCCCTGGCTTGCAACCTAGCTGCAGTGGTCACTCCCAGGGTGGGAGGGGACATGGGGAATGTAAATTACACTGGTACCCAAAGTTTTATAACCAAGGTGGCTCAAAAACGTGGAGAATTTCATTAGATTTTCCAATTGGTTCCAAACTTAACTAATTAAATTTGTTAGTGTCTAAACTTTCAACAAATATTTATAATCTACAGAAGGGGAAATTTTGTTTATCACCATAGGGAATATATTTCAATTTATCGTCCATTGTCTTATCCCTTTAGATCCCTGGACCACTGCCCACTTGGGAATCAATTCTTTTCAATATGATGCTTGTATGTGTACGTTAGCAGGGAGGAAGGGGACAGTGGGCTATTAAACTAGTCCCCAAAGTTTTATATTAATGTTTATTATTCATTAGCTCAACAACTTTAGATACTTTAATTCAATTTTGATTGGTTAGTAAATTAAGTTGTATGTCCTAATGTTTCAACCACTACATAATCCTATAATCTACATATTTATAATGTTCACCATTTGGGAGGTAAATCAATTTATCGGCCATTGTCTTATCCCTTTATATCCCTGGTATAAATGTATAGTTGTAGAAAATGCACCCTTCAACTTTCCATTCACTTCCGTCCCTGCTAACATTTTATTATTTCTCAGGGAGATAGGGATAGGATTATTGATATAAAAGGGGGTCATTTCAGTAAAATTGTGTGTTAGAGTTTTGTAAAATGCGCCTATTAGGTCAAATTGGTTTTACTTGTGACCAAATGTATACATATGAAATGGTCATATATAATTAAGAACAGTTTGACTTAATTAGCGCATTTGACAAAACGCTAAAGAACAACGTTACGGAAAATACACAAAAAATACCCCCTTCATTTAGTTGTTGTAGTATATAGCACTACTGTCATCATTTTGGGGGATAACAGTGATTGAATTCAATAAAATTATCAGACCAAATAAAAGAATTCTCACTTTAAAAAAAAGACCAGCCAAAAACATCAATGCGTTTTTTTCTTTAAAAAGCTTCCTGTACATTTATGTCTTTTTCAATTTGTTAAGCAGCAACTATAAATATTGAATTATTGCCCATTGTCCTATCCCTGTCTTCCCTGATTATTTGCCTGCACATTTGGACAACCAAAGTCAAGTGTTTCAAGTATTTGGCATTCAATACTTTTATTTTTCAGGAAATTGGTATTATTACAATAAAATTTAACAAAAGAAAGATGAAATATGCTGTAACTTTCTTGTTCATTAACTGATTTAAAAAGGATTCAAATAAAAAAGATTAGAATAGATTAGTTAAAAAAAATTTTATTTGCAGTATTTGAATGATAAAAATGCCTAAAGTATCAAGAGGCTATGTATTCAAAAGGGTAGAAAAATAGCGTAATACCTTATCTCGTATTCATTCGAATCCGGTGGATAGGAACGGGTTCTAATCCATACGAAAAAACTATGTCTAGCATCGAATTATATCCAGCTTTCTACGAATATAAAAATGTACAATAATAAGATTAAAACCAGTTTTTTTAGCCAGTGCCTTCGGCACCTCGGGTCTAAAAAAAACTGGTTTTAATCTCATAATTGTACATTCTATATCCGCAGAAAGCCGTTTATAATACGATGCGAGAAATAACTATTATAGGCTTAAATCTAAAAATAAAATAGCCTAAAACCATTTGGGACCAATGTTAAGCTTATCCAACAAAGAAGAATTCAAGCAGTTTAGTAGCTACTTAAGTTTAAACTTCAGAATAAAAAACCTTACTACTTTCAGTAATAGACTAGAAAATCTTTTAAATTCCTGAATGAACTAAGCAATGGAAAAGTGCATGTTGAATATTTTTATTCAATTCAAAAGTTTCAATAAACTAAGCATATAAAATTCTATTTATGTTAAAAAATTCCATAAATATATGTTGAAAAGAATAGAATATAAGGCAACAAGGATGTCAACATTAATAAGTAGCGAAGTTATTAGATTAATAATAAGAAAAACAAAGCAAATGAAATGAAATAGGGTGCATAAAAGACAGACAGAAGGACATAGTATGTGATGATTGTTTTTGGTCATACGAATAAGCTGTAGTCAGCGGAAAGTGTCATGTGTGACGTCATAAAAATACGTCTATCTGGAAGGATGAGAAGGGAAGTGGGAAAGGAAACCCCTAGAAAAGAAATGGATAAAAGAAGTATTTAATGACGTGACACATGAAACTTTCCACTGTCCCGTATCACGGATATAAAAATCTTAAGAATAAAACCAATTTTATGCCGAATGCACATGCTAACAATCTGATGATTTTACATATTCATATTTGTAGAAAACTAAATATATCCGATGATTTTTCAGTATGGCTGAGAAACGGATATAAATCTTTTCCGAAGGGATACTGGAAAACTATTTCATGATAAAAAAAAACTAACCTGGCCCAGCGACATCAGTCATAATCTGAAATTAAAAATAAATTTCAATAAAATTAAATTTCTGACGTACTTGACAAATTATTTTTCAAAAAAGTTTTATTAAATAATATTTACAAGTTATCCAATAATAAATTTTCTTTAGAGATAAAGAATAATTTAATTTCATAATATTATAATATTGATTATAAATTGATTTAAATAATTATTGAAATCTTAACTTTTAATGAGGTATGAATTTAATATTTTTAATGAATATTTTTTATATTTTAATGAAATATCGCCAATATTTGTATATCTTTGTAGAAATAACCGTAAATATCAGGGAGGAAAGGGACATTACACCGTAAATTTTATTGGTATTTAAAGTTTTCATAAACATACTCTTTCATTCCATTGCTTAAATACTTAAAACGGATCAACTGCAGTTCACGGTAAAATATTGCTGGTAACGAATATTGCTAAAAAATTATAAATTTTAAAGGCTGCTAGCTGCCAACCGACTGATCGTACAGATCATACCCGCACACCATTTTAAGCGGCATACGAAGGCCTACAAATAATCTGGAATAGCCAAAATCCAATGATGCACAGGGAAAGCTTCACTGAAGAAAAACCGCGTAAAATAGGTCTTTTTCGCGCATTTCTCTGCACTGCGAGATAATTATGCATTATTGATTTATGGCTATTCCAGATTATTTGTAGACCTGCTTATGCCGCTTAAATCAGTGTGCGAGCATGATCTGTACGTTCAGCCGTTTGGCAGCTAGCAGCCTTTAAAATTCATAAATTTTTAGCAATATTCGTTACCAGCAATATTTTACCGTGAACTGCAGTAGATCCCTTAAAACTTTTACAAAACTTGAAAGGTTGTTTCTGAAACGATCAAGCTAATATTGCTTGATTCACTTCTTTAGGTCTTAAAATAGTGATTTTTTAAATAGATTGGAAAACTTACTAATTTCAAAATAAGATTGTTTCAAGCTAGCGGTATCAAAACTTTTTTACCAAGAATTTCAGGTGATCTCCAAAAAACGCTAATATACATTGACATACCTGTAGGGGCTGCGACCGTTGACCTTCCAGCGAGGCCGTTATTGCTGCCACAGTTATTTCATATCTCGTGAACGGCACTAAAAAAAAAGTTTCATAAAGATAATTTATTATTGAAATCGTTTTTATTAAAAATTTCATTTTTTGGGGGGGGATGCTTATCTTTAAATCGTTTAAAACACAGTCTTTACAGTCTAAATTCCCTCAGTAGATTTTGTTGTACACTAATTAT
This sequence comes from Acartia tonsa, assembly GCF_053477335.1. NCBI lineage: Eukaryota > Metazoa > Arthropoda > Copepoda > Calanoida > Acartiidae > Acartia > Acartia tonsa. The sequence continues at coordinate 60,220,148 of NC_137262.1, forward strand.
AATTCTTTTTAAAATGTCTAAATCTTTTCAACGAATGATAAATATACAATGACAGAAATGACCAGTTTTTATAAAAGTTTGTCAGCATAAAAGCTTTTACTTATGAATTTAAGCAAAAATTTACTTGAATACGACAAAATAAATGTATTATATTAGAGGTTATTTTCTCTATTTATTTCTCGCTTTGTTACTTACAACTTATGTAGGAACTATCATTTTAATCCAGGGATCTAAAGGGATAAGACAATGGTCGATAAATTGATGGACATCCCCGATGATGATACACAAAACTACCCCTTCTATATATTAAAATTAGTGGTTGACATGTTTGAACACCTAACTTAATTAATCAACCAATCAGAATTCAATAAAGTCCCCAAAGTTGTTAAGCCAACAAATACAAAAATACTTTTCTAAAATTTGGAGACTAGTGTAATAAACAGCCTATTGTCCTCTCTGACTTTAACTTATCTTTCATTTTTGAAGTTAAAAAAAATTAACAAACTTTAGCAATCTAATAATTCATTATACATATTTCAATGCCTAATAACTTTATAATTTTTCCAAAAAGCAGTATGTTGAAAACTAAAGAGTCATTTCTCAGACATTATACTTGTTATAGTATAGTTCATACAATGTATATAAATAGCAAATTCAATTGATTTAAATTCAGCTTTTAAAACCTGTCGATTGTGGAATCAGACCTCAACCCTAACAACTGAAAGAATGTTTTCATGTTACTAAACAGTTCAATGGCCCCTCTTTTTCCATGATTCACTACTAAACATTGAGCTAAGACATTCATGGGAACACTATTTCCTATCAATTACCTCAAACGGGCGGGGCTGCAGTCCATGACATTCTAACGTCAGACCCAACAACTCAGGATAACTAAGGGAAGCCAAACAGTAATGTGTTTAATCTGTTTTTGGGCCATATCATTCCCCAACTATATAGGTCGCGCAAATGACATAGCAGCAGTAGGAACCATTTACAACGATTTTAGTCGTGACTCTGTGTTAAGCCGAGATTCGAACCTATCCCATTCCCGACGCCCATCTGATGCGCGACGTGTTGATCAACTATAGGAACACTATTAATGTAGCCAACTATAAATTTGTTGTCAAGTTTACTGTTGAACAATTCCTAAATTGTTGTCACAAGAAAGCATTATGTAAATTGTTGACCATTAGTCAGACTATTACTTATCAGGGAGGCAGGGATATGTCATTTGGAATAAATATTTGTATTCCTCTCTCATCAGGCGAACTGGAATCGATATATAATTACTTGGATGTTGCACCAGATTTAAAGGTACTCTAATGAAGTAATGCTCATAGCTGGCTAAAATCACGATACCCCCCTTGTTCACCCTGTTTACTCCATCTCCTCCCCTCTACTGGATGAACGAACTGACTAATTAATAAGGTCCATATCAGCAACCTAAATGGATGACTAATTTTCCTTTGTCAATATATCCACGTATTCTATATCCATTCAAACTGATATTTATTGATATGATTTAAATTTTCTTAGAAAAATATTAAGCATTGCTTAAATACTTATAAATTTTTTTTGTTAAATAGTTTGTCACCTTTCTCCCTGTTTTCAAATATAAATAAAACTATAAACATAAAAGCTTGTCGTTAAAGCATAAGTCTTAATAAAACATAAACAAAAATATGTTTCATAGTCATAATGTCTTTACTATATATCCGTTCTCAAAGTTGATTATTTTTTAGACTGCTGCACCTTGGGGTTGTCGAGAAATGCAAAATTTTATCGAAAAACCTTCAACCAAAAAATAAAAGAACTGCTTTAACAAACAAAAAAGATAGGGAGATATAGGTAGTTGTTATATTTTCGGCATGAAACCACCATTGTCGGCGTTAGTACAAAAGGCATAAACACAGAATACCTAAAAAAAACATGAGACCAATTGGAAAATACCTAATCTGACAAAAAATACCTAATGTAGCCAAAAAAAACTTAATGAACAAAAGACCTAATAAGACAAAAAATTCCTATCGGACAAAAGGAAAAATGGAGGAAAAAGTCATTTGAAATACATCTGCCAAACAGACGAATTGAACTGTGGCTGCGGCTCGTAAAAATTACCAGGATGTCTCTGCCAAACCTAATTTATAAGTAATGCCTGTTTGTCAATCCGTCCGTTAGTCCGTTCATTCTTGTATATTATTAAGTAAATGATTTTTAAAAAGTTTCAGAAGAATTTTTTATCAAATATTTGAAACTATAACAAATGCATAACGATATTCTTTATTTAATAAAAGTTTACATATTATAAAAATCTTTATTCTTTTCTAAAACTAAAAGTATAATTTTATTTGTAGTGGAACAAGGAGGGATAAGGAAGGGTGAGGGGGGGTGAGGAAGGGTTAAATGTAAGCAATATCTTTTTCTTCTATGAATTGTGTAAAAATGTTTCTGCGGTTAAGCAGAAATTTTGGCTAAACGAGTTGGGAAGGATGAATGTATGTATCTATCGAATGGTTTGGCAAAATAAGTTTTACATTTTTAGGAGGGGTTGGTATTATCGTCCAAAAAAGATTACAGGTGGACGGAAAAATTCAACCTATATAGTCCTCTAACCTCATGAAAATACCACAAAAATTCGCACCTTTTCCTTATTTAAAATTTCAAAATTGTAGTTAGAAAACGGTGTAAATATATTTACAGGAAACCTTATGTGACAACCAATTAAACAATTATAAGAGAAATACTGTTTAATGGTTTCTTTCATATACTCCCCATCTTTTGAATTATCGTGTTATTGATTATCAATTTTAACTATAAAGTAGAAATAAGCTATAAATTATAATATAAACAAGGATGATAACATCCATAAAAGTGAGATCTAAAACGGTAGGACAAACAAACATTAACACTTGTACATAGAACTTACAAAATGAGCAGATTATGTTTAAGGAATTACTTACATTATTATGACTTGATTATAGAGATGCTTTGCTTATAACATTGTACCTTGTTGTATTAAAAAAAATTTGACTACCTGGTAACGATTTTAGAGTTGCTACGCTTCCTAAATCATACCTAATTGTTATGAAATTTGTCATGCATTGAACTCGATAGGACAATTCTAACATGTTTAAATTAACCAAAAGAGATAACCGTTCCGGACTGACAGGCGGACCTACCCTAATTATAGAAAAGCTTTTAATATTAAAGATATGGCAGCAAAAAATCTGTAGTTTTGTATTTTAACCATATGTAAGAAAGTGAGCTAGACGGACAAGGAAATATATTTTACTTTTTTCTAATCTGCAACAACAAGGAATAAGGATCTAAAAAAGGTTTCTAAAAAAGTGTTTCAGAGAGAGAGGGGACAATCGGCTGTTTATTACACTAGTCCCCAAAGTTTATAATAACGATTTCTTATTATTCGTTGGCTTAACAACTTTGAGGACTTTACTTAATTTTGATTGGTTGATTCATTAAGCTGAGTGTCCAAATGTTTAAACCACTATTTGTAATATACAGAAGGGGGAACTTTGAGTATCAACATTGGGGGTGCACATCGGCTATTGTCTTATCCCTTTAGATCCCTGAAGAATTTGCCGTGTAAATATTAACATGTTCAATTAAAGCATAACATAAGTTAGTCATAACTAAGAAAATTACTCAAAGTACCTGCGTTTGCTATGTAACAAGTTTGATCATAAAAAAGATTTTTTTAAAAGTGGACAAAAGTGCTATTTGGTTACTAGCAAAGTAAGAACTTATAGACAAAGTTCTTTCAGTCAAGAAGTCGATTTTCAGATTAAATTGTTAATAATGCTACATAGCTTACTAGAATTTGTGGTTTTTAGTAACACTCAGGGCTCGGCATCCGCGACTAAACCTACTCTAACTATTTATGTCGCGCACCTGACATAGCAGCAGTATAATAATTTTTAACGTCTTTAGTCATGACGCGGTATTAGGCCGAGATTCGAAACTATCACCTCCCACGAGCGGGCCACCAACGGTATAGTCGTTTTAATATAAAAAAGTCTTGATGTCTAAACTTTTATTTTCAGAAAGTCTATCCCTGTTTTTTATGAACAATTTCTTGCTGAATTTGTAACTTACATTTTTCATAAAATGCTGAAACAGTAGCAGGAGGAATTTTATGGATTAAATCTCGCTTTCTGTACTATACATGACACAAAGCAAGAGCTTCAAATAGTAAATAAAAATTTGTTGTTAAAAAAGTTAAAAATCAACATGTTCAAATTGGACATACGGACATTCTGGTAAAGATTATAGTGTTGTTACGCTTTCTAAATCGTACCTAACTACTACAGGAATCAAAGTTTTGAATCGATAGGACAATTCTAACCTGCTTAAATCAACGGAAAGAGCTAACTGACCTTGACTTAAAGACGGACAGACTAACCCGAATACAAGAAAAGCTTCGCTATAAAAAAATACAAAAAAAATTAAAAACTTACTTAGATGAGAAATATTGTAGATATTATAATCTGAAGAAGTATTGACCGTGTAGATTTCTGCATCACGTCCATGGTTGTAGTAAATCCTGAAAAGCATAATTATAAACAGCGTAGCTTCTCTATAACTAAATTACGCCCTGTCAGGTTTAGATTAAAGAAAACGAAGTAGCGGGGTTCGTCGTATTTTCATAGTAGCTTTTGATAGGTTATTTTATGTTAGGTTAGGTAAATGTTAAGGATTTCCCCGATGATTTAGGAAATAGGCCCCGCAGGGATAGAGCCCCTCGCAAGGGCTAGGAATAGGAGAAAAGCTACATTGAAAATACACGACGAAACCCGCTACCTCGTTTTCTTTCCATGACACAAATGTTTTTTTTATTATATTAATTTTAACATATAGTCAATTGTTATTGTACGTCGTTAGTAGACTAATATGTCAGCTATGCTTACTTATATCCACTTTTTTTCATTATTAAAACATAAAAAAAAACTTTTTATGATTAATTATTCCCAATTCAGAATCCCATTTACTTGTTAATGCTCTATTCCAATAGGACTCAATTAATAGCATAAAATTGGTTTTACAATATAAATTACCTAATTTGAAAAAGAAGACTGATAAATTACTAATTGACAAAAATATAGACGAAAAATAAATATAAATGAAACGAATATGAAACCGTATTTCTTTTCCAAGAAATACGTACAAAACACGTTTTTGTGTTTGTACACTTTTAAGATTAAGTTTAAAAATTATATGAGAAAACTCTTTTTTAGACAAAAAGAAATATTATAGTAATAAAAATATTTATTAACCTCATCATATTAAAAACACCTTTCCGTGGATATTAACATTAAACATTATTAGATTAAAACCAGGCTTGTTTGCCCAAAGGGGCCGAAGGCTCTGGCTAACAAAACTGATATTCATCATATGATTTTTATGTTAATACTCCTGAAAAAAATCTGTACTACGATGCTGACTTGATTTTTAAGTATGGCTGAGAACCGGTTCTAATCCAGAGGATATTAACCGGTTTGGAAGCTGGATAATATTTACCTGTAACCAATAATCTTTCCATTTGAATGTTCAGGCTTATACCAGGAGAGTGATATGTCTAATTCAATCATTTTCATAAATATATATACCAAGGATGACAACATCCATAGGAAACAAATGTATTATTGTGACACATGTTATCAAGTTTAATTATGTCATGAGAAGCGTGGCAATTCAAATTTACAAATATTCTAGAAATAATTACTACAAGTACGCATAATTATGACATTTTTCACAGATTACTTTCAATAATATTTGACAAAGAGAAATTGAAGATTTAGATAGATAGTTCATCAAGTATAAAGATAATATGTCTGCCTTAGAAATACATTTATTTCTAAGATAGATAAATTGGTGGCTGTATAATGTATATATAGGATAGAAAGATAGATATAAGGCTAGCAAGATAGATAGATGTCACCAAAGATCAGGTGTTGATGATATGTCTGTCCCGGGAATTAATCTTATTTCCCACATGGTTATATTTTAGCAATATGTGAAATGTAACTAGAGGTAATTCAGAATATCCATATTCATAAAGTAGTAAGGTTTTTTGTCGATAACTACTGTACTGATTGAGTTCTCTATTTAATGGAAACTTCTAATAGGTCCCTGGATAGTTTTAGGCTATTTAATTCTTATATCTATGTTTGGTTATAGGCTATTGTCTCACTTTCCATAATCCTCAAATACATAGCTCCTAGATGCAAGGAGCCACTAGTATTCTTTTTAGTAGCAAAGCTACTTAATTAATCAAAATGTCCGTCTATCTGTCCTTAAGAACAGTATGATAGACAATTATGAAGTTAAATGATGATTAATTGTAAAATCCTATAAATGAAGGGTCAAATTTTAATAGTTCTAGTGTCCGATGTATTTTATATTCTGGTTACTCTTCACATTTTCTTCTTGTAATTCATGGCAATATGATATTTTTCCAGTTTAATTCTAATCAGGAAAAGCAAAGGATATTTTAAAATAATTAAACAATGATCTTCCTCAAGTTCCTCAAGGATCTAAGAGATTAAACAATGGGTGATAAATTGATGTACATTCCAAAGAATTATGCATAACCCCTTCTGTAGATTACAATTAGTGGTTAAAACATTTGGACTCTCAACTTCATGAACCAACAAATCAAAGTTCAATAAAGTTGTTAAGCCTGCAAATAACAAACGTTATCATAAAACTTTAGGGACTAGTTTAATATAGAACCCATATCCCACCCTCTAGTGTTTACAGTTTGAGAATCATTTTGAGTTTCTTGAAAACATTGAGAAAAAAAATGATGTAAATTAATAAGATTAATCAAATGTTCTGATAAGGTCAAGGTGACTAAAATTATACAGAATGTTAATGGATATAGAATACGTGGATAAATTAATGAAGGAAAATTTGTAGTAAAATTAGGTTATTAATATGGCCCATTTTTATTGGCCAGTTCGTATATCCAGTAGGAGGTGATGAGATGGGGTGTGGGTCTCGTTATTTTAGCCAGCTGCTAGTATCACTTTATCAGAGTACAAGAAAGTCTGGTGCAACATCCAAGTACCTATATATCGATTAGAATGTTGGCATTAGCTTTGATCTTTAACAAACTTAATGTCCGTTCATATATTGCTGCTATTTTTACAATTTAAATATTTTCATTGAAACCGATCAAAAATAAAACAACGTTCAAGCTTTTAATTTGAGGGGGTTAAGATGTGAGGTTCCAAAGGTTTGAGAAGGGTAATTTTTCGTATTTTTAATTCAAGGTGAATGAATGAGAAATTTCTAAGTTTGTGGGGGGAAAACACCCCTTTTTCCTCCAACCTTATATACTCTTTTATACTCTGCAGAGAAGACAAAAAGCGTAATATTCCTGTGATTTTCCAAATTTTAGATAGATTAATAAAAATACCAAACTATTCAATTATTTACAAACTGTTCCTTTTCATTAATAGCGCTATACATGGACATAATTGTCTATTTGTTAGATGAAAATTTGTTATTTTGTACCAGACAATAACACCCGCCAGTGCCAACAATTTGACCCAAAAAAGTATAAAAGTATTTATTTATTGGTTTTACAGTTGACCAAAGTTGGAAAGTCGCATGTTTATCCATTTACACGAAAAAATGAATTTAATTGCATGCTTTGTGTCCTCTATGCTAAAGTAGTGGAGTTTTGGTGCTTGTTTGTCGATTTATATCTAGAAAATTTCAGTTTTTCAGTTTTAGGGAACGATTATTTTGTTAATATTGATCTTTCGTTTAGGTTTAAATTTAAATTTACAGTTAAAAGTTAAAAGTTTTACGTCAACCACCATCAAAAATATATTTTAGTCTAAATTTTTTTTTACGGGAAACAGTCTTTTACGCAAAAAACTCTGATGATTTTATCTACATTTGCGGTTGCGCCACTAGAATCTTAGGGCTCTATATGTAAAGGGATTTGGATGAGCAAAAAATAGCCTAAAACCAGACTTAATATACAAATAAAATAGCCTAAAACCATCTTAGTGAAGCTTTCCTTTAAAGGAGAACCATATCAGTAAAGCGGTTTGTACTTGGTACTTTATATAATAGGAGGATTAAACCATTTAGACCAAAAGTCGTAAAATTAAATCATAAATTGTTGGATTTATTAAAAACAAAACAATTCTTGCTTATTTATGAAAACAACGTTAAAGTTGGATTGAAAATAATTTCCTGTTTTTGAGACACTAGCCAACTATAGACAGATAGACAGACAGACAGACAGACAGATAGACAGACAGACAAATAGCTTTGTAAAGAAAGATAGACTAATAAATAAATAGCTTTTAAATGAATGGACACAACAAACTTTATAAATATGAATGTATATTGTTAAAAATTCTTTAATTACTATGTCTTAATGTTCAATAATTTGAACTGTATAGTTTATGATAATATCCTATTATATAACGTAGTAAGTTCTTTTGTATGGAGCTTAAGATCTCAATAACTTCTGAACAGATTGGGTTTTCTATTTTATGTAAGCTTCACATATGTTCTGTGATGGTTTTAGGCTATTTTAATTTCGTATTTATTTAGTTTTTAGCTATTTTCTAGCACCTTTCTGCCTTTTAATATACAGTGCCCTAGATGTTAAGGGCTCAGCCTCTAGTTTTTTTTATATATGAAAATGATTGCCTGTTTGTGAAACACTAGTAACACTCAAATTAGCTGGAGTTGAAGGAACTGAAAAATATACATTTTTTAGATATCCTTATACAAAAGTATCATGATGTCTTCCTGTCTGTGTATCTTTGTGTCTGTATCGCTAACCACTGAACCGATATGGTTCTTCTTTACATCGATGCTTTAAGGTCCAGGGAAGGTTTATAATCATTTTGGGGAGTGTAACTTTACTATCTGAAATAAGTCGCCCTTGAAAAAAAACAACCCCAAAAAAATCTTAACAACTTTTCATTTAAAACCGAAATGTAAAGTTAAGGGTCAACTAAACTCCTTTAGTCAAGTATGCTTAAGGCCTAGCAGGTAGTTGCTGTATTGCTAAGCCCAGTATTATATTACTAGCGGCTATGCCCCTAGAGGACTCTAGGGGGCAATGGCCCCTAGGGGCACTTGTGAAACCTTTATAAACCTTCCCGAGACCTATGAGAAGCTACCCAGTTAAGGAGAACCCGATCGGTTCAGCGGTTAGCGAGATCCTTCGGTACAAACACACAAACACATAGACATCATGTTACTTTAGTATAAGGATTACCTCCTTGTTTAGTTGTAACTAGAACTGTATTGCTGGGCCCGGCTCCAAGAGGGTTAAGAACCTAACAAAATATATATAAATTAACTTTGTTAAGATTTAAAGTAAATTTTAGAATCAGTCTTTTATAAATATGTAGAATATTACAAAATTAGGAAGTAAACTTTTTGAATTATCGGAAATATTTATAAATATTTAGCAAGGATAAGTTTGTCCATAAGAGCAGCAATATTAAGCAAATGGAGGATTTCCCCCAAAGAGACTGGTTGAGCCAAACTCATCCACACCCACTCCAGGACCAATATTTGAAAACATGAATATAAGAAGGGATTAGGCCTTTAGAAAAGATATTAACTAAATAGTTTAGCTTACATAAATTTAAGTTATGGCACCGTATAATAGAACAGCTCCCATCTATTATATCCCAATATAATATATCCCCCCAATATTAGAAAACCCATGTTTTTAAATTAAATATTTTTTTCATTTGTGATTTTAGATAAGTAAGTTAAAGAGTGATGTGCTACTTTAATATATCTGCATTTCCCTAAATATAAATTCTTTGTAAAATAGTTTTGAAAAAAATGCAAAATATTATCAAATAATATTATATAAGTTATTTAACCATTTTTTTCGCCAAACAAGGACAATTATATTCAAGAAAGCTACCAAATTTGGTTATAAAAAAAAATAGTAAAGTTTATAATTGAAATTCTTATTGAAACAAATTGTTAAATACTTCATAAATTGTGTTTACTTCAGGCCAATTTTGTTTTTGAATTCTTAAATCCGTCTAGAAACAAGAAAGATACATTCATATAATTATAGAGTACATCTGCTGAGAGAGAGAAGAGAGTTTATTACACCAGTCCAAAAAGTTTTATAACAACGTTGCCTTACCTACTTTGGGGACTTGAATTTTAATTGGTTGAATAATTAAGTTGAAACGTTTCAACCACTAGTTGTAATCTATAGAAGGGATACTTTTGTGTATTAACATTTGGAATTTAGATCAATTTAACGGCCATTGTCTTATCCCTTTAGATCCCTGGTAACACTACCTCTAACAGGGGAGAAAGATATTTGTTTATAATATCTGTAATTAGGGTCAAGTGATCCAATGGATACAAAATAGGGGTGAAGCCAGGAACTTAAAGGGATAAGATAATGGATGATAAATTAATGTACATCCCTAATCAAATTCTATAAAAGTACCCAAAGTTTTAGAGTCAACATATAAGGTTAGATGGTTATAAAACTTTGGGTACCAATATAATTCAAAGTTCAATTTCCCCTCTCTTCATGGGCTAATCCAAAAGTTTTATGACAAAAATAGATAGTTGTAATATGAAACAGATATTATGTATCATCCCCCTATCGGCCTATACAAGGATCATTATGTCAATAGCCACCTAAATTTCCTTTCTAGTATGGCTTCGAAACCAATTATTATCCGCTGTATTAAAACTGGTCAACGGCCATATTGAGATTTATTTATAGAATCGTATTACACACAATTTACCCCGAATATTAAAGTAAAAATCCTCAGGGCTTACATTGGTTTTAGTCTTAGAATCTTAATATACGAGGAAAGCTGAATAAACAAAAAAAAATAGTAGAAACCAAGGATGACAACATATAAAATAAGTAGTAAAGCACATACAAGTCATCATTAGATAGATGTTCAGTGATCATAAAAAAGCAAAAATGAAAGAGATCGAAGGACATAAGTCATATTATAAAATCACGAAACATTTATAAAAATTTATTTTTATAGGACCAAGAGACCGACGGACCAAGTAAGTGGTATAATAGATAAAAAAGGATTTCTACAAAATAAAATCAGCAGTATATCTAAAGTGGCAGCCAAAAAATAGCATTTCTCTAATAATGTCACATACTAGAGGACAAACGTAAAGACAAAGTGAGTTACAGAGCAGTAGTTACTAAATTTATTTTCATGTAATGAATCTTTACCTGGATTGAGATCACATAAGCAGTGTAGGGTCGAAGATTTGATAAACTAATCTAAAATAAAAAAATAAAAAAATTAGTTATACTTTCTGTCATGTACCCCCCCCCTTTTTGGAATCCCCATCCCACTTTATTAATATGTATCATTTATAAAGACTATAAAATTATGTAAATTTTCTACTTTAAAATAAAAAAAAATTCTATATTAATTATGCTTCGAACAAGTATTTAGTAGTCTACTTATTCATGTGTGAAAATCAGGTGAAATGTAGACAGACTTACACAAGTTAACGATAGAGTAGATTCAATATTCAATTCAAAATACAAACAGATTTTTTAAGTATTTATTTATATTGGATTAAATGCAGTTTTGGGTAAATATGATTAAATATGTATACTTTATTTAGCAATGGTTAAATACATTAAATGATTCAAAACTATTGATTTAATATGCTGGAAAGTTCTGAAGTAGCGGGATGTCTGATTGTGTGTAAGAACACCAAAGCAGTAGGATGGCTGTCTGTTTAATTAATACAAATGTATTAATTAACTATACACTTTGAAGAGGTGGAATATCTGCCTGTGCAAACTCGTTGAAGTAGTAGGATGTCTGTAAGTAGCTGAATTGGTCTAATAAGACTCGACCCCAAACCAGAAGTGTTCTGTGTGTGGACTCTCAATTGCAACTGTTTTAATAAATGTTCTCTTAACTCTTCCAGAATAATTGAGAGTAATTGAGAGTAAAAACTTAAACTTGTCTGCAACTTAAATATATGACACAGGAGTTCTTAAAATCTGACATAAAACATGCTTTATGGGTTTTTTAATGATATAGATGATTTGTTTATTCAATGAAGTGTTTAAAGGCACCTCAAAGAATGGAAAAACTATACAAAAATACGAAAAAAGCAAAGTCAATATTTATACCATCTGTATAGTACAGCTAAATTATTTAATATAATAATCGCGAATTTGTATGAACAACACAACAAATAAAAGAATACAATATATTATACAAATCTTTGCTAAAACATATGAACAACCAAACATACAAGAAATAAAAGAGTGCAAGTACTAAGTAGTATTGGCAATATTGTAGTACAAATCTTCATATTATTAATAATAGTGCTAATACATATTATATATAAATCTATGCTAAAACATATGAACAACCAAACATACAAGAAATAAAAGAGTGCAAGTACTAAGTAGTATTGGCAATATTGCAGTACAAATCTAGGGATCATGTATAAATATGCTTCTAGAAAAATCACCCTGTTATATTTTCTGCTTACTATTGATAAAATAAGATATACTTTAAACCATACGTTATTTATAACACCTAAGCTAAGGCATTTATTTGATCAGAATTGATTAAAGCTGAAATAATTCTGAAAAAAATGAACACTCTTGATAACATTAACGGTATTTTCAAAGGGATATGGAAGGGCAGAAAAATAGCCTTAAACAATACACTGACATATTTATAGAAATTAAATAGCAAAACATTATCTTAGACCCTATAAAAAGCTGCACTGTAAAGGAGAACAATATCGGTTCAGCAATTAGCGAGACAAAAAAAGCTTACATATTGGGATAATAGGATTCCCTACCCCTTCCCTTTACACCAAAACCAGCGGTTAAATTGCTCAGTTTCAAACAAACCTTTGTACAGTAAAGAATAATAGAAGGGATAACCATATTCATCCTAATACATTTAACTTTTTCTTTGTATTTTCGAGCACTTTTTCATTATTTTGTTGTTTCTTTACTTTAAAATAACCTAATTTTTTTCAAAATATATATCTGATTTTACTATAAATATATGAAATATGGTTAATTTTGTGCAGGTTGACAAGGATTATATGTGATTTAATCGAAATATATTCCTACAAATTGAGCTGTGTGTTTTTCCTTGGATAGTCTCTTTTCAACATCGTTGCCGTGTATTATCCGATAATAGGATTAATGGATGAAAAATATAAATATCAGTGTTAGATGTATTTATTTATGATATACTATTGAATGTTATATATTATATAAACTAAATATCCAACTTTAATTTTGCTGAAAGTAAAAATGACAGCGTTCCAGTAAATTATTTTTAAAAACATTGTTTGTATTTTCTTAGTAGCCCCACAATATTCCTTTTTGTGGTTGATTACAAATGAATAAACAATAATCTCTGCTGCAGATATCTCACAGAAAAAATAGATAATTCGGGTTAAGATTGTATAAGGTACTTTCGCATAAATTACCCTAGTGATCACTGATACCCCCCCCCCCCTCCCTATTTATAAAGATTAAGTGTGTGTGTGAGGGGGGTGGTTCGTTTTTTTGCTTATTACTTTAGGTTATTTCGGGTGCTATGTAAGTCCCGCAGTGAATAGGCATACCCCACCCCCCCTCATTTTCAAATTATTTTAAGAAGTAATGGGGGGGGGGGGGTGTTATCAGTGATCAACTAGGATTTTTTGGGAAATCACCAAATTATAGGAATAATAATATAGCACATATATCCAATGTACTAAAGTAGTAATTTGTGTGTATTTATATCCTTTAAGATCTCGTAAACGGCGTTACGTTTAGCTTTAGAATATTAAGAAAAACTTTGAATTTTATAAATATGATGATTTACAAAGTAGCTTCGCTACTAATAATAGATATGTTCATCATTTGTATAATATGTTTATAAATGCATATTCCTAACCTTCACCTAATTATATTGACAAATTGGATATATTATTATTTGGATGTTGCACCAAAATGTCATGTACTCTGATAAAGTGATGCTCGCAGATGGCTGTAATAACGATACTTCCCTTCCACCCTCTTTACTCCATTCCCTCTTTTCTACACGATGAACGAACTGACCAATAAATGAGATCCATATTAGCACGCACATTTTCCCCTGTCAATATATCCACGTATATCCTATATCCATTATTATTCTACATAGTTTATATAACAATGCAATGCCAATGAAACATATTCAGGGTTGGTTAGTTCATTTTAGTGTAACTTCGGAAAGGGAAGGGACATTGGGAGGTAAATCGCAGTGGTACCCAATGTTTTATAACCGTTTTATTTTATTCGTAGGTTTAAAACTGTTGGTATTCCTAATTTTAATGGTATGGTTCTTAACAGGTAATGTTCAAACATTTTAACTAATAATTTTAATTTACAGAATGGTAAAATTTGTTTGTCATCATTGGAGATGTTAATCAATTTGTCTTCATTGATCTATCCCTTAAGATCTCTTATATAAACTACATCTGTTTATAAAGTTATTTAGTCTGAACTCAAAAATAAAGTGAAATAAAAGACGTTATCGTTTCGATTAAAGGTTTAATGTCTGAAGTTTAAGATCTTAAATATTGCTGGTTTGTTTGTGTTGTTATTTTTTAGAGAGCTATGTAGATATATTGGAGAGGTTATTTTCTTGACATCCCTCCGCCTTCCCCAAGACACTAGAGGTGAAGCATCCAATATTACAAATTTGTTTACAAAATACTCGCATTTAAATTAAACTTGGTTTTCTTTACCTTAGTTTGATTTGGATTCTTGATATCTGCCTGTCTGGATAGTTCCCCATCTTCCTCCCTAAATAATTTCAACATTAAGAATTTGTGCTTGTTTGACTTTTGTAGCGCATTTGATAGAAAGTGGAAAATATTTTTTACCAGGCACTTACGTCGTACAGAGAGATTTAACAGTAAAAGCATGGGTATATGTAATTAAAGGGAAGTCCTTTCACTCCGGTGGCTGTTACACATCAAACCTAACCTCACCCCCTCCCTTCTTCCAAACGGCCAATTTGGTCACAACCAAAAGATTATGATTAAAACACCTTGATATAAATTTTTAAATTTTCTTTTTGTTTTTATCAGGGCTCGTCAGCCACGACTAAGCTCATAATTAAACCCATTTGGAGGATTTTAATTCTTATACTAAAGTAACAGGATGTTTGTGTGTTTGTTTGTACCAAAGGATCTCGCTAACCGCTGAACCAATCGGGTTCTCCTTAACAGGGTAGCTTTTCATAGGTCCCGGGAAGGTTTATAACTATTTTCTTGGGGGGTGAAACACCCCCAACCACTCCAAAAAATGAAAAATCCCCCCCCAAAAAAAAAAAAAATTTTAATTTTTTTTATCTAAAATTAAAAATTTGGAAAATTGGGTGATTAAATTCGACTCTCCCCTCCTCAAGTGCCCCTAGTAGCCGCTAGTTCTTTTAAAAAGAGGAACTGACATATTATATCAGGTCTACACTTTCAGCTGATTTTTAATGAGTAAAGGTCGATTTCCCTGAGACTTACAGGCAGCTGGCGCGCGGCTGCCGTTTTGTTTTATAGCATCAATATTTTACCTTGCTTTCCAGAAGACGCGATACCCAAGAAACTCGCCGTGAATTTTTTCCTTAACAAAACAAACGTGTAAATCATATCTGTAAAATTATCGACATTCTCTTTTTACTTTAAGTTTTTATTTAACCCAAACCATTGAACCAACTTAATTATTTTAAAAACAATTTACATAAATGTTGTAGCAGAGCTTCTTTATGATTAGCCTTGTATAATAGCTAAAATTTTGTTGAAGATTCCCAGTATTTAATTTACTCGGTTCGTCGGTCTTGCTTCTAAAGACAAAAACACTTGATTTTTCAAAAGGTTTTGTCATTTTCTATAATAAACCCATGTACTTTTGTCCATCCATCATTTTCTTTTGCTTCGCTACTTATTGGTGTTGCCATCCTAGTTTATAAAGTCTCTGAAAAGATTTCAAATATTCTTGGAAAACCTGATCTATCTAAAAAAAACTTGCAGCCATAAAAAATAAATCTTAACTAGTCCTTTAAGATTATTAAAGACGTAAAAGGGATAAAATTCATAATCACTAGCGATTAAGCCCCAACTCTTTTACGGCAACCTAAATCTTAACAGAAAAATATCTGAAAACCAGCCCAGGACCTATAAAAGGCGTCCTTGAAATAAAACTATGAAAACAATCTATCTATCTACCTGTGTTATAGGGTCCCAAGAAACAAAAATGCTATCTGGTTTACCAGAGTACGCCTCTGATATTCTCTCTATCTATCTATCTACCTACCTGTGTTATAGGGTCCCAAGAAACAAAGATACTGTCTGGTTTACCAGAGTACGCCTCTGATATTCTCACTTTTCCTAAAATATAATAACTTTTAGATATTCATTTTAATTAAGCATAAAACTAGTAGAGGACCGAGAGGGAGGGGACAATGGGCTGTTTATTACACTAGTCCCCATTGTTATATAATAACGTTTTCTTATTAGTTAACCTAACAACTTTGGGGACTTTAATATAATTTTGATTGATCTATTTATCTACATATCTATCTATCTATCTATATATCTATCTATCTATCTATCTACCTGAAGGTAACTCTCTGGCAGTCATCATAAGGTAGGAGGGCTCACTGGGCTCTGATGCTCCCATCCTATTATTTATCTATCTGTCTATCTATCTATCTACCTGAAGGTAACTCTCTGGCGGTCATCATAAGATAGGAGGGCTCACTGGGTTCTGATGCTCCCATCTATCTATTTATCTATCTATCTATCTATCTACCTGAAGGTAACTCTCTGGCGGTCATCATAAGGTAGGAGGGTTCACTGGGCTCTGATGCTCCCATTCTAAAATAAATTTGAAACTATTTTTTTGAATAAATGTATATTAATCTATTTTTAGATTGTTGAATAACATCTTCTTTTCGTTTTTTACTTTGTATATTAGCTGCTACTGTTAAATCAAAGAAAAATGATGCTTTTCCTTATAAGGTTGAATATGTGTATGGCCTTCTGTCCGCTTAGATTTAGCTCAACAGGTCAACTTCTGCTCGAAGGAAAGCATTGACTAGGTCACGGGAAGGCTTTTAATCTATTTTAAAGGAAGATAGCTAAACTTTCCAAGTAAACATTCTTTTAATTTTGATAAATTGAAAAGGTACTTAATAAGATATTTTAAATCTAGTTTGTTTTTAAGATTAATTGTACATACCCATACAACGAATTATTTTAGGGATGGTTTTGAATAAAGTTTCTTATAAAAAGTATAATAAGATATATATGCAAAAATAAAATCAACAGTCATGTTTTATATGGTGCTTGTACAAAGAAGCGGGAAAAATTATACCTATTGAACAAAGTATTTCTTTATTTTAAAAAAAATCATCAACAAATAAAAGACGTAACAAACTATTTAGCTGATTTGGTTCTTATTTTAAGTGGGGTAGCTTATGAGATTTACGCTGGCTTTTATATATTCTTTGTTGAGAGGTTATTGGCCATTCCAAAAATATTTATTTCTTCAGTTAAAATATCAGATAAGGACACTATCAACTAAAATAATTTATTCTATTTTCAAAAAAAAATCTAATTTGTATCATCAAAGAAACATTTTTCTATAGATGGGGAATATTTAGGTTAAACTTAAACAAACATTAACATAAATATGATAGCAATTTCTATGAGATTGTAATTTACTCAAATTTTCCACCGCTTAAATTAAACAAGCGACTGTGCCCTTAGAGGCATAGGAGATGCTTTATGCTTTAAATATTGGGTAGGGTGGATGGAAGAAAGTCTACCAACAAATATTTTTTTTTTTTGGGGGGGGGGGTTAAACATAAAGCCTTTCGGATAGCATTTTTTTTATATAAGACTTATTAAGACAGTTTTCTTCTGTTAAAAGATTTAATAAATATTCCATAGGGAAGGAGCCAAATTAAATATATAGTATATTTCATTTTTTTGTTTTAGTCAACAAAATATCAAAATAATTCAAAGCAGTGTGATTGTAAAACGGACAATTATTCAGATGTATTTTTTCTTTCTTTTTGTAAAAACCATAAAAGATTGAATCTATAAAGTCCTTTTTGAGATAATTTATTGACTTTTCCTAAGAGGTGTGATTTCGTTTTTGCGTCAAAAATACAAAATATATTTTCAGTTTTACAAAAACACTTCACAAAAAATTAACATTTTCTTCTTTTATATTCTGATTTTCTTAAATAACTCACAGAGATAGGGGGGAGGGGGAATATGAATTTATACATTTGGTTCTTTTCTTTTAAGTATTGACCTCAGCAAAAATTACCCCTCCTAAATGTAACTATTTCTTAGATAAAAGAATATAGGGGTCTAAATCCATAAAAGAATTAAATATTAATTGATGAAGCTAAGTTAACCAGGAAAAAGTGAATATTAACTCTTTTGATATGAGAATATTTATAGTAATAGGTTTAAACCAGACTATGGTAATATTTTGATGTAAAATTTTATTGTTTAGTCATGCATTTAAATTGCTACATTATTTAGCAGAATTAGCCATAAAATTTAAAGATTTGGCGTAAAGACAGATAAAAATCATAGTACTTGAAATTATCTACTGTTTTTGATATGGCTTAAATCGCAATGATTCATTTTTAGACCATTTTTGTGTTATTTTATTGATATGGAATGTAAATTTCTTACCTATTGATGGCCACAACTCTATAAGAGTAAACTGTGAAGGGCTTAAGGTTTGGAACTTTGTACTTCAGATCAGAATTCTAAAAAAAAAAGATAAATTTATTTAAATTTCATTGTTTATACATGGATTTATCTTTCATAGGAAGCATCATGTCAAGTTTAAAATAGATAGAACAATTCTAACATGCCTGATTTACGTATATATTTGATTGTAGAAAAGCTACGCTTAAAATCATCAAATACAGTCAGAAGACAGACAGATAGGGTAAAAAGATTCATATACTACATAAAATGGTGCAAGTTCGCCCGATATATCAGGGAGGGAGGAAGGGGAATGCTTGAGAAAACTCGCAGTGATTTTTCTGCCTAAATTTATCTATTATTCTATTACTTTTATTTATTTTATTTATCTTATTTCATTATCCAAAACGTAACTACAAAAAAGCACAAACCAATCTTAACCTCAAAAAATTAGGCATAAAACCTGGAAGGTTTGCCTAGATACATAGGGGGAAAGGAATATAGGAAACTAGTTTAATGTTTATTGTTTTTTATTGTTTTTTATATGTACATAACATAGTTATAAAAGCAGCATTGACGAACGCTAAAACAAAATATTAATTAAAAGGCACATTATTTCTTCTTTATTTCATAATTAACATATATCTCAAACATTAATGTGTAAATAATTAATCTTCATTTCTTAGAACATGGAACCAATCAGTGGTGAAGATGCTGGAGGAGCTGTGGAGGGCAGATAGGTAGGTCTAGTTGGGCTAGTAGGTCGTGTACTCGACTCCCACCTCCGTATATCGAGAACAGAGCTGCTCACAAATGACAGCCGCAGTCTTGATATGCCGCAGGCGGAGTATACTGAGAAGGTAGTTGGCAAATCCCTTGGGTCGACTTAAGAACAAATACTGATCAAAATAGCACACATGGTCATAAAGAACCATCACTTCTTTAAATAAAACAGATTCTTCGTCGAGCTGCCACAACAGCAAGACAAGCTTCTCCCTGATGTTTCGAAAACGCAGAGCCACGTCGACCCAAGGGCCAGCTACGGCAGCGGTACATGTTCTTCTAATCCGGCTGGACATGCTGAAGCTGCCGTCAGCAGCACCTCCGATATCAATTCACAAAATAACTTAAACTTTTATATTTCTTTATAAATAAGTCTTGCCTATTCCGTTGAATTTATAACATACAAAATCAAAGCTAAACTATAACTGAGAGCAAAGATGTACGGTATTTAAATAAGCCAATTGTATCCAAAACCAAAATCAGGAGCTTCCATGTTTTCATTTCAGTTTAATCTGATGCAACTAAGAAGCAAATCTTTTCAAAATTAGGATATTTATGGCAAAACATTTTCAATATTATTAATCGCTCTTAAGTAAAATTAAATTCATAGGTACAAATTTCTTTAAAATTTCTTTCAAATCAAAACAATTTCAATAAACATTTTCTTTCTTCCAATTTTCAATTCCTTTTATTTTTTTATTTTTTTATTTTTATTTTTTATTCCTTATTTATTTCATTTGTTTTGTTTATTTTCACACAATAATGTTAACGTCCTTGTTAACATCTCAATCTTGATGTTTATCTAAGTTTCTTAATCCGTCAATTGTCACAGGGATGTAAGGAATTGCCAGTGAGAGAAAAAGTCATTAGGTACCTACTGAAATGGGATGTTATATCCCATGGATATAAAATAACATTAAAGTGTAAAATCAACTAATCCAGGGAAACGTTGGGGTGGGTCAAGGGAAAGGTCTAAAACGGGAATAGAAACGTGGAGAAATCCCACGGCATCCGTAACATAATTGTATGGATCTCATTCTTGGAGACCCCGAAATAAGCAAGGTGGGACAGTTGTTAAGGGTATTATTGGCGAATATCATAGTATTTTATTTTATTGTATGTAATCAATATTCATGCAAAAATCCTATTATAAGCTATGTCATGATTTGGTAAGCGCTGCAATGACACCTCGCAGTTCAACAACCCTGAAGGGTTAAGCCATCCACTCGTGACACAGCTGCTCAGTGTTCATAATTTATAAAACATGTAATCGTATATTTAAAATGTATGTGAATATAGGAGTAGACGTAATATTCAATACAGCCCTGAGCTGGTACATACTTAAACCTATTATTATGTAAGATAAATAAACTGATAAAAGTAATACATTCCTGAAATCTAAAGATGTGATTAAATATATAAAAATATAACATATATATTGCAATCTATTTCAGCCAGAAAACTTATTTATTATAAAATGCAATCTTTTTCAGGAAGAAACCAATAGTAAAAATAATTGTAAACCTTATCAGTAACTCGCCCTAGTTGTATGCACCTTAGGAAAATAAATCTTATCTTATCTTAAGTTAGTTCAAGTTCCAATTTTAGACAATATACACTATACATAAGGGTTTTTCTTTAAAAAAATTATTTACTAAAATGAACGAAATAAAGAGACTCTACACTTAAACTAAATATGAACTAAAATTGTAAGGCAATGTCAATGGTGGTTAAATGCCCATGAATATTTACCAGAGAGAGAGAGAGAGAGAACAAAGGGCTATTTATTACTCCCCAAAATTTTGTAATAACGATTTCTTATTTGTTTGTTTTACAACTTTGTGAACTTAAGTGGCTTTTGATTAGTTGTTTCATTAAATTGAGTATTCAAACGTTTTAACCACTAATTTTAATCTACATAAGGGGTAATCTTGTGTATCATCATTGGAGATGTACGTCAATTTATCGGTTATTGACTTCTCCCTTTAGATTCCTGATTTTTTACAATTGCGCATAATTTCGGTCAACTGGGTGTCTGCCATCCATGAAATATTGTATGATTCTAGGTAATCACTAACTACTCAACATTTTTCAAAACTCAAACTTGGTTCATAATTAATTTTCAGAATTCGGAATTATATTTTTATTCAATCTGAGAAAATTAAATTAATTCTAAAACGTTAATATCATTTCTATTTAACTTTAATTTATATTTTCCTAGATTTTTAAATATGTATTGGTTTAATAGAATCTCTCTATACCCTCTAAATTTTCCTCATTTCGCATATTGAAAAACAACAAACAACTTTTTGATTAAAGAAATATACATATGTATGCTTATTTTTATAGCCTATGTTAGGTTAAAGGTTATGGAAAGCCCAATAAGGTTAATTTTGACTAGAGTTATGGCCCCTGAGTGAGGAGTCCTGCAGTTTTGAGGTCTTGAAGCAAGGATATATGTGGGAAAGGATAAAGGAATCTAGTAGTTTATACAAACCAATCAGGATTTAATAAAAAGTACCCAACAAATGAGAGAACGTGTTTTTAAAACTTTGGGTACAAGTATAATTTAACGTTTAAATATAAGCGAAGACATTTGTATACTAAAAATAGACTTTATAAAATTATTTTCTTAGCTATAGATGTTTAGTTACTTGTACGGATGCAAATCCATCAGTCATAGCAAAATAAACATCTAGTACACAAATTCTTTACAGGGATAAAAAGGGATAAGACAATGGCCGATAAATTGATGTACATTCCTTACCCCTTTAGTAGATTACAATATGTAGTTGAATCTTTGAGACACTCAACTTAATGAGCCAACCAATCAAAATTCAAGTCCTGAAAGTTGTTAAGCCAACGACTAAGAAAACTTTGGGGGCTATTGTAATAGATAGCCCAATGTCCCCTCCCTCCCTGATTTCTTTAGTTGAAATGTAAGAAATGACAGGTCAAATATACACATGTACAATAACTATTGTGTAATTGATGCACATATTATATGAAGTATATTCTAGGTCATACATTATAAAAATTGAAAGAGCTTTATTCTAAAGGTTACTTACATTAAGCCAACTCTATGTGTCTATACTAGTATAGGAGCTAGGGTTTCCTAAGTCTTACGTGATTCTAGCTGCTGCGCCCTTTGCATTTATGGGCTTAAAAAGGAAGCTTAAAACTAGTCCAGACTTAATTCTAAAAAATAGCCTAAAACTATTCCAAGAACTATATCAAGCCTCCACAAATTGGAGAACGCAATCAGTCTAGTAGTAACCGATATCTTAAACTACAGAAGGAAATCTACTTTATACTCTAAACTACTTTATATTATAGGATAGACAAACATTCGCAAGTTATAGAGAAGCCGCGCTTTTGAAAATAATATTTCAGAACAAAAAGAGAGGGGACAATAGGCTTGTTGTTTTTTATGCTAGTCACCAAGATTTTATAATTACGTTTTCTTATTTATTGGCTTAAGAACTTTGGAAACTTTAGTGAATTTTGTTGGAGACTTTAAGTTAATTTTGATTGGTTGTTTCATTAAGTTCAGTGTTCAAACGTTCCAACCACTAATTTTAATTTACAGAAGGGGTAATTTTGTGTATCATCGTTGAAGGTTTACATTTATTTATCGACCATTGTCTTATCCCTTTAGATCCCTGATTTGAGAATGATAAGACTCACATATTGCAAAGCAATCAAAATAAATCTGTCTGTCTGTTTATTTTATGTTTATTTAAACCTACACGGCTCAGACATAAATGTTGAAGGTGTTATATGCTTTAACATGGCTTTATAAATATGTAAACTTTAAGGGTAAAAAGTTTGATATATGGGCTTAGACTTAAATATTACAGAGTTCAATCTTGGAATATCAAAATGGATATAGAAAACGTGGATATATTGACAAATGAAAAATGTCGTCAATTTAAGTTGCTAATATTGATCTCATTTATTGGTCAGTTCATTTATATAGTAGAGGGGGAATGGTTTTGGTGAGTGGGTGGATAGAGGTTATTTTTATTTGAGACAGCTGCAAGTATCACTTTATTAGAGTACACGACAATCTAGTAAAACATGCAAGTAATAATATTTCGATTAATATCAAATAAAGTTGTATGTTAAATAAATATGCAGTTTGAATTAAGAAAGGCATTTAATATATAATTGGGCTCAATACCAGCTGAGTATCCACGTGGATATTCAGCTACTATTGGGGTCATTTTTGGATACTCAGCTACCATTGGGAAAACTTGTGGATATTCAACTACCATTGGGGGAAAAAAAGTTTAAAAAAAATTATTTTGGTTAGATTTTTTGTTTACTTATACATGTTAGAATTGTCCTATCGATTTAATAAAAAAGGTATGATTTAGGAAGCGTAGCAACTCTATAATAGAAAGTCCGTAAGTCAATTTTAAATCATGTTGCTTTTTAACCTTTTTAACAATTTTTTTTCTTTCATAGAATGTAATAAATGAAAGCAAAGTTTTTCTACATTTCTAGGAAATTATATCAACTCTATAAAATCGTGGCTTTAGGGATTTTTGGTCCAAAAAAAATATTGGATTATTAGCCCTGTAGATTGATCATTTTAAAAAGCGAAGCTTTTTATAATAAGGGTCTGTGCGACTGTTCGTTCGTCGATTTCAAACTTGGCGTTATGATTCCTGTAAGCACATTATAAAGAACGTAATTACCAACAAATCAAATTGATTATTGTATGCCAAACTCCGCTTTTAATGATTTTGTCATCCTTATTTTAAAGTGCAAGGTGCAATAAGTGGGTGGAGATTTTTCGGCTTCTTTGTAAATCTTAAATTCTAGACAAAAACATACGTGGATTGATTTATATCTAAACGGTATCTATTATTTATAAGTTTGAGGATATCTAATTTATGGAATACTGATTCTTATTACAATAAGGTACAATGTTATTAGCGAAACATCTCAATAATCAAGTAAAAAACGTTATTATGTCCTTAAACAGTAGCATATACTTAAGCAGTTTTGCAACAAATTTACTATAAAACCAATAATTTTATATAGACTTATGCAATATTATCCTGTTAATGTTAGTTTGTCCTTTCATTTCAGAGCTTTGCTTTTATGTATTGTCAATATTTGGTTCCTAAATCTGTATCAAAGTTAAATGATAGGTGTGAATTGCTTGCATTAATGTGCTTTATTGTCATAGGAATCAGCATTATGAAAGGATATAATGAAAATACCAATAGGAAACTATTGTGGATATTCAACTACCATAGGGGAAAAGTGTGGATATTCAACTACTCTTGGGAAATATGCGTGGATACTCAGCTACTATTGGGGAATTTGTGGATACTCAGCTGGTATTGAGCCTATAATTGCATATTTAGGAGCGAGGCTACTATATAACGGGGCTGCTAATTAATTCCATTTGAAATTGCCGAAATAACATATCTTATTGGAGTAGAGTTGAAATAAAACTTGTTTTTTTTTGGTGTAACTGAAAGGGAAGTGAGTAATAGAGGTAGAAAAAATGGAAGGGGGTTGAGGAGAAATTTTCACTTAGAATTGTTTGTCAGAATCACATTCTGTTTTCCCTGCTATATAAAAGGTGCGGCAGCTAAATTGTCGCCATCTTTAAAACCTGGTAGATCCAAGACAACATTATAAAAAAATTCCGCACCAAATATGAAAGAAAGGCTTGTCTAATTTTGATATTTTGTTCAGTTAGATTATGGCGCCATCCTGCGAGGAGATAAATGGCTATAAGTGAAACAAGAAGCTTTCTAGGTCTGCCGGTTTGAAAAAGTCTTGAAATCCACGAAATCTTGGCTGGAAACACTCTAAAGTCATTTTAGGCAATAGGTTGAATGTACATTGGTTAACTCAACCTAAATCTTGATACAATTTTCAAAATAATATAAAGCAATTTAATTGCATTTTTTTGAAAGAAAGATTCTTTAATTAAACCCCTCTTTACTTAAACGACAATTAAAATCCTTGAAGGCTTTTTATTATCTGTTTTGTATAAACTTCTAAAATAAATTATTGTTATTTTGCAACAACAGATAACTTGGTTTGCAATCTGTCTTCACAATCTGGAAAAATATAGTGGCTGTATCTAAGTTGGTACTTTAGTAATTACAGCACAAAAAAATACAAAAAAATGAATTCTACATTTATTTTGTATAAAAAGTACAATTAAATCATATTATACCGTACAATCCTCCCCCCCCCCTCAACATTTAAAATTTTATGCCCTATCATTCTTCGCCTATTTAATTATTTATTACTTTAGGTCAGGTTTGGCTAGGTTGTATTGGGTAACCCCGCATGTTAAGGTAACACTCTAATAGATTCCAGAGGGTTAGGGGTTAGGCATAGAAAAAAGCCCCCGTACCTCCCATTTTCAATTTATTTTAAGAATAAGGGGTTGATGTTATCAGTGCTAAATCAGCACTTTGTATGAAAGTACAGAAAAATATTGCAGTTTTGGGAAAACATTTAGAGCAAGCAAGCATCAAATCTCAGTGTTTATACAAATTTACAATTTTGTTTATTTTATTATAAAACTATACATATATAGCATAAAAGATACTAATTCAGCACAATTAAGCATATTAAAATACCCTTAAGAATATTCAAACCAGTTCTTCACATAATTATCATCTTTATTATGATAATATAACATTTAAATGAAAAGCTCAGCCTGAACCCAGGGATCTAAAGGGATAAGACAATGGTCGATAAATTGATGTACATCCCCAATGAAGATACACATAATTAACTATTCTGTAGATTACAAATTGTAGTTGAAACGTTTGGAGGCTCCACTTAATGAATCAACCAATCAAATTTTACTAAAGTCCCCAAAGTTGGTAAGCCAACCAATAAGAAAACGTTATCATAAAACTTTGGGGACTATGTTCCCCATGTTCCCTCCCTCCCTGGTATGAAGCTCATGAAAGAGTGGATTAATGCATTCTCAATGTTTTTGTCACTACTCTGCTGGTTGCAACTTGCAATAATAACAAGGTTATCTTTGTTTGTAAGCAACACAACTTTAAATCTAAGCATAATTTTAGAATGAATCTAATCAATTATAGATAGACTAGCGGGTACGCCCTTATAGGCCTAAAGGAGCAATCGAGGTGATGGGGCTTGAATTCGACCCCTCCCCCTTTTTTTAAGAAATGATTTTTTTTTTTTTGGGGGGGGGGAAGTGGGTTAATTGTACCCTCCCCCAAAATAGCTCCAAACTTTCCCAGGACATATAAGAAGCCTCACTGTAAACGAGAACCCTATCGGTTGAGCAGTTAGCGAGATCCTTCACTACAGACAGAAAAACAGCTAACTACTTTGTATTATAGGATAGCAGGGAGGGAGGGGACATTACGCTAATTATTACACTAGTCACAAGGTTTTATAATAACGTTTTCGTATTCCTTGGCTTATCAACTTTGGGGACTTATTTGAAAATTTGAATAAGATGAGTGTCCAAACGTTCCAACCACTAATTGTAATATACAGAAAGGGTAACTTTGTGCATCATTATTTGAGGATTTGCATCAATTTATTGGCATATAAAGTCAAAGTGATATTCAGAAAAAATGACTACAGTAAAGGTAATCTTTACAAAGGATTTTCCAAAATCTATCTCATTTAACAGCTAAGATTATGTTATTGCCTATATGTTTCATATAAAATTATAAAGACAATTCATTTTAAATGAAAAATTACATTTCAGATGGGGGTAAGAGCAAAAGAACATTTAGACTTTAGAAAACCTTATTTTGAACACAGTAATTATCACAAAAATTATTGCATCTAAGTAATCTATTTTACCCTATACCATTATAAACAGACAGACTGACGGACGGACAGATATTACCAATCATATAGTAGCTTCGCTACAAACAATGCAATGCGGTTTAAACAGAGAATAGTTTGTAATGTATGTTATTCCAAAGTTGGGAGATTTTTCTTGTCATATTTACAAACAATGAATGTATGTATGTATGTACATCCTACATATGCATGTAGCGCTTACAAGTAGGGTAAAAAGATAAATATATTGTTAGTTCTGCTAATGACTCTATTGCTGGGGTTGTCTGTCCGTCTGTCATTTCGCCATAAAAGTTTTCTTTAAAAAAGTTGTTATTGAAATTTAGCTTGTTACCTTAAACATTGAACTATTATATTTATTACAAGCTGATGTTCCCTTAGTTCATATAGAAGGAAGTATTTAAAAAATAGCTTAAAACCATCAATAGACTTCAAAATGAAAATAGAATAGCCTCAAACCATCTTACGACCTATGTTTATTGGTTAGCAAGATCTTAAAAGAGAAACAAAAAATCTAACTACTTTTTATATGCTAGAATACAATAGTCAAAATTTATATGAATAGTAGTTATGATTTTTTAGATGTAAAACTTACTTACAGAATTATAAAGCATTGAATTTTCTCCAATTACTATATATGGATAGTACAATTTTTATCGAATTATGTGAAATAGTGAGAAAATAGCATTTATTATTGAATAAATTCTCCCATTAATTCCTGAAATATTCCAAATTGTTACAAAAGAAACTTTGTATGTGAATATTCCAGTAATTATGAATAGTATCCAGCAGAAATAAAGGATCATTTAATCAATGGTGTATTAATGGATCTTAAGGCATATGACAATAGGTGATATTTATGTATTTACACAATTATGATAAACAAAATTACCCCTTCTGTAGATCAAAATTATTGATTATAGATTTTAGACATTAGCAATTTGGATTCAACCAATAAAAAATTAATGAAAGTAACCAAAGTTTTGAGGAAATGAATAAGATAACGTGGTTATAACTTTGGGTACAAGTGAAATCCTGAAAGTATAATTCCAGTGTAAAAGTAATTGATAAAATACCTATATTATATCTACCAATCCCCCCAACCATGGCTTTTAAATATGCAGATATGCAACAAACATATTAGAAATGCACTTTATGAAACTTTATTCTAAAATATCAAAATGTTTAGATATTAGATGTGTTTCTAAATATTTGAAAATTGAGTAGATAACTTGAATTTGCTTATAATTAAATGAATAAGTCTATTTTTCAGTTATTGAAAAATAGATAAGTACATAGACTCTGATAGATAGATCAACAGAAATGATGCTTGATAGATATAGAGAGATATAAAAAACATGTATAACTTTACAAAAATAGAAACCAAAGTTGAAAATAGATAGATAAATGAACTCATAGATATATACCTTTATAAATAAAAACTCAAATTTTTTTACCAATAATTTTATTCTACATAACTAGTAATTTTGTTTATGGTAATATGGTGTCTACACTAATTTATCCAATGTCTTATCCCTAAAAATTCCTGACTTTAGATAGATAGATAATGTCTACTATACCTGTGTACTGATGGATTGATATCTACTCCAATCTGAATGCTCTCCCTGAAACAATGAAAAAATAGAACACATTTATTACCCTAGATTAGCTCCCAGAAACAATAATCCTGCTAATTTAAATAAAGAAATTTCTAGCAGACAAAGATTGTTGTATTTTTTGGCTGATAATTTATTCTAATAATAAATAGAAATTCAAATATTAACAGTTGACTTGCATAATATGTACATCGAAGAAATGAAAAAAATACTGCTCATTCGCGCCCTTTATTCCCATTAATATAACCGGATTGCTCCTCTACACTGTATTCTTATTAGTTTTATTTACTGAATTTGATTTGCAAACTTTTAGTTTTTGTAAGTTGAATAAAAATCTTAATTCAATAGCTTTAATATCTTTAAATATAAAATATCTAATCTTATCTTAATATTCTAATTTTATTTCATGTTTCAATCAGTTTAATTATAAAATATAAAATGAAAATCATATCCTTAATAAATAAAATTACAACTAAACTTTCAGTTTTGAATAATCAGAAAATACAATGCCCACTTCTTCAAAGTTTTGCTGTTTAATTGAAAAAGTAGTTTCAAATGACTTTTAACTTTTCTTTTCTACATTATTCTAATTTCTATTTACATTGTAATTTATATTTTCATATCAAAGCTAATCTATAGCCAAGAACTAATTCGGTTTTTCATTTGAGGAAAGATTTACTTAGGACCCGGGATGGTTTTAGGCTATTTATCTGCATTTTACCACAACAGGTCCCCTATATGCTAGGGGCGCAGCTGCTAGTAACTACATATATATGTTACTTAACGGATCTTAAGAAGAATATACTATTTTAAGTAAGGAAATTATTAATATGAAAATTTTAATAATTATTCAGAGACTAAATTTTTCATATCAAACATTTTAACTGTCTTTTATTGTTAAGTCACTGTACTTAGAAATTCATGGACATTTATTGTTCTTGTATTCTCAGAAATTATAAACTGAGGGGAAATATTGCTATATCATCCTTTTCAATATTAATTTATTTTTAATCTTATTAATCTCCTTCTACTCTCCACCCCTCCCTAACAAAAATAAAAAGAATTTTATCATCTATAAGGTTGTATTACTTGTTTTCAAATTTTATGATCAATTTGTCAGCCTTAAATGCTTTGCATATGTGTGTTGAATAAGTAACACATGGAATCTCGTTATAAAATAATTTTGTTTATTAGTTTGTATCAAACCCATCCCCTTCAATATATAAGGACAATCATACCCATAATAAGTAGCGCATTGGATGTTAACCGAAAAAGAAGGGAACTATTTTATTTAAAGAACGGTTAGCTGAGCTGGATATTCAAATGTGTAGCCGCAGCCGTGGCCGTGGCCAGAGGTACAGCCACTAACCTAATAGCGATCTTTAAATCAAATTGGCTACGCATGGCCACGGCTATATGCGATCTTTAATTCACAACCACTTTTTGAATTTTCAGTAAAATATAAAGAAAAAAATAATAATACGTAAAAACATCAAAATTTAAAAATCCATGTTTTATTGGCAGCACTGGCAGTGGCGACGGCTACGTCTACGGCCACGGCCATGGCTAACGCTACACATTTAAAGATCCAGCTCTGGTAATATCAAGAAAAATAATAAAACTTACTGAGCTGTAATAAAAATTCACGAAATGTGACAAAATGTTGGACGGACTTACGGACATGCCCTAATTAAAGAGTTAATACGTGAAGTATTTTCCATTGACCTTGCCTTACCAATACCCTACATTGAAAATCTAAGTTATGGCTTAAATCAAACTTTAACCTTTGTTTAATGAAAACTAAAATGGTGTTGTCCCTTTTCAGCAAAAAATACAAATACAAATACAAGATTTTATGTGATATTTTAGTATGTTTCTGAAGTAAAGCAATCCAAGGTATCTTAAGAGGTAATAAATGGGCAGTAAATTGATGTGCTGTACAGTGTACAACCTCAAATTATGATAAACAAATATACCCTTTTGTTGGATTTAAATTGGCGAAAGAATTGGAATACTTCTAGTTTGTTTAATAATCATTGAAATATTAAGGCACTTTTTAACATACTTGTTATTCCGCGGTTTAATCTTGAATCAAATGTGGTGCATTAAATATTTTACAGAAATGTAGGAGCACCCTGAAGGGGCTAAGGCCAATACTTTGGTCTAACTTTGGTACGTCCAATATATCCATCATGAATATAATATAATATAGAACTTTCCTCTCACTAGGAATATAGTATCCGTATTCAATTGTGGACACATTTAACATAGGATAACAGAATAGGTAATTAATCCTAGTGAAAAATCTAAATTAATTTTTCTAGGTGCGATTTCTCTTGGTAGAGAAGAGATACACTTCCCAAAGATAATTATAAACCATCAATTGAGCTATAAAAAGCTTCACTGTAAAGGAGAACCATATCGGTTCAGCGGTCAGTGAGATTCTTCGCTACAGACAAAAAAAACTTATTACTTTATATAATAGGATATAAATACTATTCTTTCAAAGAAGTTTAAAGATCTTAAGTGCCACAAATCAGAGGGGACAATGGGTTGTTTATTACACTAGTCCCAAAAGTTTTTATAATATCGTTTTCTTATTGGTTGGTTCAACCACTTTGGGAACTTCAGTGAATTTTAATTGAATGGTTTATTAAGTTGAGTGTTTAAACGTCTCAACCACTAATTTTGTGTCATTTTGAGTATCATCATTGGGTATGTAGTATGTACATCACTTTATCGGCCATTGTCTTATTCCTTTAGATCAAATAATATTTTATCTCACAACAACTAAAAATATTTATTCCTTTATTCTACATTTAATTCACGGACAATCTAAACTTTCATCAAGCAACCAAGTTTCAAATTCAAAATTGAAGTTTAACAAATATTAAAACTAATAACAAGGACAATGGAATATTCATAGCAGCCTAGCTTTCTTTAACTTTGAAAATAATTTAATAATTAAACTTGCAAGGTTTTTCGTTGCCAATCATACCTTTTTAATATTCCTTCCTATTATAAATTACTAAGGTTTTTTTGTGTGTAGCTTAAGATTTCTACTGAACTGATTTAGATATCTCCCTTGATGGTTTTAGGCTCTTTTTGCTAGGAGCGCAGCCACTAGTTAAGTTTCAAAAGAAATATAAAATAAAAATATTTTTTTTTATCAAGAGGGAGGGGACAATTTCTCTTGAGAGGATGGGTTACAATTCCTCAAATTAGTTCTAAGGACCTATAGGAAGCTTTACTTTAGATGTACAGCGGTAAGCGAGATCAAAAGCTACAGATAAAAAAAAACAGACATCAAGTTACTATCACAGAGAGTTTATGAAGGCTCTTACCTCTAAAATTTGTATAGAAAAATGCGTAATTGGTGCATTATTATCCCTTGGGGGTGGAGTCCAGGATAGCACTACACTCCTGAAAAAAGTATGATATACATATATTATAAACATTATATATTTGTTTAGTGGCCCTTCAAAATATTCTATGGACGGGAAAAAAGCATCCCTGGAAAAGGAACGGTAAACGTTAACTACAATGCAAAAAAATTAAAAATCTTGTAAGATAATTCATCCGCAAAGGAATTTTTGATTACACGCAGAAAAATGCTTAGATACTGTACACACAGGCTAAGTACAACACGGAATTTATGATACTGTTCTTATAATATTTTTTTGTGAAGTATTTTTTTTTTCCACAAATAGTTAAGTTGTATATTAATTAGCATACCCCTGAGATTTAAAGGAATAAGACAATGGCCGATAAATTGATGTACATCCTCAATGATCATACACAAAATTACACCTTTTGTACATTGAAATTAGTGGTTGAAACGTTTGAGATTTAAAGGAATAAGATAATGGCCGATAAATTGATGTACATCCTCAATGATGATACACAAAATTACTCCTTCTGTACATTAAAATTAGTGGTTGAAACGGTTGAACACTCAACTTTAATGAAACAACCAATCAAAGTTTTCTAAAGTCCCCAAAGATGATAAGCCAATGTTTAAGAAAATGTTATAATAAAACTTTGGGGACTAGTGTAATAAACAGCCAATTGTACTCTCCTCCCTGATTATTCCCTATTTTGACCCTGTAAAATGTAAAAGTTGCAAAAATCTGATATCAAACTGAAAACTTTTGCAAGTATTATTGTTTATGTTGGACAGATTTATTCTCAGAAATGTGAAACAACTTTTCAAAGTCGCAAGTTCTTGAATGTATTTGTCAAATTGTATGATTGATATGTTTAGTGCATGCAGTTATGGTCAGAGAGAGAGGGCAAAATAGACTGTTTATTACACTAGTCCACAAACGTTTATAACAACGTTTTCTTATTCGTTAGCTTAACAACTTTGGAGACTTTGATTGGTTCGCTCATTAAGTTGAATTTTCAAACGTTTCAACCACTAATTATAGTTTACAGAAGGGGTAACTTTGCGAATTATCATTGGGGATGTACATAAATTTATCGGCTATTGTCTTATCCCTTTAGATACCTGAGTTATAGCGGCAATAGGTACAGTCATGGGTTGTACAAATTATACATTTGTTTGTAAAGTTAAACGTGAGATTGTTTTAATACATTATATATAAACTAGCGGCTTCGCCCCTAGCCTCTAGGGGCTTTGCCACAAGAGGTATAATTACATCTACTATTACCTACCCAGCGAAAAAAATGCGAATGAATCGCAAATTTTCCTGAATAAATGGCAAATTTGCAAAATTCGTAAAAATTCTATAAAAAAAAATTGGGGTGGGGGGGATTTTTTGTTTTTGGGGGGGTTGGGGGTGTCCCACACCCCCAAGAAATTAGCTTAAAACCACCACAGGACCAGTAGGTATATTTCCTGAAGAGTAGAATCCGATCGGTTCAGTAGTTGCCGAGATCTTAAGGGAAGGACGGACGAACGGACAGACAGACATCAAGCTAATTTGTATTATAGAAGAAAGGGGAAGGAGACAAATAACGGTGAGTATTTTAGTGCTTGACTGGCGCTTTGAGGGAAAGCAACTATTTTAAAGATCGTCAAATTACTTGTTTTAAGAGGCCTAATCATTAAGTGTTAATAAACGCATTTTGGGTTATAAATTTCTCAATAAATTACGGGTCAAATAATAACCAATTCAATTGGGACACAGGGATAGAAATAAATATCCTTATACATATGTTTCATGGCCTTCTGGTTGCAAATATATTGCATCTACAATCAAACATACAAACTAATAACATCCATATCATACAACCAAAATTATAAATATTAAAATGGGAATTAAAAGTATAATATTCCAATTAAAAGATATGCATTGTGAGATGATAAGTTATGAAAAATAGCTAAACTATTCCACAAGTAGTCGATGCCTCTTCATTTCGATAAGAGTTGTTTTTATTTATTTTATGTAAATAAAATCTATTATATAAGGAGTCAGCTTTTTTCTGTCTGCTAAGATCTTGATAACTACCAAACCCATTGAGTCCTCCATTTTAGCGAAGATTCACAAAGCTCCTGTGATAGTTTTAGGCCCTTTCATTTCTAAATAAAAGAATTGGAATGGTTTAAGACTATATTTTCTCCCCCTACTATTCTTTAGAATTCCGAAATAAGGCCTTTGACACCGTACATAATTTTTATTTGAATGTATTGTCCTTAATTTCTATTAAATTTTAAAAGCTATGAACAAAGATACTATTCTTAGTTATTAGTGTGTTTTCATGGACACCCAACCTAAAATATCTTATCCTATATAACTTGATCCAACCATAAATGAATATTTAATGAATTGGTGGTGAGCTTTTTGGCGGAATGTAAATTTGATTTTAAAAATATTGTAGACCAACAGAATATATATTACATATTATTCTCAACAAGGAACTAAATTTTGATAGTATTATCTAAATAGATTTTGAATCGGATCAAAAACACCAAAGAAATGGGGGGAACATGTAAAAAATATAAGAATAGTCAAAAACCTTCTAAAAAGCAGTCTAACCGACATGGACAATTTATATTTAACTATGCTCCTAATGTAATTATAGAGTAGCTTCGCTACTTAAAATATATAAATTCCAACGACTTGTTGAAAATAAAACTAAATATTTTTCTGCTTTTCATAAAACATTATAAGTTATTACTAAAATAAGTTTTTGAAAAATTATGCATAATTGATTTATAATAAAATCAGTTATTAGATATTAACTTATAATCTCAAAATCAAAAGTATCATATTTTACTTTAACAGGGATATAATGATACCAAAAGAACTTCTGTTTGTTTATGTTAAGTTACATGTATAATTTTAATGGCATAACTTAACTATATCATTCTTTTAAATGATAATATTTAAATTTATTGTTGATTCGATAAAAAAATATAAACTGTCTCATAAACTAAACTCATTTTACTGAAGACATTTTTTTCATTTTTTATCCTTCCTAATTCTGTAACTTATTCTAATGTACTTGTTTCTAGAGAGAGAGGGGACAGTTGGCTGTTTAAAATAACGTTTTCTTATTCGTATTTGTTGGCTTTTTGGAGACTTTAAATGGATTTTGATTGGTTGGTTTATTAAATTGAGTGTCCAAACATTTCAACCACTAATTGTAATCTACAGCAGGGGTAATTTTGTGTATTAACATTAAGGATGTACATCAATTTATCGGCCATTGTCTTATCCCTTTAGATCCCTGGCGTTTTCCTCTCTGTGTGTATGTGTAACTCTTATTCATGTGTGTGATTCTGTGTGTGTGTGTGATTCTGTGTGTAGTTGTGTGTGTTTGAAGTTGCCACAAATGAAACCTTTGATATTTTATCCCGGGACCAGGAGGAGAGTCCCCAAGGGATTAGGTATACTACATCATTACTGCATTTTAATTTTAACCTAGATATGTAGTTTAGCCTAGTAACAATATCATATATCAATGTTCAGTATAAACTCTTAGAGAATTATGCTGGTATTTTTGTCTGTCTTTATGCTTCATAAGAAAACTGCCCTTCCCCCCTTTTTTTCAATGACCTTTTTCGTCTGCTTGCAAATTGATTTCTGCTACTTGGCGTTGTTAATCTTCACGTTAAATGGTTGATTTTCAAAGACCTAATTGAGAGTCGGCACAAGGTCATTGCGATAGGGAAATACAGTTATTTAACCCTTTGTACAACGAATAAAAACATCATCAAAACTACCACAGAATAAAATTAATAAATCGTGTATGAAAATTTTCTACTTCCCGATATTTAATTTTTTTATTGAAGATACTTGTTTCCCTTTATCCGTGGCTTTACCTGGAATCGAATGACATGATCAGTGGCTTCCCAGGGGAACTCGGCACGTCTAAAACATACGTAGGTTAGATAGATAGATACACAGATAGATAAATAGATAGATAGATAAATATATAGATAGATAAATATATAGATAATAAGATACTTTCCTGGGGAACTGGCCACGTCTAAAACATACGTAGGTTAAATAGATAGATACACAGATAGATAAATAGATAGATAAATAAATATATAGATAATAAGATATTTCCCTGGGGAACTGGCCACGTTTAAAACATACGTAGGTTAAATAGATAGATAGATAGATGCATAAATAAAAAGATAGATAAAAAGTAAGTAGATGTACTGATGCTGAAAGAAATAGATTATACGACATTTCCCTTTATATAAGAGTAAAAGACTGTTTCTATAGCTTAAGCTTAAGACCTCGCTAACTGATATACCAATATGGTTCTCCTCAGTGGCGTGCGAACCGAAGGGGGCATTTGGGGCAATCGCCCCCCCTAGCGACCCCTTGGGGGGGAGGGGGGAGGTTGGAGGTTAAATTATCTTCTGTACTTTTTTTTCGAAGATGCTTTCTAGCTCTCATCCCTTCAGTCATTGCAGGGTGGGGAGAAGGGATGGGGGAATGGATGGGGAAGAAAGGATAAGGACTAGAAGGCCTATAATCAAATAATCCCACCCCTTGAAACGCCCTTATTTAAAATTAGTATATATAATCAAAATGCCCCCCCCCCCCCCTAAAGCACTTTGATTTAGGGGTGGACAAAATTTTACAAAATCTTCAAAATGCCCCCCCCCCCCCCCTCCTTTACATAAAGCTTCTTATAGGTCCAGTAAGGTTTATATTTTGGAGGATGGTTTCCCAACCCTTCCAAGAAAAACTTTCCTCAAGTAACCACTGATAATAAAATTTTAGATTGCTTTTGAATAAAAATAAAACTAGAAGGAAAAAAATAAAATGTGGATACCAATCGCAGAAGTCCAGTTCACTGGATGGATAGAAGGCAGGAATCTTCAGGAATAAGGCAATGGACGATAATTTGATATACATCTCAAACTATGATAAACAAAAATACCCCTTAAAAATTATGATAATTGGTTGTATAGACACTATTATTTTGGAACCAACCAATTAGTTCATTAAAAGTACCCAAAGTTTTTATGCGAACGAAGATAACGTGATATAAAAACTTTGGGTACCAGTTTAATTTACAGTCCAATGACCCATCCCTCCCTGATAGAAGGATCAACATCATGATGCACTTTTTATTACTTTCCTATTTCAACAATGTTGAATGTTCAAAATTTCAAATTGAAAAAAAGTCTTGCTAACCTTTCCATTGTTTTTGCCCCCTTTTATTTAACAATAGACAAATTATGTGTAGACTACACCAATCCTTTTTTTGTCTTTGTGGGCAATCATACTCTATGTGTTTGTCTGTCTTACTTTCTTTCGTTTCCCTCATAATTTCCATCTTTGAATAAATAAGATAAGTAAAATATATGAGTAGATTGATTGATTATTTTTTACTGGTCCTTAGTCTATTATTTTAATCATGTTTCAGTGGGCAATTACTTTAAATATAAAAAGTTATTCCTTGCATCATATTATAAACAGCTTTCGCGGAAAGTAAAACTAAAAGTAATAAGATTGTTTTAGTTTTTTACTAAATGGGCCATCAAAAATTAATTTGTAGATAAAAGTATCGAATATAATACAGTATATGAATTACCAGAATGGCTCAGAACTTGTTCCAATCCAGCGGGTATTAATTGCTTTCATAGCAATACTGGAAAGATATTTTTTCTTCATGGTTCGTTCTAGCATCTTCAAGGAATATGTCTAATGTTGCTACCCTTTACGGCTAGCTTGATAACAGTGGTGTGTGCATTCTAAGTGAGTGTCGTATTTAATACAGTAATACATACATTATCGTTCTAAATATGATAAAAAAAAACTTTTATTAACGATTTGTGATAGCATCTTGATAAAATATGTCTAATGTTGCTACCTTGTACTGCCAGGTTGGTGACGGTGGTTGGGGCAGCAGAGTTATTGATTAAACAGAAATACCTCCCAGAATCTGATACACGGCCCTCTGCACAAACAAATTTAGCCAAATTTTTGCAATTTAATCTCTTTTTGTTTACGTAATTGAATTCATTCTTTGTGGAATATTCCAATAAAAAAAATGTATATCACTGCTAATTGAAAGTTTACCTGTATAAAATATTTGGTTTGTATGAAATTATCTAATTAATGACAAAAAATAGGATAAAAAGTTCTAAAAGTAGTCCAGTACTCTTATTATATAAAGTAGTAAGGTTTTTTTTTGTCTAGGTACTAGAATTCGCAATTATGAAACAATACAAAACAATGTGTTATTAACTTTTTTGTAAGCTTTTATTAAAATACATATCTTTTTATTTGATAAATGTAACTTGAGTATGCTACAAGACTTTAAATAGTTTAAATTAAATCAAAATGACATGCAGATCAGCTAAATCTTTTCTGCAGTTGTTTTCAGTGTTGCAGGGATTAATAATCATCTTCTTATATAAAAGTAACTGGATGTCTGTGTTTGTCTGCAACTAAGGATGTATCTAACTGTTAAACACATAGTGAATAGTATCTATTTATAGTGAAGCTTCTCATAGTTCAGGGAAGGATTAAAACTCAATTTGGAGAGGGAACCACCAAACCAAAAGAAATAGCCCTAGCAAAAAATTGCCCTTTACTTTTTTTTGTAAAAATAGAATTAAAAGTAGAAGATTGACTTGAACCATCCACCTTCACACAGGTGCCCATAGAGGACACTATGGGCGTTAGGGCGGGTTTATATCGGAATTAGACAAAGAGGGGATGTGCAACAGATAAAACTTACTTAAATAAAATGTCTGACCGAAAAAGAATTTTTAAAAATTAAGATTTAGAATGCGACCACTTAAAAATGTATTTCATTAATAAAAAAATATGCAAAGACAACATTCAAGTCCTTTCTACTTATCTCAGTTAGTATTAGTGCTAGAGGGCTAAATATTTTTGTGCATTTCCCCAGTTTAATAATGAATTTCCGACTATAAGTCTGTCAAAGTCATATTTCGCTTCCTTACCCTTTATTTACCAACCTTTTACCAACGACCAGAAATACAATTGTAGAGCTATTTGTAAATAAGAGTGAAAAAAATATTGAATCAGAACTATGGCTTCATGGTGCTTCCAGGAAAGGCCTTGAGTAGTAGAATCAGTAACTTTTGTCCGTTTCAAAATATCTCATTCCTAGCCTTAGAAATTACTAAAAATCCACCAGTTTTAAAGGTTTATTGAGAATTGTCAAATTTGTAGGGGTTTTATGAGGTTTTCTCAGGTTAGGAGCGAGATTTTTTAAAACGGTCAATAGTTCCTGATTCTACTCCTCACTGCCTTTCCTGGGAGCACCATGAAGCCATAGTTCTGATTCAATAAATTTTTGACACCCATTTACAAATAGCTATACAATTGAATGCCTGGTCGTCAGCGGTTTTAAGACTAAGGATAAATTTTAAATCATCCAAATGTGTATTATTTCTCATAAAAATCATTTGCAGATCCCCGCTTTGGGCTCAGAAAAAAAATGTCCAAAATCGACCCA
Organism: Acartia tonsa; assembly: GCF_053477335.1. Lineage (NCBI taxonomy): Eukaryota > Metazoa > Arthropoda > Copepoda > Calanoida > Acartiidae > Acartia > Acartia tonsa. The sequence continues at coordinate 60,260,080 of NC_137262.1, forward strand.
CCCTAATGGGCGTACCCCTAGTAGTAAATGCAAAATAGAAGTAAGATTTTAAATTTGATTTTCTTTTATTCTACGAGTGTCAATTTCTATTCAAATTATGAAGTGCAGAAAAATTATGATCTTTTGATAAAATATGGACATGTCCTTTAAATTGGCTTTTTGTACTTTATGATCAAAGTTCAGCAGTATTTAAAAAAAATAATTTGATTAAGATTGGTTTATGGTTAACTTAACATATGTTTTCTTTTAAAATAAATAGCATGTTTTCAAACGCTATTATGTAGTCAAAGTGTCATTAATAATTTGATTAAATGTAAACCTTAACACAACAAGTCAGATAGGACACATTGAACTGTAAATTATACTGGTACCCAAGGTTTTATAATCACGTTGTAACATAAAGTGGCTTTACTTAAGTTTTGGTACTTTATTTCATCCTGATTGTATGGTTTAAGCTACTAGTGTTCATACTTTTCTACCAATATTTGTAAACTAAAGATTTTTAATTTTGGTTATTAATACAGGGGATCTAAATCAATTTCTCGTTCATTGACTTCTTTTTTAAGACCCCTAAACATCATAAAAAAAAACAGGAAAATTATTTTTACATCTATGAATATTAAACCATTCTTAGAAAAAATAACTCTAAGTATGAAACTATTTTTGTTTTTGAATGCATAATTTTCCTTTTTCTAGAGACAACTGTTGAATAATTTACAAGTACAGAATATACACGGATACGGAACAATAATTAAGAAACTTAAAGATTTTTTAAGTGAGCTATCATTTTTTAAAAATTTGTTGTGCATTATTAGGGGTCAAGTGTCACTTCTTATGTGAAAACATTTTGGGGGATTCTTGAACGATATCAATTATGAGGTGCTTCCACAAAGGTGAGCGAATAAACCTCACCCCCCCCCCTCCATATTAAAAATAATGGGGCTGGGTCGTTTATCGTTTGTTTATTTCTTTAGGTTAGTTTATGTTAGGTATTATTGGGTACTTGGAATTCCGAAGGTGTAGGCCCCACCCACAGGGTTAGGCATCGGCATCGTATTTTTAATATATTTCAAAAATATGGGATGAGAGAATCAGTGCTCAACCGGCACTTTTTGTGAAAGCTCAGATGTATGTTGAAAATAACGTGTAGGCAGGGATCCAAAGGGGATAAGACAATGGCCAATAAATTGATGTACATCCCTAATGATTATACAAAAAAAATACCCTTTTGTACATTCAAATTAGTGGTTGAACACTCTACTTAATAAATCAGCCAATCATAATTCACTAAAGTATTCAAAGTTGTTAAGCCAACGAATGAGAAAATGTTCCATATGAAACTTTGGGGACTAGTGTAATAAGCAGCCCATTGTCCCCTTTCTCTCTGCGTGTATGTGTATTTATTTATCTAATGAAATGTTTTACTGTATCTCTATTCCTAAATGAAGAAACTAAAAAAACATTAAGGAGTGTTTTAATGTAAATGTTTACAAATTATCCTGGAATATTATAAGAGTGGTAAAAAATACAAATTATGTTTCATTAACAGAAATACAGGAAATTTAGAAGAAAAATCAAGAAATGTTTTGAGTTACTCAATCGAATTCATAAACAAAACTGTAGAGTATTTATAAACACTATTTTAAAATATACAAAATTAATAGACTGAAAAGTAATTTAGGAACGTTGGAAACGATCATTCAATTTTAAACCTTCTAAGACTGTAGAAATATGATATAATCTAATATATATAATATAGATATCTTTTTTAAGTTGATTTTTACATTTAGATTTGGTTGATTTTCACTTCCTAAGATGTTGACATTCTTGTTTGTTTTTTAAATTTAGCTAAATTTTCCTTTAATGTTAAGACTGTAGCTGTTTCCCACTCGTACTATTTGTATCCTGAAAATAAACAAATAATTAGTTTGAGAATAGTATATAGTAATGCTTGAGACAACAAGGTAAATACAGTGTGTTTTTTTTATGAGAACTTTTTTGAAATCAATTTTACCCCACTTATAGTTATTAAAATTTAATGATTAATGGCTCATTTTCTTTGTTTTTTTAAGGCAATTAATAGAACAACAAAAAATATTTCAGTTTTTATTTAAAAAGTACAGTAAAATCTAAATTTCACAACTTAGGTGTCAACATATAAAAATGGTTTTAGCGCATTTTTCTTAAAAAAATGGATTTTCTGTAGTCGACTTTGGGGGGCCAGTACTCCCTCCCTGGTTGAGATATGACCTTCAAACTTTGATATGTTCTAGTACATGTCCCTAATAGTATCTGTATACATTTTTAGCTCTATATCTCAACTTTGAAGTGTTTAGCAGTCATTCTTGCAAAAGGTTGATTATTTGAGCATAAGAAAAATGCGCTAAAACCATTTTTAGATGTTGACACCTAAGTTTTGAATTTTAGATTTTACTGTAATTTTTAAATAAAAACTTAAATATTTTTTTGTTGTTCTAATAATTGCTCTAAAAAAACGAAGAAAATAAGCCATTAATCATTAAATTCTGATAACTATAAGTGGGGTAAAATTGCTTTCAAAAAAGTTCTCATAAAAAAAAACACACTGTATATTTAGACGAAAAGAGAATAGTTAAGAATTATGCAGTAATACATCAAATTCTGGGCAATAAAAGTTTATTTAAATGTCAAGATATGATTAAAAATAACGTTTTAGTTTCAGATAATAGTGTATAATATGTAGAATTTTGCTAATAGATATAAATTTGAGCCTATAGACATACAAACACATTCAAGTGATAGAGTTGCTTTTTTATTAAAACTTCCTAAAAAAAATAGAATAAGGGTTAGTAAATTTCCATAAAACTATTATATCTAAATTAGATTTATAAAGATTTAAAATGATTCAATCAAAAATATGTAAAACTTTAGACTATTTTGCTTTAGTCTGAACTTTATATATACCATGGTACGACCCAGGGATCTAACGGGAAAAGACAATGTCTGATAAATTGATGTACATCACCGAAAATGTGCACAAAATTACCCCTTCTTTAGAGTAAAACCATTTATTGAATCGTTTGAATACTCGTCTTTATAAGCCAACCAATCAAAATTCAAAAAAGTCCCAAAAGTTGTTAAGCTAACGAATAAGAAAATATTAGTGTAAAACTTTGGGGACTAGTATAATAAACAGCCTATTGTCCCCATTCTCTCTCTGGGGGTACGACCTCTATCCATAATTTTAAAATAAATTTCATCTTTCTACGCTTCTGCTGCTGCATACATTTTCAAACTTTTTCCATTACTGTACGATATTCTTTTTTTATGACATACACATACATACACACACACACACACACACTCACACACCACACACACGCACATACATATACACACACACAATCAAAACTTACAGACTGTCTAACCCCTTTTAAGAAGCGAAGCTAATCTTCAAGCAGAAGCAAGCGGAAGTAAGGTGTAGAAAAAACCATTATTAGTAATAATTTTCCTTCCAATTTTCATCCGCTACAGGTTTTACAACCCCCCCCCCCCTGTGCGTGCACGCCAATGTCTCCTCCAAGTAAACTATGTTTCTCTGTCTGAAAGATTAAGTACACTTAGTAGATCATGAATGTACGAAAGTTTAAAAGCAAATTACTTCTACAAATTTTAAGAATTTCTGTCTTCTAATCATTTTATTATAAAAACTTTTTGTGATTAACCTATAAGTAAAAATATGAACGTATTCTTATTTGTTTATTTATCTTTTCTTTTTTTAAATCATATTTTATGTGTTTGTATCTACTAAATTTTCATACTTTTACTATATTCTAGTTTTTGAGATACTATGCCACATATAGATAAATTTTTATGATTATCATTTTGTACTTTGCTGCGAACCCATGTATAATGTAATCCTTGTTTTCTTTCTGTGTTTTAATACTTTAGTTTTAAAGATGCAAAGATTACATTTCCACAGTAGCAAACTTTTAATAGTTAAATGCAGAACTCCAGAGAGAGAGAGGGGACAATGGGCTGTTTATTCCCCAAAGTTTTACAGCAACATTTTCTTATTCGTTACCTGAACAACTTTGGGGACTTTAGTGAATTTTGATTAGTCAGATAATTAAGTTGAATGTTCAAACGTTTCAGCCACCAATTTTACTCTACAAAAGGGGTAATTTTGTGTATAATCATTGGGGATGTACATCAAAATTTATAGGTTATTGTCTTATCCCCTTAGATCCCTGACGAAATTCCCTGTTCGCTCCCTGGGACATAGATATGTATTTAATAAAAACAATACTAATTATATCACAATTTAGCACAGCAAAAAAACGAACAAGATTGGTATTCAATCAATCAATCAATCGATCTAAATACAATACATCTAAATTATTTTAAACATTTTCTAATTTATCATATAAGAAGGGGGGTTTAATGCAACACGCACTAACCCCCCCCCCCCTTATATTTTATAATTATCATTATTTAACTTATTTTTTGATTGGGAGAAAAATGTAAAAATTAAGCGCCTTGAAAGTATGTCAATTGTTTTCCAGATTGTTTTTATCTTGTATCTTTCTAAAAGTAACCTTATGGAATAACATAGTCTGGATTTTAAAAAATATGCTACTCTCAAAATTAAATATATACTTCTTACTGACGTTGGTTAGAAATCTTATTAATCAACCTTTCCAAACAATCAAATATCGATTTTACCAGGGGTGGACTAAAAATAACACTGGTGCCAAAAGTTTATAATCAAGATATTTTGGCTCAAAACTTTGGGTACTATTAATGCAATTTAATTGGTTGGTGTCAAACTAGTAGTGGCCAAGTTTGGCAACTACTATTGGCAGAAGGGATTATTTTGTTTAGCAACCCTGGGAACATAGAACAGGAGTGAAAATTAAACACCTTAAAATCAGATCAATGTATGTAAGAATAAATCCAGGTATGAATGTAATTGATTTAATAGCTGCCCAAATTCAAACTTTACATGTTTATACATTCAAAACATTTTAACATTAATAGTTTTCTCACGAAATCTAAGCAAGAAGCTTCACTATAAAGGAGCACACCATAAACAACTTCATCACCACCGGACTGAACAAGAGGAAGCCTGTTGAACGTACAGTATCCGTAGCTATTGACCTATCAAAAGCCTTTGATACGGTCGACCACCACCTTCTCCTCCAGGATATAAGATCCCTGCAGCTCAATAGTTACGTGAAACGCTTCCTGTGTGCATACCTTAGAGGTAGACAAACATTTGTTGAATTTAGAGGTTCCAGATCCAATTACAGAGTTGTCAAACAAGGTGTTCCCCAAGGAGGCGTACTTTCACCTGTCTTATTCAACCTGTACATGTCATCCATGCCCAGCCCTCCAGCCAACATCCTTCTGGTAACCTACGCAGATGATTCCAACGTCCTAGGACGCGGACCACTCATTGACCCAGTAGTTCAAGACCTGAATGTATATCTTTCTGTCCTTGATAATTGGTTCAAAAGTCGCAACCTTTTTATATCACCAGCAAAATCATCTGCTACAGTTTTTACAACATTTTCCAACGAATGTAGCACAACTCTGGATGTTAAAATCAACGGCGAAACCGTACCATCTGTCAAACACCCCAAATTTCTTGGGGTAACCTATGACAACATGTTCTGTTTTAACCATCACACCAAAGACCTCAGAACCAGACTCAACGCCAAAAATAACATCCTGAAGGCCCTGTCCGGCACAACTTGGGGTAAAGAAAAAGAGGTGATGGTCAACACATACAAGTCCATTGGACAATCCCTCTTAAATTACTGCTGCCCAATATTTACCCCCACCCTCAGCGACACAAACTGGGACAAGCTTCAAGCAGCCCAAAACACAGCTCTTAGGACTGCCACCGGCTGCCACGAGATTACAGACATTGACCATTTACATGCAGAAACTAAAGTTATGCCTGTAAAGGATCATTGCCAGATGTTGAGTAAACAATTTCTTCTGTCCACTCAGCGTCCAAACCATCCAAACAGAAGTGAACTTGACCCAGCCCGACCTAGAAATTTCCGCAAGATGCGCAACACACTTGTATCCGAGTTTGGCAAAGAGATAAATTCAATTTCCCAACCTGATTTATCTGAAAAGGCCTACAAGTCCAAGCTCAAGCAAATACACACTAAATCCGTCAAAGATTCCATCGCCAAAATGGCAAACAACAAAGTTCTAAATGAAAAGCCACCAGCCATCAGCAAAGAAGAACTAACTTTGCCAAGAACAACCAGATCCACACTGGCTCAGCTACGTTCAGGATATAGTGTATATCTGAACACATTTCTAGCCAGAATAAACAAGGATCCCAACAAGATCGTGTCAGACACTTGTCCAAACTGTCCAGATTTACATACCACTGAACATCTGTTTAATTGTGCACAGAACCCTACGTCATTGAATGTGAAAAACCTATGGAGTAAACCTGTCGAGACAGCCAGATTCCTTGGCCTGTCCGCCAGAAATGGTGAAGACCCGGGATGAGCAGGACAAGGGCTAAAAGAAGAAGAATAAAGGAGAACCATTCCGGTCCAAAGGTTAGCTACAGTTGAGAGAAAGGTTCTGTCTGTCTTTCTGTCTGGATGTCTGTCTGTCAGTCCGTCTTTCTGTCTGAAGCTTAAGATCAGTAACCACTAAACCGATTGGACTCTACTTTTCATGGAATATACCTACTGGTCCTGGAATAGTTTTAAGCTATTTTCTTGATTTTTAGATCTAAAATACAAAAAAAATTGGTTTGTCAAAATCAAACTTCTCCTCAATCAAGTGCCCCTAGTATCAATAAATAATAATAGATTTTTTAACTTTTTTAAAAATGTTGTTTAGTTAGCAATAAGGTAAGAACAACAATTTAAAGTTTTGCGATAGAACTGCTGCACATTTTACCCTGAAGAGGTTCTCTAAAGTTTTGAATAACATAGATAGATATATTTAATAGGTACATATACATATATGTAGTTATACACATTGAAAGATTCTTTAGAGTTCTGTGTAAGCCATCAGGGAGAGAGGGGACATTGGGCTGTTTATTACACTAGTACCCAAAGTTTTATTATAACGTTTTCTTATTCGTTAGCTTAAAGCTTTGGGGACTTTTATTGAATAATGCTTTGATGGTTAATTAAATTGAGTGTCTAAACGTTTCGACCACTTATCACAGCAGAATTGGTAATTTTATATAACATTATTGGGGATTAACATTAATTTATTGGCCATTGTCTTATCCCTTTAGATCCCTGGTGTAAGCCATTGAACTTTTAGAACCTATTATGAGGATGTGAAATAAATGTAGTAAAATCTTAGTTTTTTTAGCAACTTAATAAAAATAAAGAAGCATTGAAAAGTGTCGTGTGTAAGGTCGTATAAATCCATCTCCTTGCTAGGGGTTTCCTCTCCCACTTCAAATTAAAGTAAAGAGGCACAAAAAAAATCATAGATGGACAAACTGAATTAAAAAGTAGTATAAACATGTAGAAAAGGTTCGTGCAATCAAAGAGTTTGTTGTCTAAATTACCGTATAATCATGCACAACTAAAAGCAAGTTTTAGTTCAGAGATAATTCAAAATATGACTTGGTAGTTACTAATGTGTGAACAGACCTTAGTTACAGAATAGCTGCACGATTAAAATGAGAGAAACTCAGAGAGAGAGAGAGAGGGGGCAATGGGATGTTTATTACACAAGTCCCCAAAGTCATATGTTAAAGTTTTCTTATTCGTTGACTTAACAACTTTGTGGACCTTAGTGAATTCTGATAGGTTGATTGATTAAGTTGAGTGTTCAAACGTTTCAACCACTAATTTTAATCTCCAGAAGAGGTATTTTTTGGCATCGCCATTGGGGATGTACAATGTACATTAATTTATCAGTCATTGTCTTATCCCTTTAGATCCCCGGAGAAGCTACATAAATCAAAACCAATAATGTATGATATTCTTCAACTTTCAAAAAGTTTGTGTTACATTCAAGAGAAAAGTTGGTTATTCATATGAATCTTTTATAAAAAGAACTTATTCTTAACTAGATGCTTCACCCCTAGCCTTCCAAGATCTTTAGTTTCTTACAACAAAAAAACCTTACTTGTTTATTTATAAGAACTGCCGTTCCTTTATCGAGTAGCTTCACTACAAACAAGTATGATAACATTCATAAGTACCGCAACACAAAATAATAATGGATGGACAAACGGACAAAGTTAGTTATAGAGCATGGAAGACCAAGCATTTGATTTGAGGGTGGTAAAATAAGGGGTGGTTTCAAAGGATTAAAAATTAATATATTTTACAAATTTTGAGGGGGGATAAATTGAGGAGATTCAAAGTTTGAGGTGTCTATGCAATAGAATATATGGGATCAAAAGAGAGAGAAAGAAGTATAGTAGAAAATATCGAAACCTAAGCACTTAGCATGACCTACAGTCCGACGGACCATTTAAATTGTACGATGAATGCTCTTTGAAAAAGTAGACCTTCACAAAAAAAAACAATATATATTCATTGAAAATTACGTTTCCCACATAACGTTATGGACTGGCGGACAGACAATGTCATAGATAGCTTCCTTACTAAGAATACAAATTCCTACAAGTTGTCAAAAGTCTGGTTTAAAATTTCTAAAAGTTAAAAGTTTAGCCGAGGTGTAGCGTATACTAATTAGCTTATTAGACACCAAGTAATAGGTTTACTACTCATAGACCATCAATAGATACAATAGTCTGTCCAACATTAGAGTAAAACACTAGAGGGGGAAAGGGTTAGATAACTGTATTTCCCTATCCCGATGACCTTGTGCCGACTCGCAATTGGGTCTTTGAAAATCAGCCAATATTAACACAGCCAAGTAGCAGAAAACAATTTGCTGGCAGACGAAAAAGGTTATAGGAAAAGGTTATTTGTATATACATCTATACAATAGATCTGTTCGTCCAACTTTAAATATAATTTCTAGCAGACGATAATTTTTAATTGTTTAGTAACATATGATTCATCACATCATATACGAACAACGAAATATTTGGACGATAAAATTTCCCCAACTAAAGCTTTATCTTAAGAAATTCCCAGGGATCTAAAGGGATAAAACAATGACCGATAAATTGATGTACATCTTTAATGTTGATATACAAAATTACCCCTTCATTTAGTGTATGGTTGAAACGTTTGGAGACTCGCCTTAATGAAACAATGAATCAAAGATATTGATCCAACGAATAAGAAAACGTTATTAAAAACTTTGTAACTAAAAATTTTGTCATATTGTTCCAACATTATTTTCCTATTGGTCCTATAAATTGATTGGGTATCTATACTTTATATATTCATTCACCAAGTCTTGTTAATCTAATTAATGACTATGAAAATTTAGTCCAATCATTAACAAGTTTTATCAGTTTTATAATAAAATTATGGTGATTTCCCACAAAGTGCCTAGTAGGGCACACCCCCACCCCCATTTTTATATTGGGTACAGATGCACCTCTGGTATAGACCTTAGAAGGTTAGGTCCCATCCAAAGTGGAAAAAATAACTGCCCCCACCCCTCTGTTATATCATCTATTTCAAAAAGGGTGACAGAGGGTGGGTTATGGGCTCGCTAGCACTTTAAGGTAAAGTACTGAAATTATCAAAATTTTGCTAATTAGTTTACATAACCGTTTTGACAAAGCAGTACAAAACTTGAAAAATTTAAAATTTAAAATCAGTAAACAATAACAATAAAAATAAAATAAGAATGCAACGGAGATACAGAAAGTGTCATGTGTGACGTCAAAAAAAATACGTCTAAATCCATCTCTTTTTGGGTTTTCCTTTAATCTTCTCTTATCATCATTCCTTTTAAGACGCATTTTTATTACGTCGCACCTGACACTTACATTATCTCCATATGCAACTAGTATTTATAAATAGAGCCCAAGAAGATTTGGAAATAAATTCATTGCCAAATACAAAAAACACAATGTACAAAAATAGAAAAAAAAAACATATCTTCTGCTAGTTTTTATTAAATTCAACTATAGATTTAAGAACATAAAGTGGCTTCGCTACCTAAATCTATAAAAAAAAAAAAACATTTACCTATCCGTCGGAAACTGGCTGTTTCTAATAACTCCTTCTTTTGTAGCCAATGGTACCTCCTGAAAACAAAGAATATTTAAAAACTAATAAACAAATATTTTGAATTGTTCGAATTCGTTACTTTTATGTCGATCTTAAAGCTTAATGAAAGCATGATGATAGGGAAAATAAAAGGTGCTTTCCTCCAAAGTTCCGAGCGACCACAAAACCCTTATCCTTATTTTTAAAATAAATTAAAAATAAGGAGGGATATTTTTTAATAATCTCTAACCATGTCGTGGGGCCCTAAACTTGCGGGACCAACCTGTAACTAATATAAACTAACATAACCTTACCTAAAATGAAACACATAACCCACATCCCTAAGTTTCATTCTATTGCAAAATAAAGGATGAATTTCTGTGCTCATAAAGGCACTTTGAGTGAAACCACCAAATGCCCTAAACGACACACAAACAAACATCCAACTATTCAAGTTTATCCAGGAAGAGATTAAATCATTTGCATATTTGTTTATCCACATTAAAAGTTTTAAAATTGTGACCGCAATTAATAGCTGTTTATCGCATCGTATTATAAACAGCTTTCCGCGGATATAAAAATGTACAATTATAAGATTAAGACCATTTTTTTATCCTCGAGATGCCGAAGGCACGGGCAAAAAAAACTGGTTTTAATCTTATGATTGTAATTTTTATATTCGTAGAAAATTGCGTATGCTATACATAATTTTTCAGTATGGCTAATAACCTTATCTATTCCACCGGATAATAATCGGTTTCAAAGCGATACTGGAAAATAATTTCACCTCGTCACTGTAAAAATACATAGGAGTCAGGGATATTAAGGGATAAGACAATGTTTGGTAAATTTGGAAACCAACTTATCAAAATGTAAGTACCCAAAGTTTTTAAGCCAACGAAATAATAATAATAACATGTACTTCCTACAAGCCGCGACCTCCTCTGGCCTGACGACATGATTTTTTAGAGATCATGATTATAAAAAAGGCTTGGGTACCAGAATAATTTACATCCCAATGTCCCCCTCCCTCCCTGCATAGGAGTAGTTGTTAAAGTTTAAGTTTTAAAGTACATTTAACTTTACAAATCTAATTGCACTAAACATGCATAATGGATGTATACAAATTATGGACAAATTGTTTGTAAAAAGTTAGATTATATAGTGAACTTTAGAAGAAAAATAGCTACTGCTAAAAATTCATAAATAAACTTATTTTCTGGAATCTAAACTGAACATAGGTTTATATTAATATTTACATATCCTACCTATTATATAAAGTAGTAGGTAAGATTTTTTTGTTCGAAGCTTTAGATTTCAAAAACTACTGAACTGATTGAATTCTCCTTTTTAGGGAAGCTTTACATAGGTCCTGGGATGTTTATAGGCTATTAAATTGAGATTCAAGTCATGGTATGTTTTAGGCTATTTTTCTATCTCTCCCCTATCTTTTAATACAGAACACCTTGATGCTAAGGGCAGAGCATCTAGTAGATAAATATTTCATTTTTAGATGGTTTAAACTATTCTGCTTGATGGTTCTGCCTTCTTCTTACACTAAAATGTACTTAGTTGCTAGGGGCACAGCAGCTAGTGTTCAAATAAAAGTATAAATATAACTTTTATTATGGAGTTTATAAACAGTATGGGGACAAAAACGGACCAAACCCTACTATATAAAGAAGTAATTTTTTAGTCTTTAAATAAAGTAAATTAGATAGATGCTTAGCTACTTAAATTACACCTAAAACTAGAAGGCGCAATTTCTCTTGTAATTTAAACACAGATCAACTTTTCCTCTAACAAATACTAATTAGAAAAGACAATAAATAGGTCTATCAGATATAGATAGACAAATTTGAATTGTACAAAAATAAAAAAAATCTCAAATACATGAAAACTTAAATTAAGAACATTTGAAATTTTTTTACTTTTTCCGGCCCTCTTCCCTCGCCAACAATTTTATCCTAACCAATGACAGAACAACCCTAGAAAAATTGGTAGAATCAAAGCCCTTTTTTCTTAGATTTCCTTTAAAAATATTGTTTTAATTTATCTAAAAACTAAGCTAGTAACTTTATTGTTTAACATAGAGAGCTTTAAAAAGCTTTAGGTCAACACTTAAATAATTTTAGAATTTGGCAGGTCTAAATTTAAACTATTAGACATTATCTAATTTAGCTTTTGTTGGAGAGTAAGGTTATTCCTTAACAAGAATAATTATTTTATTTCAAGAAATGAAAAGTAAAAAGAAATTTTGAAAGTAGCATTATGATTTTTATGTAGTAATTTTTTTTAACGGGTTTGACCTCCCTATTCTAACACAGATAAAAATCTTTTTGAGAATTCTATAAAGTATTCCTGTAAAGAATAACAGTCGCTACTCACGGATGGACAGACAAACATACCCCCTAGTACAGCTAATCAACAAAAAATATGTGATTTTTCAAATCTTGTACTTTCTTTCAAACCTTTTTTTGTACCAAAAAAAGTTTGTATGCGATAAGCGATAGTTATACCGATCAATTTAATTCAAAATTGAACATTTATTCACTTTCCTATTGTAATGTTGTCATAATGGTTTAATGGCTCATTGACAAAGTATAAAAAATATTTTGATTGTCAACCTATCAATTATTTGGACGGGAAATTAGTAATTTTAAAAGTTTACCAACTATTGTAGTATTTCTATATTTAGCCGTGTCATCAGGGAGTAAGTGATATTTTAGTATTTTATTTGGTTCAAATATAATAAACACGTTTTCTTATTCTTTGGATTGTACATAAACAGCAGTGTATAAAATTCTTAAAAAATAATTATAAATTTACAAAACAAGTAGATTTTTTCTCATAATTGGAGGTGTACATAAATTTATTGTCCATTGTCCTTTCTTTAAGATCCCTGCATTTAATGCAAATCAATATTTGTTAGTGTTCATACAAAAAGAAAGAGTTTAGGGGGGTTAGGGTTTTTAATCCTAAACTAAACTTGACCAAAGACTTCAATATTTTAAATACTGCTGATGTGTTAATATTAGTATGGGAAGGGTAAACTTAATTTATGCGTGGGCCAAACTTCCTGACAAAGATCTTGCAATCAAAGAAATATCCTGGGTGCTTGGACTTTAGCCCACCCCTCTCGTAAATGTAAAAATTTATAAAAAATGATAAATATATAGTATAGTAACTTTAATGTTTTAGATTCTATTTTATTAAAACTGTATTAAAATTTACTGTTTTACTTTCTGATAATTTTGTCTTGTTGAAATCAATAAAAATTTAGAAAAATCAAATTGCTTTTTGGAAATTTATTTTGAGATATATTTAGAAAACATATTTATGCAGATTAGAATATTTAAACTGCAGGTTGATGTAAATTTTATTTACAATTTTACAAACAACATTTGCAAAAAAAACAAGTAACAAAATAATCACAGTTGACAAGCATTAAGAAAATCAAAAGATTTGAAATATTAAGGGATTGTTAGGAATTATTACTAAAGACAGCATTTCTTTAAAATAAATTAAGGGGAGAGAATAATTTCTAGTCAAACATCCTTATTGGTTTCTTAAGACAATGAATGATATCCTTTTATATAAAGTAATACGCTTTTTTTCACTGTAACGAAGGATCTCACTAACGGCTAAACCGATTTAGTTCTCCTTTTCAAGGAATCATAAAATATGTCCCAGGATGGTTTTAGGCTATTTTATTTCCGGATTTATGTCTTGGGATGGTTTTAAGCAATTTTTTGCCATTTCCTAGCTCTTGAGATATAGAGCCCTTAGATGCTAGGGGCGCAGCAGCTAGTATTTATATACATTACCAATGGTGATATACAAAATTACCACTTCTGTGGATTGGAATTATTGTTGGAAAAGTTAAAGTTTGGAACAGACTTATCAAAATACAATAAAATAATTCAAGAAATAAGTATCGACGATTAGACAAAAGTTGTTTATAAAACTTTGGGTTCCAGTATAATTAAAGTACAATATCCAATCCCTGCCTTGTCCTACCCCTATATCCCTGCTATTTGCCCGTTGCATTTTGTTATTCTCAAATGCAAACGAGAATGATAATTATCAAAACAACTCTAAATTTGTGATAAAAAATATGAAAATAGGATACTTTGAAGTCAAGTGCATATTTACATGTTAGACAAATATTAGAAAAAAATCAGACCTTTCAGGATTTTAATCCTTAAAACTTCGAGAGGTCACGCGACTTAGAGTACGGTCAAAGGACGAACAAAAGTGAAACATTACATGGAGGGAGAGGACATTGGAATGTTTATTACACTGGTCCCCAAAGTTTTATAATCACTTTTTCTTATTCGCTGACTTAATAACTATGTGAACTGTTAATGTATATGATTGGTTGGTTGTTCATTAAGTTGCATGTCCAAACATTTCAATCACTAATTGTAATATACATAAGAGGTTATTGTGTGTATTATCATTTAGGATATAGATAAACTTGTCGGCTATTGTCTTATCCCTTTAGATCACTGAAAATATTACCCGATTATCTTTCAAATCATTTAAACTAGGCTTTAAATTAGTTTTGAATTTGGATTACTATTACTTCAATACAAATTTCGTGCCACAATAATTTAAATTTAAAAACCTAAACAAAACAGTAAAGTATCATACAGAAAAGAAGAGACATTTTTTAGCAAATATAGTCTTAAACGGAATTTTATCAAAATTGAAGTAAAATATTTAACTACTTTTGTTAATAAATTACAGTATATGACAATCATATTTGGGTAAGGTTCATTTTAATTTGGACACTGTCAAGATAAATGAATGTTAAATTTTAAGGACGGAAAAACAGACATAACTAAATAGTAAAGAAGCTGCGCTACATAAGAAAATCATTCATACCTTAAATTTAGATGTACCAAAGCAGGCATTACAAAACCACTGGACCTCCTGGATGGGAACATGATCTGAACAGGATAGGAGCACCTCTCCGCCCCTAGCCTGTACCCGGGATATCTCGAGAATTCCATGCAAATCTAAAATAAATATTTTTATAAACTATGTTAATTTATCAATATTAACTAACGGATACGCCCCCTAGAGGCCTTTAGGAACACTTGAGGAGGGGGAAATTTGATTAGATAACCAAATTTATACTGGATTTAAAAAGAATAGGCAAATTAATTTTTTCTATGGGCGATTTCTCTTGAGAGGGTGGTGGTACACTCCCCTAAAATAGTTATAAATCTTCCCAGGACCTATAAGAAGCTAAACTGTAAAGGAGAACCTGATCGGTTTAGCGGTTAGCGAGATCCTCCGATACAAACAGACACACACACAAACATCCTGTTACTTTATTATAAGGATTATTAGTGTGTGTCCATTTAAATATCTCAAACGGCTTGACCAATAGTTCAGTAGCTTCTAAGGAGTAAGTACGAAACCAATTGTGTTATAAATCTTATTTTTTGGCAGTTAACTTATCCTTAACTAGCGGCTGCACCCCTAGCATCTAGGGGCTCTACAATGTAAAAGAGAAAACCACAAAACTAAAGCTAATAAGAACCTTTTATGTTATTGTTCTAGCAATTTTAAAACTTAACTTAAGCATAGAAGCAGCAATTTCAATATGTGTATTTACTTTTTGCAATATAAAACTTCAAATGTTAAACAGAACATTTTTAATAATCTTTTCTTTTGATATTATATAATAGTCCATAAACAAACTTAAGTTGATGGTTTTAATTGATGAATATTGTAGCAAGTTTAAGTTGTTAATTCTGGTTAAAAGAGAATAATTATATATTCCTCTCTCTGTAAACAAACTAAACTCAGATTTTGGATAAGCATTCTACAAAACATCTTTAACAGTCAACATATAACCAACCCTTTGATCGCATGGCCTTTGTCTAAGAAGTCCTAACTGTGTATGCATGGTAATGAGTTGCGCCTGTTTATGGGCCAAGGTATCCCCTCCTACTCTAACTATCTATGTCGCGCTCCTGACATAGCAGTAGTAGGAATTATTTTTAATGTTGAGACGCGTTGTTGTAACAAGATTTGAACCTATCACCTCCCTATCGACGAGCGGATGCGCTACGTGTTGAGCCACAGACGCGGGTTAAGTTAGACTGTAAATTACACTGGTACCCAAAGTTTTATAATGTTATCTTATCTTTGGCTAAAAAAAATTTGAATACTTTGTCTGGTTCCCAAATTTTCGACCAATGATTTTGCTTTGCTGAAGGGGTAATTTTGCTCATCATCAATGAAGAAGTATAATGATTTATCGTCCTTTGTCTTATCCCTTAAGATCGCTGATTTTCTCATTTCTATCTTATTCTATTAAATATTTTACGAACAATTTGTGTTTTAGAATATCTATCTGTGTAAGGAAACCAAACTATGTTTAAACATATTCTCAGATTAATAAAGACATGACAATTTCTTATCCAAATATACTAAGCCTCCTTTGAGTTTCAATTAAACTATACTTATAAACAAAAATCATAATGAATATATTTTATGAGCGAAGCTTTTCTTTAATAGGGTCGGTCAGTCCGTCCGTAACGGTTAGCTCTTTTCGTTAATTTGGACAGGTTAAAACTGTCCTATCGTTTTCAAACTTTGTATGATGATTCCTATAACAATTAAGTACGATTTAAAAAGCATAGCAACTCTATAAATGTTATCAAAAAGTCTAGACTAGACAAATTGCATTATTACCTAGATATTTTTTACTCTAAAGGTGGGGGGTAGTGAAGGGGGGAGCGGGGATGTAACTTTCTAAAAACAGGAAAACTCTATAAAAGCCAAGTTATTAACTATTCTAAATGTTTACATAGTTGTTTAGTAATCTGTATAATGTGGGGTAGTCTGTCAGTAAGAAAAGATCTGTAAAATGACTGAATAACGTCCTTCTATAAAATATTTTGTTGTCACATTTGTTGCAAAAAAAATAAAATATACAAGGATGACATAATTGAAAAAATCAAAACTAATATTCATTAAAAAGGACGCAACAAATAATGGACGTTCAGATATAAATAAGATGTAAGACAAAGTTTGATAAAGATAGTACAATTCTTTTATACCTAATAATTAACTAATTATACTTCTTTTAACTTAGTTTTAGACCTTAATTAAAGATATAGATCTTTTATTTCACGACCGTTGATTTTAAATTCTTTACTGATCTTAATTAACCATTATGAGTTGCGCCTGTTTATGAGCCAAGATATTAATATACCACTCCCTTTTTCTGTGAAAAGTTGTAACTTATTTATCTTTATGAATATACTTAATAACATATAAAACTTAACATACAAATATATAATATTTACACATAAAATACTAAACTTTTTGGGAGCGTAGCTGTAACATCATTACAGCTTGTCAATACGTTCATGCGAGTAAGTTGAAGATATTGACCATATCAACGTCTTTTAAGAAAAATAAAAAAAATTTAGCATAGAATTTAAGGGTAATAAGTATTTTACCTAATGATAAAAAAATATCTTTACAATTAATAACCTTATAAACTAATTACAAAACATCAAATTACCAAATAGTTCCATTTTACTGTTCCTTTCTTATCTTATTTTCTCGTTATTGCTGCGCTTTTTATAGACATAATTGCCCTCCTTAATATAAATATGAATAACCTAAAATAAACTTGTAATTTCTTTCTTCCTTAATCAATCAAAGTTATGTAATATCTTATGATATTTAGAGGAAAACAGATGCTATTATCAGGTATCTAAAGGGATAAGACAATGGCCGATAAATTGATGTACATTCCCAATGAAAATACACAAAATTACGTCTTCTGTGGATTAAAATTAGTGGTTGAAATGTTTAAACACTCAACTTCAAGGAACAACCAATCAAAATTCACTTAACCCCCCAAAGTTGGAAGGGTAATGAATAAGAAAACGTTATGATAACACTTTGGGGACTAGTGTAATAAACAGCCCATTGTCCCCTCTCTATCTGTGTACTATTATTCAACAAATGCTTTACTGAGTTCAAACTGTATATAATTTATTAATCTTACCATATTATAACATTTTCTTTGAGAATCTTCACATTTTTAAAAGCGAAGCTTTTCTATAATTAGGGTCGGTCCATCCGTACGTCCGTCCGTACGTCTGTCCGTCCGAGATAGAAAGCTTTTATTCGTTAATTTAGGCATGTTAGAATTGTCCTATCGATTTCAAACTTTGCATGATGATTCCTGTAGTAGTTGAGCACGATTTAGAAAGCGTAGCAACTCTTTAATCATTACCAGAATGTCCGTACGTCCATTTTAAAAATGTTGATTTTTCTACTTTTTTAACAACAAATTTTCAATTGTTCTAATTATCCGTTTGATCTGATTTTTGGTATATTGATTCCTGGGACAACAACGAACAATATTATAAGCGAAGCAACTCTATAATCAAGTCCAAAAATGTAAGTATGTCTATAAACATTATCCTGCTTCAAGCAGTTTTTTCAACAAATTTACTTACAATTTTGCTTCGACTCTAGTACTTTTAAATTCTGATTATTTAGTTCAGATACCATACAGGTGTTAATGTCCATTTGTCCTACCGTTTCAGTGCTTCGCTTTTATGGATGTTGTCATCCTTGTTTTTGTTATCAACAAGGATGACAACATCCATAAAAGCGAAGCACTGAAACGGTAGGACAAACGGACATTAACACTTGTATAGTGTCTAAACTGAATTATCAGAATATAAAAGTATAAGAGTCGAAGCAAAATTGTAAGTAAATTTGTTGAAAAACTTCTTGATACAGGATAATGTTTATTGAGTTTATGGTATTTGATTATAAAGTTGCTTCGCTTAAAATATTGTTCTTTGTTGTCCCAGGAATCAATACATCAAAAATCAGATCAAACGGATAATTAGATCACATCAAAATTTGCTGTTAAAAAATTAGAAAAATCAACATGTTTAAAATGGACGTACGGACATTGTGGTAATGATTATAGAGTTGCTACGCTTTCTAAATCGTACCTAACTACTACAGGAATCATCATGCAAAGTTTGAAATCGATAGGACAATTCTAACATGCCTAAATTAACGAATAAAAGCTATCTATCTCGGACGGACGGACGGACGTACGGACGGACCGACCCTAATTATAGAAAAGCTTCGCTTTTAAAAATAGAAAGGATTAAGATTAACCGAATGAATCATAAATTTATAATATGACTAACCCATTAATTTTTCAAATTTTGTAACAACAAATAAGGATGACAACATCCATAAAAAAGACGCTCTGAGATGGTAGGACACACGAAAATTAACACTCGTAGAGTGTCGGAACTGAATAATCAGAATATAAATATATAAAAGTCAAAACAAAATTGAAAGTAAAATTGTTGAAAAACTGCTAAAATATAGAATAATGCTTAATAAAAGTCCCAACGATTTAAACCTTGCAAGAATAGTCCTCAAACAATTTCATATACGTACTTCTATCTTAATATACACGATTAAATTATTCTTTTAAATTGAGTTTAAAATGGCGATTTCAAGGAAAAATCTGCATGGATTTAAATTCTTAACATCTTTAAAACATGTCAAGATCCTTAAAAACCAAATTAAACCGTTTTGTAATATATTATATATTTTATGGTAAATGTAAATGTAACCAGTCAAAGTGCAGTGCTTAAAGTTAAGATTAGTATTCGCTGCCCGTTTGAAAGTGTTTATACAATCCTCCAGTTTTATCCTTATAGGGTAGTAAGGTTTTATTGTTTTGAAGCTTAAGAAACGGAAAATATTGGTCCGAATTGGTTGTACTTTTCAGAGAAGCTTTATTATTGTCTTAAAGTGGTATTATGCTACCCATACCCCGCCCTCTACATGATGCTAGGAGCGCAGCTGCTAGTATTTACATAAGACAATAATTTTCTAAATTCAAAATTATATTTGCGTAAAAATCAGACATCCTTTATAAATTTTATAGGATTTCTATACTTCTATGATGTTAAGATCTATTAATTTTGTGCTAGAGTTTGCTTACTTTTTTTATAAAAAAATTGCACTTTTGTGTGGTAACCGTTTGGTTTCATCTGTCACACAAATGCATTACTCCAAACTATTCACATTTTAAATAGATATGCTTTTCCACATAGAGAGAGAGGGGACAGTGGGCTGTTTATTACACTAGTCCCCAAAGTTTTATACTAACGTTATTTATCCGTTCACTTATCAACTTTGGGGACTTTAGTGAATTTGAATAGTTGGTTAATTTAGTTGTGTGTTCAAAAATTTCAACAACTAATTTTAATCTACAGAAAGGGTAATCTTGTGTCTAATATTTGGGGTTGTATCAATTTATCGGTTATTGTCTTATCCAATTAGATCCCTGCTTTTCCAACTATTTAACAAGCTTTATTAGTAGAAAATCTACTCTACTCTATTTACAGGGAATGTATAGCCGTCCTTTAGTCAGAAAATAATCAAATACAACTACAATAGTTTTTTTGATTTGTGTTAAAAATCTTTAAGTGGGTGTCAAATTTATCGGTTTTACTTTAACACACCATCTAGTATAACGCCACTTATTTATTTTTTGGTTTCTTTCCTAAAGCACTAAATTAAGAATTAAATGAAAGAATAGTTATTTCTCGCATCGTATTATAAACGGTTTTCCGCGGATATAGAATATACAATTATAAGATTGTGCCCCGGGGCAAAAAAAATAGTTTTAATCTTATGAATGTTCATTTTTATATTCGTAGAAAGCTGGATATAATTCGGTGCTAGACATAGTTTTTTCGTATGGATGAGAAGCGGATCCTATACACCGGATTCGAATGAATACGAAAAAATAATTTCTAACAGTAGTAATAACAAACTTCATTGTAAAATCTAATATAACATATTAATTATAAGATTTTTAAATATTTTAGGATTTTTAAATACACTAACTTATTATAAATCATGTGAAAATAAATAATTCATATTTTATAATTGGCCAGTTGCCTACAATAAAAACCTCATAAAAATCTTATTGCAATTTCCACCCTTAAATCTGAAATAAATTGTATTGCAAATAGCCCAATTAATCTATAGCACGGCCAAGGGGAAATAAAACACACAAAAATTTATACATTGTTTTTACAATGTAATAAAAATGTTATGTATCTAGAGAAGAAAAGGCAGAAATGACAGAATTTTTCATACAAAAAGGAGTTTTTTAGTGCAAAATAAATTTTAATTAGGGTATCCAAATTTGTCCGTTAAAGTCTTACTGCCATTAGGTCGACTAATAACTTCAATTCCCAAAGCTTTGAATGGTTTTAGGCTTTTATTGAAATCAAAGTTTTGGGTTGGTTTTATTCTAGTTTTTCTACCCACACTCTCTCCCCTAATTAACAAAGTAGAAAATAAACATCTGTTCGACTTAACTTTTAATTTATGATTTTAATTGATTGTAAATTGGCAATACGCAAGTATTTTTATGTAATTTAGACTTAATATAGTCACCATATTTATAGATTGTTACGCTGATTTAATAATTTCTTTACAAATATGATATGAAAAAATTTATTCAATCCTAAAAGCTTTTATAAAAAGACAAATGACTCTTTTTACAATTTTGACCCATATAAATATCTCTATGTGTTGTTAAATTTAATACAAAATGAAACAGTAAAAGATTTTATGTTCTTACATATAATTAACTCAATATGTCACTGAATACAAATTGTGTTATAATATTGTCTCTGTGATTATAAATTTTCTTTATAAGTTGAAGAGTAAAAGCATTTTAATCTTTAAAAAATTTGGTATAAGGTATTATACAGTATAAACAATAAACAAGGATGACAACATACTTAAGTAGCGAAGCACAAAGTTTCGTGGATGGGACTGACGGTCATTGTTGTTTTCTTCAAACGACGGGAAATTTAATTTGATATCTTTGACTGAAAAAAAATTGAAAATCGATTAATAAACACCAAAGATATGGGGGGAAATGTAAAAAATATAAAAATAGCCAAAAACCTGCAAAAAGGCAGTCTGACCGTCATTGTTGATTTCTTCAAATGACCGGAAATTTAATTTTGA
This sequence comes from Acartia tonsa, assembly GCF_053477335.1. Lineage (NCBI taxonomy): Eukaryota > Metazoa > Arthropoda > Copepoda > Calanoida > Acartiidae > Acartia > Acartia tonsa. The sequence continues at coordinate 60,282,285 of NC_137262.1, forward strand.
TATCTTTAACTGAAAAAATTTTGAAAATCGGTCCATAAACACCAAAGATATGGGGGAAAATGTAAAAAATATAAAAATAGCCAAAAACCTGCAAAAAGGAAGTCTGACCGTCATTGTTGTTTTCTTCAAACGATGGGAAATATGATTTTGATATCTTTAACTGAAAAAAGTTTGAAAATCGGACCATAAACACCAAAGATATGAGGAAAAATGTGGAAAATAAAAAATAGCCTAAAACCTGCTAAAAAGCCGTCCGACCGCCATTGATGTTTTATAGTTAATTGTGCTCCTTAATGATAAAAGGGAGGGGGGGAAGAAAATCTCTTCAAAAGAGATGGGGAAAACCCCCTTCCCTTTTTTTCTTTCCCCCTTCTCTTTTTCGGGAAAGAAAAATATGACGTAATTGGAACTTGTTCCGCTAAAGTTATACAAAATTGGGACAGTTTCTCATTCCTCACCAAAGATATGGGGGAAAATGTAAAAAAATATAAAAATAGCCAAAAACCTGCAAAAAAATCAGTCTGACCGTCATTGTTGGTTCTCCAAACGACGGAAAGCTTAATTTTGATATATCTAACTGAAAAAAGTTTTAAAATCGGACCATAAACACCAAAGATATGAGGAAAAATGTGGAAAATAAAAAATAGCCTAAAACCTGCTAAAAAGCCGTCCGACCGCCATTGATGTTTTATAGTTAATTGTGCTCCTTAATGATAGGAATGTTGTCAAAAAATTTCAGCTTTTTATCTTTTATAGGAGCTGAGTAAATCCCATTTCCCTCATAGCGTTACGGACGGACTGACGGACAAAGTGAATTATAGAGTAGCTTCGCTACTAAAAAAATAAAGATGTTAAGATATCCTATTATATAAAGTAGTAAGTTTTTTTTTTGTCTGAGGCTTTAGATATTTATAACTACTGAAACGATTAAGTTCTCCAATTAAGGGATGGTCATGGTATGGTTTTAGGCTATTTTTGTTGTCCATCCCTCCCCCTTCGAATACAGAGCCTCTAGATGCAAGTAGGACAGCATCTATTACACAAATAGAAAATCTAAAATAATATTAAAATGTAAAAGTTGAAGGGCAAAGAATTTGACAAAACATCAGAAACTAATTTCTCTTTTTCAGACAAATGAAAAGAAAATGTAAAATATTGTGTTTGTGTGCAAATTTTTCTGTGTTTTCATTTTTTTATGCGTGTGAAAAAAATGTGTGTGTTTTTTTTGTGTGGATTGGGTAGACCCCGTTGAAAAAGTATGTACTCAAATTAAAAGGTAAAAAGGCAAAGGGAACTAAAGAGATTCAGTTAATTGAGTGTTGAAACGTTTTAACCACTAATTGTAATCTACAGAAGGGGTAATTTTGTGGATCATCATTGGAGTTGTGAAGTAAATTATCGTTCATTGTCTTATCCCTTCAAATCCCTGGTAAAACTAATGACCAAAATGTTGTCCCCTTCATTTGTCATTTAAACTTTCATTAATCCCTTTCCTATGTTTGTTTTCTAAGGGTATGTAAACATTGTTTCAAACTTCATTATAAACAAAGTTTTTACTAACAGATTGTTATTTATAATGTAATGTGACATAGAAGTGTGGAAAGGGGATGTAGGGGGTGTATCCAACCCCCTGGCAAAATTAAGAGGGGTGGATATACAACCCTCTACATCCTTTTTGGGTGAGGTACCAAATTAAAAACAAAAAAATGCATCATAACACTTGCAATTAAAAGTATAAACAGAATGCGATATAGTCTCTGTGAAGTAAAGAGTAAGACTGCATAGAGACTATAAAGCATAAGATTAGAGTAAAGGATGTGAAGGGTTATACAATAGGCCCGCTTATATATTATTTTAAGATAACTTTTCTTTTAGCAAAAGCAATTGAACTTATCTTGAATAAACTTAAAAACTAATTGTTCTTATCTGAAAATGAGATAGCATCTACATTCTTTACTAATAGTTAAGCTACTCTATGTGTTAGTTCTTCGGTCACTTAATGATTCTAACAATCTGAATCTCTAGATTCTAGGGTATTAGATAGCCTAAAACCATCCTAAAACCTACAACATATAGGTGCTTTCTCACAAAAACTATTATTGACCACCTATATTTTTCCTTTTTTTCTTCCTGCTCGTTTTTAACCTAACCTAAAATTCCAGAAAGGTCGATTGTGTTCGAGATGTAATATTTAAGAGGGAAGGCTACAAATGATACATCCTAAAACCATCCCAGGACCTATGTTAAGCTTCGCCAAAATAGAGAACTCTATCGGTTCAATGGTTCGTGAGATATATAAACATTAACAACAAATAACAAATAATAAAAACTATCATCATATATATACTGATTACCATGCATTCACGTAATTTTTCCTAAAAATTTCACAAGTTTGTTATTGCTGCGCTACTTAGGAACAATTTTATCCTTGTTGCTTATGAGGAATTTTAAAATAGTGTGACAATCAGGCCAACTATTTCAATTCATTAGTACATATCAGGGATCTAATGGGATAAGATAATGACCGATATATTGATGTACTTCCCCAATAATGATACACAAAATTACCCTTAATGTAGATTACAACTTATGGTTGAAACAAAATTCATTGGACGTCCCCAAAGTTGTTGTGCGAACGAATGAGAAAATGTTATTTAAAACTTTGGAAGTATAATAAACAGCCCAATATCCTTTCTCTCCCTGAGTACACTAATATACATATTTCTCTCTTAAACTATTTGTATTCTCAAATAATTATTGAGATACATTTATAGCTTAATTTAAGTTTTGCATTTGTCTGCGTCCCTAGCTTTCATGATAAAGAGGGTAAAAATTAGGGATATTAAACAAACCAACAAACAAGGATGACAACAAAAATAAGTAGATATGCAAAAAAAAATATTCAATTATGAATATATGGACAAAGTGATTTAAAGAGTAGATGTGATAAAAATAAACGATGAAAGAAAGAGAGATAAGGGTACATTAAAATAATATAAAGAAAATTTTTATTATTATGACAGGTACCCACTAAACAAAGAAAGTTTAAGGACAACTAATATATTGCACTTAAGTTAACTAGATGTTTGGTTTTAAGAATCTCCAATTTTACATTTTAGAAAAAAAACATAAACATTTTTAAAGATATTTATAAAACTCGCAAAAATAAAAAATATTAACTTACAAAATCTGAGTCTGAATTAACCTTCCATCGTATAACCATGTGGATAGTTGCAGGGAAGGAGGGATAATTGGGCTGTCTATTACACTAGTCCCCAAACTGTTATAACAACGTTTACTTATTCGTTGGCTTACCAACTTATGGGACTTTTATTGAATTTTGATTGGTTGCCTCATTAAGTTGAGTGTCCAAATATTTCAACCAATAACTGTAATTTGAAGAAAAGGTAATTTTGGGTATTAACATTGGGGATGTGTATCAATTTATCTGCCATTGTCTTATCCCTTTACTTCCATGGGTTAGTTGGCAAGGAGAGTGTAATCACTTATAATTGACCCAGTAAATAGTAAAACCTTTTCTTCACAGAGATATTTGTTGAATACATGGCGTTCTAACATTACAGCAATAATAGATATGTTTTAAATTTAGCAGAAAGTATTTTATTCTTATTTTGAGGTGATACTATTTTTCCAGATGCGATTGATAATGAGTATTATTTACTTGAAATATATTTCGGAATGATAAAGTAGACTTTTTCCTTTAAAATTGAATTGAGAAAGATTTATAACTAAAAGGGCTTTTATATTGAATAGATCTATCTTTCTACAATAAGTATTCAATATAATTATTAAATACCATTATATAAAGTTATATGAAAAATATGGCCTTTAATGGTATTTGTTATATCTAGTCTCTATGTATTACTCTTTAAAGAATTTTAGTTTTGCTTTTTCTAAGAAGCTTAATATTAATTTTAAGCTTTCCAAGATGTTAATTTACATATGTCTTAAAAGAAATTCTACCACTTATTTTTTTATTTCTTAATCTACTTCTAGATGTTTACAATATTATTCCATCAAACTTAATATATACTCTAATATTGGCTGAAATATATGACTACCAATTGTTGAATATATTTCTTGTCTATTGAATCTCGAGATAGAGCAGCTAGGGATGTTGTAAACGACGTTCCCACGATTCAATATACAAAACATTCAAATATTTTAGTTAGTTTTAAAAGCTATTAATCCATCTTAACCCAAGGGTACTATTTGTAATATCTGAAATGCTAATTAATTGCGCCTTTTTTTCTCTGTTTTGTAAAATAACCTGTAGTAAAGTTTAACAAAAAGAGGAATTTTCAGGATCTAAAGGATAAATTATTGTACATCCCCAAAAATGATACACAAAATTACCGTTTCTGAAGGTTACTATTAGTGGTTGAAACGTTTGGACACTCAACTTAATGAAAAAATCAATCAAAGTTCAATAATGGTCCCCAAAGTTGTTGAGCCAACGAATATGAAAGCGTAATTATAAAACTTTAGCGACTAGTATAATAAACAGCATTGTCCCCTCCCTCCCTGGAAATTTTCCTTACACAATATGTAAATGTTGTATGTCCTAGTCAGTAGAACTTTTTTACTTTTCATCCTTTGTTAGCAGCGTAGCTACTCTACACATGTGAAAAGTTTATCCATCTATACGAAAATATTCTGAGAGTATGATAATTGAAATTAGAATACATTTTTTATGAATTTGAAAGTAACAACTATTTTGCTATCCTATTTTTGGACAAAATTGTCCTTTAACATTTTGATTCTTCAATTTCGATGCACTTTCCTTAAAAATTACGCCTAAAAGGTCCTAGTGAATTTTATACTTTAAATGATTATCAACTATGGTAATGGTTGTTGAATATACGTGGATTATGACAGGAGAAAAATTTTCGTCTATTTAGCTTGCTAACACGGACATTGTTTATCAGCCAGTTCATTTTTCCAGTAGAAGGATACGGGTGGGGAGATCTTCATTCAACCGGCTACAAGTTTCACTTTATTAGAGAACATAAAAATCTGGTGTAATACAAGTAATAATAATCCTTTACTGTAGTGAACATTAAATTTGTAATTAAATACTATTTTGAACTAAGTAAAGCGTTTGATTCAAGAAATTTTTAAATTGAATTATCGTTTTAATATTTTTTCCTTAAGTTATTTCATTTTTTTCATTCATTAAATGAATGATTTTAAAAGAGGATAACAAATAGTAATAAATCCGTAAAAGGATATCTTTGATATAGGAAAGATTTATATAGATCAAGAAAGGTTTTCGGCTTCCTGTAGTGGCGAAGCCTCCAAAAGAAAAGTTTTTGAGAAATATATCTGATTTTTTTATTTATAGTTTTTTTATCGCATCGCATTATATACAGCTTTCCGCGAATATTAAAATAAAAAAATATAAGATTAAAACCAGTTTTGTAGCCCCGAGGTGCCTAAGGCACGTGCTAACAAAACTGGTAATATTTTTAAGATTCTTTTTAATTTACAGCATGACTGAGATCCGGTTCTAATTCACCGGATATTAATCGGTTTTGAAACTATACTGGAAATGTTATTAGATAACTTCACCTATCCCCCAATAAATGCATCATTAACTGCAGAAGGAAAACTATTGTTGGTAATATTGGAAATAGTTTCCATGATTATTTATTTTATAATGTTTATTAGGCATGCATCTTCTTTATTGGAAAATTTAATGAAAAAGAGAGAGAAAAAAGATAGAGATAGAAAATTACACAGAGAAATGGAGAAAGAAAAAACGTAAAACATATAAATTATAATTTTTGCCATGTTTTCATTCATTGCGAAAATTTTATACGAAAATCTATGAAAAATCATAAAGATATACGATAAAGATATTTAGATACAACATAAAAAAGGCAAAAATAGTTATTTTACACATCGTATTATAGACAGATTTTTACAGTAAAAATAAAAATATTGGAAATAGTTTGGGATAATTATTTATTTTATAATGTTTATTAGGCATGCATTTTTGCCATGTGACCATTATATTGACATAAAAAGCCAGTTGTGCTAGCCCCGAGGGGACGTAGGCCCGGGCTAATAAAACTGATATAAAAATCACGATTTTTATTTTAATATTCGTGGTAAATTGTCTTCACCGGTTTTAATCCAGCGGATATTAGTTGGTTTCTAAGCCTTACTGGAAAGAAAATTTTTTAAAAATAGTAATAATGTAAGAAAGAGAAAGATTTTCTTATAGATTTGTTTGTTTAAGGAAATGTGTAAAATTCGAATATCTGCTCGAATATAATATAACACAAAACATTTTCCTATTACTGCTATGTCAGGCACTGTCATCAATAGTACGGTTTATTAGAGAAGTATGTAATACACATCATAAACAGCTAAACAAAAAACGGGTATAGTCCCTTTCGTGGCAACGCACCTTAAGGGGTGATTCTTCGTATTTTCACAGTAGCTTTTTTCCTATTTCTAGCCCCTGCGGGGCCAATTGCCTAACCCTGTGTGGCAATCACCTAACCCAATATAACCTAACCAAATCTAATATAACCTATAAAAAGCCATTTTAAAAATACGACGAATCGCCCCTTAAGGGACGTTGCCACGAAAGAGACTATTTCCCAAAAAAACAATGTTTAGTATTCTAAATCTCCCTTGCAAACATAAATGAAAGAATAACATATGCTTGCCCTCTTCCTAACTTTCTCAACATTATATTATTCCAATACTTAACAATAACATTCACTTCTTATCATTCACTCCGTCCACTTAAGCTAAGGAAATGGAACATGTCGTTCTTGTTTTTTCAAAACTTCAAATAATTAATAAAATTCTAGTTTATATACCTACCGAAGTATTTTATCAATTTATAATCTTAACAAATTATCTACTACTAGCGGCTACGCCTTATTTTACTTGTAAAGGAAGGGGGGGGGGTGGATGGCAATTTTTTCTAGGGACGTTTTTCTTGCGTGGGTATTGGTATCGTCCCCAAAATAGATATGATTTTTTTCTGAAACTATGAGAAGCTTTGTTGAAAAGGAAAACCATATGGGTTCAGTGATTAGCGAGATCCTTATGTATGTAAATATAGTAGACACCCTCATACTACATATAAAGGATTGCTGTATATTAATAATGCCTAATTATTCTTTTTAAAAGCGAAGCTTTTCTATAATTAGGGTCGGTCTGTCCTTCGGTCCGACCGTACGTCCGTCCGTCCGTAACGGATAGCTTTTTTCATTAATTAAGGCATGTTAGAATTGTCCTGTCGATTTTAAATAACAGTTAGGTACGATTTAGAAAGCGTAGCAACTCTATAATCATTACCAAAATGTCCGTACGTCCATTTTAAACATGTTGATTTTTTTTTACTTTTTTAACAACATATTTTTATGTGAACTAATCATCTGATTGATCTGATTTTTGGTATATTGACAAAGTATAATGTAATAAGCGAAGCAACTCCATAATCAAGTCATAGAAATGTAAGTATGTCCATAAACATTATCCTGAATCAAGCAGTTTTTTTCAAAAAATTTACTTATAATTTTGCTTTGACCCTTTTACATTTATATTATGATTATTCAGTTCTGACACTATACAAGTGTTAATGTCCGTTTGTCCTACCGTTTCAGTGCTTCGCTTTTATGGATGTTGTCATCCTTGTTTCGTCTAGTGTTTTTATCTTCTTATTGCTACTTATGGATATAAATGTGTTTGTTTCTTTACCAGTGAGTCAATTTTGTGGCCACATGTAAAGATTTGTGAATATTAAATGATTAAATTGCAAGGTTTGTGCCAACTTTTAACTATAACAAAGTCTCAACTCTGCAGGGAGAGAGGGGGGACATTGAACTGGAAATTATACTGGTTTTATATTCACACTATTTTTTGACTCAAAAACTTTGAGTACTTTTATTAAATTGTGATTGGTTGGTTACTGACTTGTAGTGTTCAAACTTTTAATCCAATAAGTTTTATGTACAGAAAGGGTAATTTTGTTTATCACAATTTATTGATTATTGTCTTATCCCTTACGATCTCTGGAACTAGCCTTTCCTAGCCATTTAGCCATATACATACAGTATGAGGGTAACCAGATCAAGAAATTGGCTACAATCAGAGAACAACTATATACCCCTTCCAGAATGTTTGAGTTTTTGTTGAATATGTTTTTATAGTTCTTGTGTTGAGTTTCAGCGATAACAGAGATGGGGTTTTAAAAAATGCCGCGTTTTTTCGACAATTTTTTTAGACATTTCAACACAGAGTATACAACTTAAGAATTCAAAATTTTAAAATTATTATTTTAGCCATTTGTATAATGTCTAATACAACTTAAATCCATTTTCGCTGCATATTTATTAATGCATCTTTTTAGAGCTGTATAATAATTTTAAAATTTTGAATTCTTAAGTTGTATACTCTGTGTTGAAATCCCATCGTCTTCGTTCAATCAATCAATTTCTAAAAAATTGTCGAAAAAACGCGGCATTTTTTAAAACCCCATCTCAGGGGCTAGAAGCATTTGTGATATACAATGGAAGGGCAAGATCAATAAAAACTAAGAGACTATGTTCCTATATCCATGATCATGGAATGTATGTGTGATGTAAATAAATTCAACCATCTCCTTCTCTCTCTCTCTCTCTCTCTCTCTCTCTCTCTCTCTCTCTCTCTCTCTCTCTCTCTCTCTCTCTCTCTCTCTCTCTCTCTCTCTCTCTCTCTCTCTCTCTCTCTCTCTCTCTCTTTCTCTCTCTCTCTCTCTCTCTCTCTCTCCATCTCTCTTCTTTAACTCACTCACTCATTCCCACTCTCTCTCTCTCTCTCTCTTTTTTTATCTTGGCAGAAAAATGCCAGGACATTAAAAAGTTTTGTGGTAGCGACAAAATGTTCTTGTATAACCACAAACTTCTATCATTCAACAGCAATAATACTCTACATCTTTTACTATTTGTCAGTCTTTAGTTTGATAAGTCTATTATTTATGCATCTGCTTAATGTAAAACGAGATAAAAAAGAGTTTTTAAAAGGTTTCTTCAAAAGGGACCTGAAGGGATAAGACAAAGGCCGATAAATTGATGTAAATCCGCAATGATGATACACAAACTTTTCCTTTCTCTAGATTAAAATTAATTGTTGAAACGTTGGAACAAAATGAATCAACAAATCAAAATTCAGTAAAGTCCCCAAATTTGTTAGGACAGCGAATAAATGTTTTATAAAACTTTGGGGACTTGTGTAATAAACAACTCATTGCCTCCTTTCTCTCCGGTTGAAATGAACACTTATGTATGTGCTAAAGTTTGCAAGTAATGTTTATTGTTCATAAGACACACAAAACTAATTTTCCTCTAATACAGCAAATATATAAGCGCTAAAAAAGAGTCCATAAAAAAAAACATTGAATAAAGTGACATTTTTAAAAGTGATACAATATTGAATACATTCAATTGTTTATATAATACTAGCTGCTAAAGGCACGTATAATGTTTTCTATATAATCTATGTTAAGATCAGCTGTATACCAAAAAAATATTTTTTCCCCGGTAGATGGGGTTAGTTATGTTTTTTTTTAAAGATTTCTCTTAGGAGGGTGGCGGTGCCCTCCCCCAAAATAATTATAAACCTTCCCAGGACCTATGAGAATCCTCCCTGTAAAGGAGATCAAAATCGGTTTAGCGATTAGCGAGATTCTTCGGGTACATACAGACAGACAGACAGAAATCAAGTTACTTTATTATAAAAATATCTTTGTTAATCTTTGTTATAAAGGCTAAAATAACTGAAAAACAAAAAAAATAATGTATATCTAATTTTAAGGATGATATTTTTTGTTTTTTGTAAAAACATAATAAACTAATATAACTAAGAATACTTCCTTACTGTAAAGTTTAGAATCATAAGGAGACTTATTACCTACTACATGCTCCAAACTAGAGAAAAAACAAGGATGACAACATCCATAAAAGCAAAGCTCTGAAACGGTAGGATAAAAGGGCATTTACACTTGTATGGTGTCAGAACTGAATAATCAGAATATAAATGTAAAAGAGTCGAAGCAAAATTGTAAGTAAATTTGTTGTAAAATTGCTAGATGCAAGATAATGTTTTAAGGACATACTTACATTTTAGGACTTGATAATATAGTTGCTTCGCTTATAATATTGTACTTTGTTGTCCCAGGAATCAGTATACCAAACATCAGATCAATCGGATAATTAGATCATATAAAAATTTGTTGTTTAAAAAGTATAAAAATCAACATGTTGAAAATGGACGTACGGACATTCTGGTAACGATTTTAGAGTTGCTACGCTTTCTAAATTGTACCAAACTACTACAGGGATCACCATGCAAATTTGAAGCCGATAGGACAATTCTAATCAAAAATTAACAAAAAAAGCTATCCGTTACGGACGTACGGACGGACCGACAATAATTTTAGAAAAGCTTCGCTTTTAATAACAAGGAAATATCTGTATGAAAAAGTAACTAATCAAATTTCAAAATTAAAGGAAGCTTTCAAGTTGAGTTTTTAAAATGACCAAAGAAATCTAAAATCAAAATGTTTATAATTGTTTGTTTGAATGAATTGATTTTGAAATGGTGATTACTATGAAGATCAGAAATTATGTTATAAGTGTAGCATCTCTAAAGTTACGTGGAAAAATGTATTTATGTCATCTTTGTTCAAATACTTTTCCCCGTTAAAATATATATATACATTCACACTTTCTTCAGATAATTGGTAAAAGTTTCGCTCCATTGATTAAGTTATCTCCCCCGTCTATCTAGCTCCAATCATTTACCTACCCATTAACTTACTACCAGGTAGGGAGGGGACATTGGAATATTAATTATAATGGTCTCCAAAGTTTTATAAAAACACTTTCTCATTTGTTAGCTTCAAACTTTTGGGTACTTTTATTGTAGTACAACTATAAGTGTAAAATCTTAAAATCAGATAAGTGGTAGTTTTGTTTATCATTATTGGGGCTGTACATCAATTTATCGTCCATTGTCTTATCCCTTAATATCCCTGATGTAAACTTAACCTTGGCTTACATGTAACATCATGTATATCGCACCAGAAGAAAAACTATTTTACCTCTCTTTATCTACTTGCCTATCTTCATTCACTAAGTACTACTTCTTACTTAGGGAGGGAGGGGATATTAGACTGTATATTACTACATCGGTATTCAAAGTTTCATAACAACGTTGTCTTACTTGTTAGCTCCCAAATTTTGTACTTTATCAAAATTTTTATTGTTTCTAAATGTTCAAGCTTTTCAAACAATTGTTTTAATCTTCAGAAGGGTCAATTTTGAAGATGTATATTAATTTTTTTAAATTATAACCTTTGCCTTCTTTTATCCTAAGTGAGAATCGAACTGTCTGTTATTTTCTGGAAATCAACCAACTAGTGTTTACATTTTACAAAAGTTTCCTTTGATATCTCGAACAAATTTCCCTATTTTTTAGTATTTTACACTAAAATGGACAAGAAGAAAAATTTCGCGAATTTTCTCAAAAAGAGCTCAATAATTTAAGGCTGTGCATCCGCTCAAATAGGTATTTTAAAAAACCTGGAATTTTTTAGCCTACCTGTGTAAAATGAACTCTAGTACAATTCTTAGGTCTATTGTCTTTTGTTAATCTAGCTAAAAGTAAACAATAATATAGTAAGTCATTATAAAACTCTAGTACTCTACTCTATTGTCTAGTGTTAATCTAGCTAAAAGTAAACAATAATATAGTAAGTAATTACAAAACTCTAGTACTCTACTCTATTGTCTATTGTTAATCTAGGTAAAAGTAAACAATAATATAGTAAGTAATTATAAAACTCTAGTACTCTACTCTATTGTCTATTGTTAATCTGGGTAAAAGTAAACAATAATACAGTAAGTCATTATAAAACTCTAGTACTCTACTCTATTGTCTATTGTTAATCTAGGTAAAAGTAAACAATAATATAGTAAGTAATTATAAAACTCTAGTACTCTACTCTATTGTCTATTGTTAATCTAGGTAAAAGTAAACAATAATATAGTAAGTAATTATAAAACTCTAGTACTCTACTCTATTGTCTATTGTTAATCTGGGTAAAAGTAAACAATAATACAGTAAGTCATTATAAAACTCTAGTACTCTACTCTATTGTCTATTGTTAATCTAGGTAAAAGTAAACAATAATATAGTAAGTAATTATAAAACTCTAGTACTCTACTCTATTGTCTATTGTTAAAATCTAGCTAAAAGTAAACAATAATATAGTAAGTAATTATAAAACTCTAGTACTCTACTCTATTGTCTATTGTTAATCTAGGTAAAAGTAAATAATAATATAGTAAGTCATTATAAAACTCTAGTACTCTACTCGATTGTTTATTGTTAATCTAGCTAAAAGTAAACAATAATATATTTAGTAAGTCATTATAAAACTCTAGTACTCTACTCTGTTGTCTATTGTTAATCTAGCTAAAAGTAAACAATAATATAGTAAGTCATTATAAAACTCTAGTACTCTACTCTATTGTCTAGTGTTAATCTAGGTAAAAGTAAACAATAATATAGTAAGTCATTGTAAAACTCTAGTACTCTACTCTATTGTCTATTGTTAATCTAGGTAAAAGTAAACAATAATATAGTAAGTAATTACAAAACTCTAGTACTCTACTCTATTGTCTATTGTTAATCTAGGTAAAAGTAAACAATAATATAGTAAGTAATTATAAAACTCTAGTACTCTACTCTATTGTCTATTGTTAATCTAGGTAAAAGTAAATAATAATATAGTAAGTCATTATAAAACTCTAGTACTCTACTCGATTGTTTATTGTTAATCTAGCTAAAAGTAAACAATAATATATTTAGTAAGTCATTATAAAACTCTAGTACTCTACTCTGTTGTCTATTGTTAATCTAGCTAAAAGTAAACAATAATATAGTAAGTCATTATAAAACTCTAGTACTCTACTCTATTGTCTATTGTTAATCTAGGTAAAAGTAAACAATAATATAGTAAGTCATTGTAAAACTCTAGTACTCTACTCTATTGTCTATTGTTAATCTAGGTAAAAGTAAACAATAATATAGTAAGTAATTACAAAACTCTAGTACTCTACTCTATTGTCTATTGTTAATCTAGGTAAAAGTAAACAATAATATAGTAAGTAATTATAAAACTCTAGTACTCTACTCTATTGTCTATTGTTAATCTAGGTAAAAGTAAACAATAATATAGTAAGTCATTATAAAACTCTAGTACTCTACTCTATTGTCTATTGTTAATCTAGGCAAAAGTAAACAATAATATAGTAAGTAATTATAAAACTCTAGTACTCTACTCTATTGTCTATTGTTAATCTGGGTAAAAGTAAACAATAATACAGTAAGTCATTATAAAACTCTAGTACTCTACTCTATTGTCTATTGTTAATCTAGGTAAAAGTAAACAATAATATAGTAAGTAATTATAAAACTCTAGTACTCTACTCTATTGTCTATTGTTAATCTAGGTAAAAGTAAACAATAATATAGTAAGTAATTATAAAACTCTAGTACTCTACTCTATTGTCTATTGTTAATCTGGGTAAAAGTAAACAATAATACAGTAAGTCATTATAAAACTCTAGTACTCTACTCTATTGTCTATTGTTAATCTAGGTAAAAGTAAACAATAATATAGTAAGTAATTATAAAACTCTAGTACTCTACTCTATTGTCTATTGTTAAAATCTAGCTAAAAGTAAACAATAATATAGTAAGTAATTATAAAACTCTAGTACTCTACTCTATTGTCTATTGTTAATCTAGGTAAAAGTAAACAATAATATAGTAAGTCATTATAAAACTCTAGTACTCTACTCGATTGTTTATTGTTAATCTAGCTAAAAGTAAACAATAATATATTTAGTAAGTCATTATAAAACTCTAGTACTCTACTCTGTTGTCTATTGTTAATCTAGCTAAAAGTAAACAATAATATAGTAAGTCATTATAAAACTCTAGTACTCTACTCTATTGTCTATTGTTAATCTAGCTAAAAGCAAACAATAATATAGTATGTCATTATAAAACTCTAGTACTCTACTCTATTGTCTATTGTTAATCTAGGTAAAAGTAAAGAATAATATAGTAAGTCATTGTAAAACTCTAGTACTCTACTCTATTGTCTAGTGTTAATCTAGCTAAAAGTAAACAATAATACAGTAAGTGGTCCTACCCCAAACGTAAGAGTCCCAAACGTCAGAGTGGACAAACGCAAGAGTCCCAAACGCAAGAGTCCCAAACGCAAGAGTCCCAAACGTCAGAGTGGGACAAACGTCAGAGTGGGACAAACGTCAGAGTGGACATTGCTTAAGTAAAACATCAGAGTCTATGCTATTTTAATTATATGACAAAAAATAGACAGTTAGGCCCCCTAGCCTGCCTAGCCGCGGGCGCTCGGCCCCCTAGCCTATAACCTAACCTAACCTAATCATAAAGAAAATGACTCTGGCTGCAGCACTCAGCACCCTGGCCTACCTAGCCGCAGCGCTCGGCCCCCTAGCCTGCCTAGCCGCGGGCGCTCGGCCCCCTAGCCTATAACCTAACCTAACCTAATCATAAAGAAAATGACTCTGGCTGCAGCACTCAGCACCCTGGCCTACCTAGCCGCAGCGCTTTAATGATTATAAAATCGAGACTCATACGTTTTACTTATAAAATGTCCACTCTGACGTTTGTCCCAAAAATCCTGCGTTTGTCCACTCTGACGTTTGTCCCACTCTGACGTTTGTCCCACTCTGACGTTTGGGACTCTTGCGTTTGTCCACTCTGATGTTTTTCCACTCTGACGTTTGGGACTCTTACGTTTGTCGTGGAACCCAGTAAGTCATTATAAAACTCTAGTACTCTACTCTATTGTCTATTGTTAATCTAGCTAAAAGTAAACAATAATATAGTAAGTCATTATAAAACTTTCTTCCTCCTTAGAGATTATAATAGAAGACCGTCAGGTCTTTTTCAAAGATTTGTATTGTCTTAAAGATTTTTTTTAAATGGAAACATTTCAATATTTAAAAAAAAAAGAAATATAAAAATTATTTTAGGACAAGCGCAGGAGTTATAAACGTCGGAGTGGACACTTAACCTAACCATCTTTTAGACACTCCTGCGTTTGTCTACTCCAACGTTTTTCACACATGTGTTTGTCCTGGAACCATTTGACGTACTTTCATTTGAGTCTAAGTTACATTAATCAAAAGCTTATAACAAAATGCCTTATCATTATAGAAATCACAATTTTATATCATATATTGCAAAGTAGCTACCGATAACTGGTTTAAACAACACTTTAAACTTTCTAAACTTCATATAATTCCATATTCTACCTAATTAATAAAGGAATCTTTAAAAATGTTGAGTCATTGTTCATTCTCTGCAAATTATAAAAATGTAGTCTTGGTTTAATATTTTTAGAAAGGTGTAAAATAACTTTCATCCTTCTACTAAAACACAAACATAATATAAGGTAATGGATATATTTTTACTTGGACCTTACACCAGATTTTCATGTTCAATAATAAAGTGAACTCTGTAACGGGCTAAAATGATTATCTCCCCATCCCCCTCCTTAACCGCATCCCCTCCCCTCCTACTGGTTAAACGGCCCGACCAATAATAGCGAAAGTAAATTGTAACCTAAATTGACAACAATTTTTCTATAGTCATAATATCCACGTATATTCTACATCCATTTATATGGTCTGATAATAATTTCTGTATATTCTAAAATTATATTAATGATATGTTTGCTGTAATAACCAACTTTATTAATAAGCTTCACTAAATTAGTACATTTATACACCAGCTTTTTGATGTAACAACCTTTCTCTAGATGTCATAATTATGAATATTTATTAGAAACGATTGGACTTTTTTATGGACAATATTTATCATCAATCGTCCTATAAAGCAAAAAAATTATTTTTTTCATTTTTAGTAGCGAAACTACTCTATAATTAACTTTTTCTGTCCGTCCGTCAGTCTGTAACGCTATGGAGGAAACGTGATTTTCTTGGCTCCTTTTCAAGATGGACAGCTGAAATTTTAGTTAAGATTCCTATGACATAAGCTCTTCTAATCTAAACATTGTTTTGTCGATCTGTCGATTAATTGGAGTGCTAGATCGATTCATAGATTTTTTGTTTTCCTGATTTTCTTTATTCCTATTCAGGATTGACGGCTGAAATTATTAGGGATTGAATATACTCATATTCTACATATTTCCATCAAGTTTCATTAAGATTTGTCTTTTAGTTGTGGTGCTAGATCGATTCCTAGATATTGAAGTTTTTGTGATTTTAAAAGTTTCGTGATTATTATACTTATGTATCTAATAACTGACTATTAAAAATGCAGATATGTTTTATAATTGAATGAACGAGTTAGATATATCATTAGACATATCTTTATAATATAAACATAATAGGTATTATAATATATGGATATTTTTTTCAACATCCATTTAGATTTATAAGTAAAAAATAATAATTTAGAGCTAATTGATAAATTTTATAATAAGAATAAAATTAAAGCTCTTCAATATTATATACGTAACTGCTTATTATCTTACATATAAGTGGTAAGGTCTTTATGTCTGAATCAATAATTTTTAAAGTTAATTTAGGAATAGGCATGTAAGAATTGTCCTATCAATTTGTTAAGCAACGTTTTTTTATGGATATTGTCATCTTTGTTAGATCATATTTTAGGCAATGATTTTTTGGAATATATTGTCCATTTAAACAATATCCAATATGTAAATACATTTATTAAATATATTTGATATACAAGGTTAATATAATAATATATTGTAATGTTTGTTAACATATAGAGATATCAATAATCTTTTTATGTATAACAGAACTACCTTTGATTATTCGTAACAAAAATGGAAAAACTTATCCATAAGTAGCTCAGTAATAACAAAATAACAGCAATGGAAAGTGTTTAGGTAAATCAAATAAATGCAATTATATTTAACTAGCGGCTGCGTCCTTATAATATAGTTGAGGAAGGACACTAAAATAGCCTTAATGCAGGGGTAATTTTATTTATCTTGATGGAGGATATACATAAATTTTTCATCTAAAGTATTGTCGCTTTATATTGCAGCGCTTTTTATTACAATACCCCTTCTTTAATTCAAGATTTCTATAGGTTCAGTATATATACATCTAAGTGTGGGTGGGGGTAAAAGAGTGTTTATTCCCCTTTAAGCCCCCTAATTTACCCCTTATAAATAAAAAGCTTGGACGTGAGACAGCGTAAAATGAAACCAAAAATTACGTCATATAATAAAGTTGATAAATGAGAGGCCAGAATACACTGTAATTGACCAATCAGTGGCCAGTATACACTGTAATTGAACAATGGTGAAATTTATACTTGCCTCTCATTGGTTATTTCATCGTATTACGTCATTTTTTTGGTGCCACTTTACGCTGTCTCCTTAGACGTCCTTAAGGTTAAGACTGTATAATTTGTCTAAAATATTAATTCTAAAAAATACCTGTTAGCGAGCCAATCTTTTGGAGGAAAAGACAGAAAACATAGAGAACTAACAAATTCATTTTTAACATCATTATCACAACAGAAATAATACTTCATTTTCCATTTTATTCTCTTTAGTATACATTTATAATCACAATCACGTTATTTTTAATAAATCACAGTATCATAATAGTAATTTTAATATTCGTTTTTATCCTAAATATTTGTTTAACAAAGGCTTAATACACAATTTATGCCCTTTAAAAAACATAAAAAATTATGTCAAAACTTATGGGCAGTCGCTGTGCTTACTTTGACGTTGTTTAAAACGGACTAAACATCAAAAAAGAAATCTTAACCCCTACCCCTTCCCCTAATTTCCTTAAATATTCTATGATATTTAGGGAGGGAGGGTATATGAAAGAAAAGAGGAGAGGAAAAGAGTAATGGGACGATATATTGTGCTACTAAGATGCCGGTGAAAATACTCTGCAAACTCCGAGAGAGTAGTAACCGGAGAAATATGAGTGTCCGTATGGTTCAGATGGATGATTTAAAACAGCAAAACCAAAGATTGTTTAACCATAAATTGTATTATTTTTAAGGTAATTTACTGTAAAATATTAAATTTAGATGAAACGAGTCTCATATGCAACGAAATTTAGAAAATTCTAATTTGCTTTACATTATGAATACAACTTTTTCAAAATAATACAGTAATAGTAAACAGTTTTTCTAGAGATTAGACAATTATCTTAGTAAAATATAGGAAAGCTTTACTGCTAGAGTACATTTTAGGTATAAAATAATTTATGCTTAAATATTTTTAATTTTGTGTTACTCTGTGAAAACACCGAGAATAAATTCCATTCAAATATTTCCCATCCCCCTCTTTCTCTCTCTACCTCTCCCTCTCTCTCTCTCTCTCTTCATCTCTCTCTCTCTCTCTCTCTCTCTTTTCATTTCAGTAAGACCATAATTTCTCCTTTTCTTCAAACCTTTGTTTTCATCCAGGGATCTAAAGGGATAAGACAATGGCCAATGAATTGATGTACATCCCCAATGATTCTACACAAAATTACCCCTGCTCTAGATTGAAATTAGTGCTTGATACGTTCGAACACTGAACTTAATTAACCAACCATTTAAAATTTACCAAAGTCCCCAAAGTTGTTAAGCTAACAAATAAGAAAACGGTATTAAAAAACTTTGGGGACTAGTACAATAAACATTCCATTGTCCCCTCCCTCCCTCCATCCAAATATAATGTTAAATCTTTCTTATCAGGCAGACAAAATGGTCTCTCCATGTAATTCAGACAAATTTAGGGTATTTTAGAAAACAAAATGAACTTCAATACGACGCTATCACACAAAGTACCTTATTGAGCACTCATACAACCCCACCTTCCCATTTATTTATGAAATAAATTAAAAATTAAGGGGGGGGGGGGGAGTCGTTTTTTATCACTTTAGGTCAGGTTAGGTTAGGTTAGGGTTAGGGTTACGCAGATATAGGAAGAGGTAAAAACACCCGCAGGAGATGGCATAAGAAAAAGAACTAACCCCAATTATATTTTTTATTTCAAAAATAAGAGAACCATGCTCAACCATTACTTTCTGATGAAGCACTAAAATAGAAAATGTTAGAAAATTTAACATTAATAATTTTATTAGGTGCGTTAGTTATTTTATGCGTTTGTTGTTTAAGATCTTTGAAAATGCTTTAATAGTTTTAGCTGTGTTTTAATCATGGAAAAGAAATAAATTCGGAGTAAAAAAATCAACAACAAAATTTATATAGAAAATCATATCATCTAATTATACGTAGACTAATGTTTTACCACGTAAGCATTTCAAAGAAGACTTATTTGATGCTACATTTCATTTTATCCCAATCTTACAGATATAATTATGACTAGTCGTAGTTTAAGGTTATTCAAATTTATAATGATAAACCCAGGGATCCTAAGGGATAAGACATTAGAAGATAAATTAACAAGCGTCCAAGTAGAAATAAAAGATTAAACCTTGTGTAGATTTGAATTATGGATGAAATGTTTAGACTCCACTAGTTTGGTATCATTCAATCAAAATATGAAAGAAGTACCGGTATTATCCTCTTAGAATTTTTTTTCAATTTTGAAAATTTGAGTAACCCCCCCCCCCTCGACAACGAACAACTCTGGCCGCAGCGCTCGGCTCACTAGCCTGCCTAGCCGCAGCGCTCGGCCCCATTGCCTGACTAGCCCCAGCGCTCGGCCCCCTTGCCTGCCTAGCCGCAGCGCAAAGTTTTTTAGCCAACGAATTAGATAATGTGATTTAACAACTTTGGGCACAAGTGTAATTCACAGCCAATGTCTAAAGGGGGGAGTGGAATTCGATAACCCGATTTTTTTAGATTTAAAAATAAAAAAGTAAAATTTGAGTGGGAATTTTTTTTTGCAGGGGGGGGGATTTTTTTCTATCGGCGATTTCTCTTGGGAGTTTGGTGGTACCTTCCCCAGAAAAAGTTATAAACCTACCCGGGACCTATGCGAATCTACCCTGTTAAGGAGAACCCGATCGGTTCAGTGGTTAGCAAGATCATTCGGTACAAACACACAGACACACAGATACACAGATACACAAACAAACAGACATCCTATTACTTTAGTATAAGGATAGTAAGAAATGGATATAGTTTATAGGCAGGGAAAGATTACAGGTGGATATTATTACAGGGAGAAAATTGTCGTCAATTTAGCTTGCTAACATGGAAATCTATTATTTATCAGTTAGTTCATTCAGAAGGAGGGGACGTGATGGGGCAAAGGAAGTGGAAAGGGGGTAATCGTTGTTTTAGCCCACTGTGAGTTTCACATTATTAGAGAACATAAAAATCTGGTGTAAGATCCAGTTATTAATATATCCATTATGTAAGACTATGTGATGTAATTATCCGATTGATCTGATTTTTGGTATATTGATTCCTGGAACAACAAAGTAGAATGTTATAAGCGAAGCAACTCTAAATCAAGTCCTAAAAATGTAAGTATGTCCATAAACATCATCCTGTATCAAGCAGTTTTTCAACAATTTTACTTACAATCTTGCTTCGACTCTTATACATTTATATTCTGATTATTCAGTTCTGACACTATACAAGTGTTAATGTCCCTTTGTCCTACCGTTTCAGTGCTTCGCTTTTATGGATATTGTCAACCTTGTTACTACTAATTCTCAGGCCAGTCCTCTAGGTAGACGGCAGACTGTCAATTGTTTTTATTCCATAACACAAATCTATCTATAATACAAAGTAGAATGATGTCTGTCTGTTTGTTTGTGTGTTTGTGTGTTTGTGTGTTTGTCTGTTTGTTTGTAGCGAAGGATCTCGCTAACCGCTGAACCGATCGGGTTCTCCTTTACAGGGTAGCTTCTCATAGTTCCCAGGAAGGTTTATAACTATTTTCTAGGGGGGTGGGACACCCCTAACCCCCCAAAAAATGAAAAATACCCCCCCCCCAAAAAAAAAATTTTAAAACTAAAATTAAAATAGTGGGGTCGATTACCCCCTCCCCAAAAAAAAAAAAAAAATCCCCCCCCAAAAAATTTTTCTTTTTCTTTTTTATTTTAAATCTAAAATACGAAAAATTGGTTTGATCAAACCTCTTGGGGCAAAGCCCCTAGAGGCTAGGGGCGAAGCCGCTAGTACCTTATAAACCCTTAATTTCTGAGAAAAAGTGGAGTAACAAGAGAGAACGCACAAATAGAAACTTAATTTACAATAACTAATAGTAAGTCTATGGCGGTGATGATTAAACTGGTTTCAGAGATTCTTAAGCACGTTCTCTTGGTCACTTTGTTTGTCATAATTGGGCATGTATATAAATTCATGTGTTTGTTTATTGTATACTCTAGCTGCAGAATATCTTTGTATGTAAAAAAAAAAAAGCTGTACTGTCTCTTTACTAGAGTTGGGCCGGATACTTTTTTGGCCGGATACCGGATACCGGATATCCGGCTGATTCCAAACGCCGGATATCCGGTAACCGGCAAATATCCGGTTATCCGGCCAAATTACCGGATAACCGGCCAAATTACCAGATACTAGTAGCAAAAAAAAATTTCTTCAGAATTCTTATATAAATTTACATAAAGTTAAACTTGTTCAGAAAAAATGCTCTTCTAGCTTCAATAATAAGAAAATTATAGCCATTTAAAATTTTAAAAAGCAGAGATTTTTGGTGTAAAGTATAAAAAATTACAGAGCCGGATATCCGGCCGGATAGTTTTAATATCCGGTATCCGGCAGGATATTGTAAATGGCCGGATATCCGGCCCAACCCTAATCTTTACCTCTATACTTTTCAGACAAACAGACAAGAAATCTAGTTTTGCTTCGCTTCCAAAAATTAAAAGATTTGTTACATGAACTATATCTATAAGAAAACCTGGTCTGGTAAAACGCAGGGAGGGAGGGGACAATTAACTGTAAATTACATTAGTACCCAAAGTTTTAACTTATGCGTTAGCTCAAAAACTTTAGGTACTTTGGTTATTTTCAAACTTGTAATGTCCACACTATTCAACCAATAATTTTATTTTAAACTGTAGGTAATTTAGTTTATCATCATTGGGGATGTATTGTATATCAATTTAATCATGCATAGTCCTTTCCCCTGAGATCCCTGGGTGGGTAAAACGTGTTGTTTTGCCATTTTTGAAAATATTTTGTGTCTAAATTTGGAATTGGATTTATCGACATAACAGTTGGAAAAAAAGGAAATTTAACTTAAAAGCTGGAAAAAACGACGGATTTACAATCAACTAAACTACCCCCTGTCCCAAATATGTAGGTTTCAGACATTGAACACAGGGATCTAGATATAAGACAATGGCAGATATATTGATGTGCATAATACACAAAATTACCCCATCTATAAATTAAAATTAGTCGTTGAAAGGTTTGGACACTCAATTTAATGAACCAAACCAATCAGAATTCATTTAAAAAACGAAGGTTGTTAGCCAACCTACATAAAAACGTTATTATTAAACTTCAGGGACTGGTGTAATAAACAGCCCAAGGTCTCCTCTCTCCCTGCATTGATCAATTAATTTAAGTATTATCCCAAATGAAATAAATAAAGTTACCCTTTCTGTAGAATAAAATTATCAGTGGAAAAGTTTAGACATTGAAGTTTTGTATAATTCAATCAAGATTTTAATAATATTTCCTTAGGTTTTAAAACCAACGAATGAGAGATTGTATTTGTAAAACTTTGGGTACCAGTATGATTTCAAGTCCAATGTCCATTTCCTCCCTACCTTAGGAAGTACAAAATTTGATTTCCAACCTTATATCATTTTACTTCACAATAGTAACGTTGAAATTGTCTTTTGATAAAGTAAATAAAGCGAATTTATTTTCTGAATTAAATATTTGAGAAAGGGAAACTTTTACTGGCATATTTGGTCAATTCAGTAACGCAGCTACTGGGGCCATCCTATTATATAAAGTAGTAAGGTATTTTTTGTCTGTAGCTTAAAATTTCAATAACAACTAAACTAATTTTGTTGTCCATTTTATGGAAGTTTCTTTTAGGTCCCTGTTTTAGCTTTAATATCTGCACCATTTTCCCAAAGTATTTTTGCCACTGCAGTTTTTCGTTGCCGAGAACCTTGCACAAGAGGATTCCATCCTTTTGAGAAGCGAAGCTACTCTATAATTCACTTTGTTAGAAGCGATCCTATGACATATGCCCATCTAATCTATACATCATTTTGTCCATCTGTCTGTTACTTGGGGTGCTAGATCGATTCCTAGATTTTCAAGTTTTTGTGATTTTCTCAATTCCTATTAGAGATAGAAAGCTAAAACTTTCATAGATTATTTTATTTTACATTCCAAATATTTTCACCAAGTTTTATTTAGATTAGTTTATTAATTTGGCTGCTAGATCGATTCCTAGATTTTTAGTTTTTTTCGATTTTCTCTACTCCTATTCAGGATTGACAGCTGAAAGTATATATTGAATATACTTATTTTCTACATTTTCTATCAAGTTTCATTAAGATCTTTTTAATTGCGGTGCTAGATCGATTCGTAGAGTTTTAAGTTTTCGTGATACAAAGGTTGCGTGATTTTAAAGGCTGCGTGATTTCCCTTTTTTTTTATCAAATTTAATGATTATTGTATGACACTGATCTATATTTAATTTTTTTTCCCGATAACCATTCATAATTTTTGAGCTTCCCTACTTTTTACCTCCCTCAAAATAAAAAGCTTGGACGTCACTGTTTAAATGTATTTCTTTGACTGATGTTTTACTCAAGAAAAACAAACAACCTAACATCCCTGAAAAATATCAGGGATCTAAAGGGATAAGACAATAGCCGATAAAATTATGTACATTCCCATTGCATTTGCTGATATACAAAATTAACCCTTCTGTAAAAGTACAATTAACACTCAACTTAATAAATCAACCAATAGAATTCACCAAAGTCCCCAAAGTTGTTAGGCAAACCAATAAGAAAACGTTATTATAAAACTTGTGGGACTAGTGGATAAACATCCCATTGTCCCCCCCCCCCCTCTCTCTCTCTCTCTCTCTCTCTCTCGCTCTCTCTCTTTCTCTGGAAAAATGTACATATTATACAGGTTTTATTCTGGTAATTTACAAAAATTACCCATCCACACATATAATAATATTTTCCCTAAAAATTTTGTCAACATCAGAAATTAGAATAAGAGAAGCTTTCATAACAAGGTTATCATACATTCCCACAGAGTAAGTCATTTTATGGATCTAGTGCAGTTGACGGTAAAATACTCCTGGTATCGATTATCTCCAAAAATCTCAAGCTGCTAACTACTAAACGGCTTCACATCGTTATAAGCAGCATCAGAAGGCCTATAGATACTCTAGTATAGCCTATATAGATCTAATAATGCACAGGAAAAGCTTTAAAGTTATTCTACTGCAATAGATTTCATTTTTACAAAATAGTAGATATATTTGTTACAAAATTGGTTTAATACAGGATTCTTTGTTAAGGTCTAAGTTTGAGGACTTGATTTTACAGATGCTTTGCTTATAAATGTTTACCTTTTTGTCATAAAAATCCTATTTCAAAAATCAGAAAAGTAGGACAATTATATCACATAGAAATTCGTAGTCAAAAAGTTTAAAATTAGCAAGTTTCAAATGAACATGCGGACATTCTGGTCATAATTATACTGTTTAAAATCGATGGAACAATTCTAGAATGCTGAAATTAACAACGATATCTATCCGTTACGGATGAAAGTAAGAACTGGTGCTATTATAGAAAAGCTTCGTTTTTTTTAATATGTGATATTGCAAGAACACTATTAAGGTAAGATAGACACTATTTTGGTATCTTTGCATGTATTTTCTCTAAACCTAAGTTTGTCAGGGATCTAAAGGGATAAGACAATGGCCGATAAATTAATATCCATCCACACCCTCATGATAATACACAAAATTACCCCTTCTGTAGATTAAAATTAGTGGTTGAAACGTTCGAACACTAAACTTTATGAAGCAACCAATCAAAATTCACCAACGTTCCCAAAGTTGTTGAGCCAACGAATTAGGAACGTTATTATAAAACTTTGGATAATAAACAGCCCAATGTCCCCTCCTTCCCTGTGAGTTTGTATTTTCAACAATGTTTTTTTTTAGCTCTGAGACTACTCTATAATAAACTCTTGTACCTAACAGGAATCATCTTGCAAAGATTGAATTGGTAGGACAATTCAACTAAAATTAACGATGAGAGATAACCGTTACGGTACGGATAGACAGACCCTAATTGTAAAATAACTTAGACTTATAAAAAAGGGGTTAAGATACTAATAAGAAAAAGGACATTTACAGGGTGTCCCTCGTAACCTGTTTTTTTTTAAATGCTTATTACTCACTTAATATTTGAACTATCTTAGTAAAATAAAAAGTATTTGGCAGCCTACCACTGACCATTTTATGGGGTTATGATGAAAAATCCACAAAATAAACAGGAAAAAATCTACGAGGTATTACATAAGAGGTTCATTTTATTGAATTTAGACTAACCCACAAGAAAATAATTGCTTTGTGAACTTATATATGCAATATAAATAACTGGCGGATACGCCCATAGAAGACTCTGGGGGCACTTAAAATGGGAGAGGGGAGGGGATGTCGTCCCCCTTTTTCTTTTTAGTTTTAAAAAAAGAACAAACATTTTTATCTATTGGGGGAGGTTTTTTTGGAAGGTTGAAGATACCTTCCCCCAAAATAGTTAGAAACCTTCCTTGTAAAGGAGAACAATTTCGGTTCAGCTGTTAGTAATATCCTTCGCTACAGACAAAAAGAACTTACTACTTTATATAATAGGATTAATTGGTAATATCCTCTTAGAATTTTTTTTTTCAATTTTGAAAATTTGAGTACCACAACCCCCCGGCCCCCCCCCCCCCCCCATCCCCAGCAAACTATGAACTCTGGCCGCAGCGCTCGTCCCCCTTGCCTGCCTAGCCGCAGCGCTCGGCTCCCTAGCCTAAAACCTAATCTAAAATAGTTGTTCGTCGTTGTCGGGGGGAAGGAATGGGGGAACTCAAGTTTTCAAAATTGAAAAAAAAAATGTCTAAGAGGATAACGCCGATTAATTTTGTCATTATAATGATTTTTTACAGACAAATTTTGGCGGGAAACAACTTTTGTCCTAAATCCCCGCCTTTGATAGATAGAAAGATAGTCTGATAGTAAGATAGATAGATAGAAAGATAGTCTGATAGTAAGATAGACAGATAGAAAGATAGTCTGATAGAAAGATAGACAGTCTGAATATATAATAGTAATAACAAGGTCAACCATGTTGTTTTTATTTAGTCGGCGTGACCTGAATATATTAAAAGGTATAGATAGAACAAGGATGATAATATCCATAAAAGTTTCACCTAAGTCCCAGGATGTTTATTGGCGTTTAGTGCCTGTCCTATAGATTATAACAAATTAGATCCACAATTATAGCTATATTTATTCTATACTACAGACAGACGTCATAATTGTGCAAAAGCTTCGCTTTGCAATAGAATATGAATAGATAGACCGATAAATGTCTAGAGGGTCAGCAGGTTGATTTTATTTAGCCATCGTGATAAGAATTTATAATAATCTAGCGGCGTCACCCCAAGAGATAATAAAATGTTTTTGAACAGTTTCTTTGTAGAAAAGGTTGTTTGGGGTGTCCCCCTCCCCCCCTCCCCCCCAAAAAATAGCCTAAAACCACCACAGGACAGTCGGTATATTCCCTGATGAATTTAATTCAATAATTCAGACGGACAGACATCATTCTACTTTGTTTTATATATTACAAATAAAATCATTGTTATTATGCTATAAATGAATTGATACATGATTACATAGATGTTGCATCGGATTTTCATGTAATATGATAAAGTGATACTCCCAGCTGGCTAAAAAATGGATAAACCAATCCACCCACTTTACCCCTACTGTATGAACGAACTTACTAATAAATAAGGTACATATTAGCAACCTAAATTAACAACAAATTTCCCCCTCTCAATAAATCCATATATTCTGGAATAATACACAGCAACGTTGTTGAAAAGAGACTATCCAAGGAAAAACACACAGTCAATTGTAGGAATATATTTCGATTAAATCACATCTAATCCTTGTCAACCTTCTTTATCATAGTTCTTTACTGTACAAAGTTTTGTTTGAAACTCCAAATATTCTATATCCATTTGTAAATTATACTAGTATAGAACTAACTATGTTGGACCAGCAACGTTTTTAAACTCGATCGAAGAGAGAGATTTGGAAGTTTTTTTGGATGTTGACATCCTTGTTTTAAGTTTTTACCTATATTTATGTTAGTTTTCTATAAATAAATGAAACATATGTAGGCAACAACCATTAAAAACATAAATTTTAACAAAGGTTCGTCAGCCGAGTCAAAACCTAGATTATAGGAATTGGAAAATCTATATCCAATCGTCTTTATATCAAGTCAACAGGATGCCAACATTAATAAAAGCAACGCTCAAAAGTCAGACGAACAGGCAGACGAACGTTTAAAAATGTGGAGTAACAACGCATTTACTATTCAATATTATATAGAAATCTGAAATAAAATTCCTTATAAATCTGACACAAAATAAAATAAATTTATGTTGCTTAATTAATATGGACATATTTTCATTTTAAGACAAGATGTTTAGCTTATAATATTGATTATATTGTCCTAGTAATCCTGTTTCCAAAAATCAAGACATTAGGAAAATTATATACTCTAAGAATTCATATTTAAAATGCAAAAAATTACCGTGCAAATAATAAAAATATGAAATTTCTGGCAATGCTGTAAGAGTCGCTACGCTTTCAAAGTTGTTCCTATATGCAGCTGCATATAAAAAATGCGGCCGTCGAACCTAGGTTTGTATCAGAGGCAAATGATTTATAGATTGTATATTTACAATTTATAAATGTTTCATAACTAAAAGGTTATTTAAAATAATCTTAATTTATTACAATTACTAAATAAGGTTATATAAATATTAAATAAAAATATATTATTCAACAATAAACATTAAGACTGTTTTCCCTTATTTTAAAAATAAAAAACTGCAGCCGCATATAAAAAAAAAAAGTCGGCCCTATATCCTACATTTGTATCAGAGGCAAATGATTTATAGATTGTATATTTACAATTTATAAATGTTTCATAACTAAAAGATTATTGAAAATAATTTTAATTTATTGGAATTAATAAAACAAAAGGTTATATGATGAGAATAAGGATGACAATCCATAAACTAGAGTAACAGGGTGTTTGTCTGTCTGTCTCGGAAAAAACAAGACTTTTCTGCAATTTTTAAGGTAAGATCATATTGGTCCGAGGAAGGCATTCATAAACGGTAGTTAAACAGTAACTGCATGATTTTATAAATAAAGACAATTTTACCCTTACTGTTGATATATTATACTTATAGGTTAATATTACATCTAATTTTAACTAATATCAAGCTGATTTAACTATTACTAGTCGCTGAGCCCCTAGCATTTTGGGGCTCTGTATTCCAAGGGGGATAGGAAGGACAGAATTATAGCGTAAAACCATTCAAAGACATAATTGTAAAAAATAGCCTCCAAAATCTATGTGAAGCTTTCCTGAAATGAAAAACCCAATCGGTTTAATAGTAATCAAAATCTCGAAATCCTAAGCAACAAACAAAATACCTTAGTACTTTATTTTAGCAAAATTGTAGGCACAGTGTTTTTTCTTCCTGACTTGAAATTTCTAGCCTTGAACACAATTTTACTCTTTACTATACAAATATAAACCTTGTTTACCATTACACATAGATAGATAGATATATATATATATATATATATGTATATAAATAGATAGATAGATAGATGGATGTAATGTTTATTGAGAAAATAAATGAACCATATTTCAGGGATCTAAAGGGATAAGACAATGGCCAAGGATGATACATAAAATTAACACTTCTGTAGATTACAATTAGTGGTTGAAACGTTTGGGCACTCAACCTAATAAATCAACCAATCAAAATTCAATAAAAGTCCCCAAATGTGTTAAACCCACGAATAAATATTATAAACTTTGGGGACTATTGTGATAAGCAGTCCATTGTCCCCTCCCTCCCTGCCATATTTGCTGTGTAGATTTATAAAAGCATTTGCCCAAGTAATAAACTAAATGTGAAGCCCACCAAGTCAACAAATAGATAGACAGATAGATAGACTGATAGAAGCTTGAACCAAATATAAATTACATAAAGTGGTGGTTGACAAATAAACACAAAAATTGTTCACTAAAAATTATATAATTTTAACAAGAACGACTATACAAAAAAGTAGCGAAGCACAAAAATACGGGCATGGTGTTTTAGGGATCTAAAAGGATAAGACAATTGCCGATATGTTGATTTCTATCCCTAATAATAATACACAACATTGCCCCTTCTGTAGATTAAAAGTCGTGGTTGAAAATAAATTAATCAATCAATCAAAATTCGCTAAAGTCCCCAAAGCTGTTAAGACAACGTTTTTATAGAACTATGGGGACTAGTGTTATAACAGCCCATTGACCCCTCTCTTTCTGATGATGTTTAGGCTAAGAAATTAGATTTATTTGTAAATTTCATTTCTCCCATATCGTTACAAACGAACGGACAGACAGACAAAGTACATTATATAATAACTCAGCTCCTAAATAAATTTTTAATTGTGTGAAAAATACATAAAGGTATAAATCTGAATTTAGTACAATTATAAGTATAAAGTAAGTGTAGTTAAAATTGTAAAGCCCCGGGATTACATTTTAATCTTCTAAATACTTAGTTATCACCTTCCCATCAGGGATCCAAAGGGATAAGACAATGGCCGATAAAATGATGTACATTCCCAATGATTATACACAAAATTATTCCTTCTGTATAATACAATAAGTGGTTGAAATGTATAGATACTCAACTTAATGAGCAAACAATCAAAATTCAAAAAAGTCCCCATAGTTGGTGAACCAACAAATAATAAATTTTAATAAAACTTTTGGGGCTAGTGTAATAAACAGCCCAATATCCCCTCCCTCCCTGCTTTCCCAGGTCCCATTAGCTCAATAATTAGACCTTGGTATTACCTTTATGCCAAGTTTTATGGAGTTTTTATTATCCTAATTTTGGTCGGAGTACTTGAAACATTTCTATTTCAAAACTTACTTAAGTTTATTTCAAAAGACAGATAATATATCTATACTCTTTAAGGCGAAGAAATAACAACTGAAAATAATAATGATATAAAAAAGATGTTTCTTAAATTAATATACCTAATAATAAAAAAGAAAAAAAAATTGGGAAATACTTTTAGCAAGAGGCAATTACATCTTAAAAATCAATGTGTTTTTTTTAATTGTGGAGCAATCGGTCCAGCTATTTACAAAATATTTGTGGAT
This sequence comes from Acartia tonsa, assembly GCF_053477335.1. Taxonomy (NCBI): domain Eukaryota; kingdom Metazoa; phylum Arthropoda; class Copepoda; order Calanoida; family Acartiidae; genus Acartia; species Acartia tonsa. The sequence continues at coordinate 60,312,848 of NC_137262.1, forward strand.
ATACACAACATTTATTTGAAGCAAAAAACATGGTTGAACAAACGGATATTGTTTTAGTGTAGATGTTCAGTATTCACAAAAAAATATATTTGAATTTTAAAAGAGGGAAGAAACTTTTATATATAAACCTATAGGTATGTCTTTTGTAGAATGACCGACAGATTAACGGACCAAGTAAATTATATTCTGGAAGCTCATTAGTATAGAATATCTTCACAATAATGTTTTTGGATGTCTTTCTTATTCTTATTACGTTTCTCATCAATGTGTCAGACATACGGACATTTCAAATCATATGAAAACTTTGCTGATAAAAAATAACCCTTCTATGAATGCTTTGTACATAAAACAAAGAAAGCTAGGAAATGAATCTAAATTCAGTTTAAATTTTGCTTTGAATAAGGATTTTCAATTTGTAAAAGAATAGAATTAATTACTTCAACACTCTTCCACTAGCAAATATCCTTTATAACTTATTGGACAATATTCCAACCCGATTTATTCATTACTAGCAGCTACGCCCCTGAACGCCTCTAGGTGCAATTGACGACCCCCCTCATTCTCAATTCTATTTTTAAAAAGTAGAATTGAAAAAGTTCTAGGAGTGATTTCTCTTGGGAGGGTGTTGTTACCCTCCCTAGTATAAAATAGAATTTCATGCCAGGTTTGCAATCAATAGGACAATTATAACGGTCTTAATCAACCATAAGAGTTACGGACGGACTTTCGGACCGATCCTGATTATAGGAAGGCTTCGCTATTAATTATAAAAACATTTCAATAGGTTGAGGAGGGGAGTATAATTTATATCAAAACTAATAGGAATATGCTTTTCTCCTTCTTAATATGTACTCTTAAATTTAAGGTAGAGGAGAAGTGAAACTTTAACTCTAAACTTTTCTTGTTTCTTTTCTTTGCAGATTAAATCTGATTTGCCTTTTCTCTCTCTCTTTTTCATTTCCTCCCTCTATCTATCAATTTTCTCTCTCTTTGTCCATCTATCTATCTATCATTCCACTCAATCTTACATTTCAATTTCTAAAGATGTTTAGTTTCTCTGACTTTAGAATTAATAGCTATCCTTTAAGGAAAAACACATTTTTCACAAATTTAGTATAATCAATTATGCTATAACTTTTCATTTCGATTTTCAATTTTAGTTTTCTATTAGCAAAGCTACTCAATTTGAAATGTCTGGCAATATGCCTGTATGTTATCAAAATTAAATTTGGGAAACTTAATTTCCTCGGCTAATAATTAAAATAGACAGCTGAAATTTCATGGTGAAGATTCCCTGCCACATTGAGTATCCATTAGAAAAAATACTTGGTTAATCAGTCTGTTGATCATGTTTCAATACACAACACATCATTACTTAGTGAATAAAAAGGTATCGTGATTTTCTATGATTTATAGCTTATTCTCTCTATCTTTTATCTTTTAAAAGACAACTAAACATCTGCAATAACTCACTTTGAACGTTTGTTAGCCATTTTTTCTTTAAATTTTTCATAGCTGTGTAAGTTATGAAAGTTAATATTAAGTTACAACATATTGGCTGATCCCTAAAGATTATAAAATCAAATGATATCATATTTTCAAAAGGCATAAAGAATTCCAAGTTTAACTATGTGTTGCAGTGTCTTCTTTCTATTTTATCACCAATCAAAATCAGTAATTAATAAGTACCTTTCATTGTAATAGCTTTGTAAAGTCCTCACTGTGCTTTTTAATGAGTTATGACTGTATAAGGGCCCCTAGCCTCTAGGGGCTTTGCCCCAAGAGATTTGATCAAACCAATTTTATGTATTTTAGATTTACAAGAAAATTTTTTTATTTTAATTTTAGTTTTAAAAAGAAAAAAAAATTAGGGGAGGAGATTTTTTTTTTGGGGGGGGGTGTCTCACCCCCCAAGAAAATAGTTAAAAACCTTCCCGGGACTTATGAGAAGCTACCCTGTAAAGGAGAACCCGATCGGTTCAGGGGTCAGCGAGATCCTTCGCTACAAACAGACAGACAAACAAACAGACAGACAAACAGACAGACAAACAGACAGACAAACAGACAGACAAACAGACAGACAAACAGACAGACAAACAGACAGACAAACAGACAGACAAACAGACAGACAAACAGACAGACAAACAGACAGACAAACAGACAGACAAACAGACAGACAAACAGACAGACAAACAGACAGACAAACAGACAGACAAACAGAAAGACAAACAGACAGACAAACAGACAGACAAACAGACAGACAAACAGACAGACAAACAGACAGACAAACAGACAGACAAACAGACAGACAAACAGACAGACAAACAGACAGACAAACAGACAGACAAACAGACAGACAAACAGACAGACAAACAGACAGACAAACAGACAGACAAACAGACAGACAAACAGACAGACAAACAGACAGACAAACAGACAGACAAACAGACAGACAAACAGACAGACAAACAGACAGACAAACAGACAGACAAACAGACAGACAAACAGACAGACAAACAGACAGACAAACAGACAGACAAACAGACAGACAAACAGACAGACAAACAGACAGACAAACAGACAGACAAACAGACAGACAAACAGACAGACAAACAGACAGACAAACAGACAGACAAACAGACAGACAAACAGACAGACAAACAGACAGACAAACAGACAGACAAACAGACAGACAAACAGACAGACAAACAGACAGACAAACAGACAGACAAACAGACAGACAAACAGACAGACAAACAGACAAACAGACAAACAGACAGACAGACAAACAGACAGACAGACAGATATCGTTCTACTTTGTATTAGAGATAGTGGGATGGATAGGTAACCATATCTGCTGTAGTATAAAATGAAAAGACTATAGAACTGGCCTATTATTTGTCAGAGAGAGAGGGGGACAACGGGCTGTTTATTACACAAGACAAAAAGTTTTATAATACTCGTTGGCTTAACAACTTTGGGGACTTTAGTGAATTTTGATTAGTTGATTCGTTAAGTTGGGTGTTCAAACGTTTCAACAACTAATTTTAATGTACAGAAGGGGTTATTTTTGTGTATCATTATGGGGATGTACATCAATTTATAGGCCATAATCCTTTGTATCCATGATTATTTGTATTAGAAAGTGTATCAGATCACAGGATATCGGGTTTCTAAAACTTTACAAAAACTTCTTTGGCATAGTTTAATATTTAGGGGTTATCTTGCTTTTTATCTATCCATCTTCTTATCTAATTATTTATTTAAATATCTATCTATGTGTTTATTTGACTGTCCATCAGAGCCGTTTATAACGGGAGTATAAGGGGGTGGAAACACCACTCTCGGTTTTTACCCTGTACTCTCACATACACCTCTCTTGTACATCCCTCTAAAATAGCCAAGAGCGTCAATTTTCATGTCTTATTGAACATTATTAGTTTCATACCTATTTATTTTTATTAGTTATTACATAATTTTTAAAAGCGAAGCTTTTCTATAATTAGGGTCGGTCCGTCCGTCCGTACGTCCGTACGTCCGTCCGTCCGTCCGTCCGTCCGAGATAGATAGCTTTTATACGTTAATTTAGGCATGTTAGAATTGTCCTATCGATTTCAAACTTTGCATGATGATTCCTGTAGTAGTTGGGTACAATTTAGAAAGCGTAGCAACTCTTTAATCATTACCAGAATGTCCGTACGTCCATTTTAAACATGTTGATTTTTCTACTTTTTTAACAACAAATTTTCAAGTGTTTTAATTATCCGTTTGATCTGATTTTTGGTATATTGATTCCTGGGACAACAAAGAACAATTTTATAAGCGAAGCAACTCTATAATCAAGTCCAAAAATGTAAGTATGTCCATAAACATTATCCTGTTTTTAAGCAGTTTTTCAACAAATTTACCTACAATTTTGATTCGACATTTATACATTTATGTTCCGATTTTTCAGTTCAGATACTATACAAGTGTTAATGTCCGTTTGTCCTACCGTTTCAGTGCTTCGCTTTTATGGATGTTGTCATCCTTGTTTCTATTTATTTTGTTTAATTTCTTAAAAAGCATAATAGTAAGTGCTTGTCTTTTTTGTACTAGCCATCCTTAGTACTTTAACAATTTGTCTGTTATTCTATCTATTTATTATTGGCATGGTTAAATATTTTGAGGTTTATTAAATAGGGACTATCAAGTAACATACTTTCATATTGTATCTAGATCGGTATTGAATCCCAAATTAATAAAACATGAAAATAATAAACAAGGATGACAATATTCATTAGCAGCGAAGCACAAAACGACTAATTGATAGAAAAAATGAAATAGAGCATTGTTATTAAAAAAGGACATAAGAATTAAAAATAAAATAATAAAAGAAAATTAAGAAACCTTTAAAGATCAATATTCAGGCGTCTCAAATAAGTTTAAAAGAAAAAAAAGGTATTTTATCCAAAATAGGACGCTATAAGACGATTTACTGGTTTAAAGGTGATCATTATCAGTTTAGTGGTAAGCTAGATCATACTCTACAGACAGACAAATGCACAGAAGACATCATATTACTTTTATATACGGATTACTTGTGATTTAATCTTACATAAGTAAAGTTTGCAGTGGCACCTTGAGAGTATGGCATCACTAAATATATATATTGCACAACAAAACAAGGATGACAACATCCTTAAAAGCAAAGCTCTAAAATCAAAATAAAGGAAAAACGAACAACAATTCTTGTTGTCCAAAGAATCATTATTCCAAAAATCAAATGAATAGGGTATAATCATATCAAACAAAAAAATTATGTCAAAATGTAAAACAATCAGCATGTTTCACATGGACGTACGGACTTTCTGTTAATGATTATAGAGTTGCTACTCTTTTAAATTCATACCTAACTAATTCTAACATGCCTAAATTACTGAAAAAAGGTAACCGTTACATACGTATGGGCCCTAATTATAGCAAAGTTTCGCTTTTAAAAACAGAAAAACATGGAGTGGAACCAGGTTTTCTTGACATACACCTTACAATTTTATCTAGGGTTTTGGCGAATATATTTTAATAGATATTTTACATAATTAAGTATAAAAATATAAAATAATAGTTATCTATTGCATCGGATTATAGACAGCTTTCCGCGGATATAAACATGAAAAGCTGTACTTGATTTTTCAGTATGGCAAAACCGGTTTTAATCCAGCGGATATTAAACAGTTTCGTATCCATGCTGTAAAATATATAAACTCATTATTCTTTTGAGGTAATTTAACTTTAGTAAAACATTTGATATTTTTTAAAGCTGCCTTTCAGTCTGTCCTAAGCATCAATCTTACAAACTGTTAAAAAAAATCCGCCCTAAAAATGCCCATTTTGTAATTGTTTTCCAGTATCTCTTCTAACCCGATAAAAAACCAGTGGATTAGAAAGTTTCTTGGACATTATGTCTGAAAAATTATGTCTTCATCTCTGGGCTAAAAAAAAATGGTTTCAATCTTATAATTGTACATTTTTTTATCATGTTTATAATACGATGCAATAAATATCTTTGAAAAACTGTAACAAACCAAATCAATTGAGAAGGTATAATAATAATATATTGCAACAAGATTGTATGGAACAATCTCAGGATAAATCAAAATAATTTCTTTTTCCATTTCCAGTGCGACACTTTTCAATTGTTTGCAAGATTGGGTCTCCTCTCCTGCAAGCTTCTTTATATATAATTTTTATTTAGAAAATAAAAAGTCAAAAATATTTCTAGCCGAATCAACCCTCCAAATTTATTTTTATATTTCTTAATATTTTTAATTTTTAGCATTCCTCAAAGACAATCGGACAAAGAACACAGTAATAGTGTCTGACTGATTATGACGTAACAAAAAAAATAGCCAATGAGAGGCCACTATAAATTTTACCATTGGTCAATAACGGCCTCTCATTGGCTAATTTTTTTTTGTTATGTCATAATTAGTCAGACACTATTACTGTGTTCTCGGACAAAGTACTAGATGTTCATGGTATATAGAATCTTTACCAAAAATATTCAGCAGTCTATCTTGAATAGCTATCAAGAAAACCACATTTCCCAAAAAGACAAAGGGAATTATAGAAAAGCTTATAATTCTTGGCCCATGAATAGGCAAAAAGCCTTCCTGTATTTAATTAAAATACCTAAAAAAAAATTTTAAAATTGGTTGCGCATAGTTTTAATAGCTTATCAATGTCATCTATTTGATAAGGTAGCTATATTTTAATTTGTAATTAAAAAACAATACAAAAAAATGTACATAACATAGAGTCGAAATCGATTATGACTATAACGAGGAACAAATATAAATTCGTCGAGACATTTGATTAAAATTATAGAGTAGCTTTGTTACATAGAATAGTGCATTTAACAGAAAAGACTCTAGGTTAATAAGTACCACTTTTTACGATTCTTTGTCATGCGGACCATAATTAAATTAAATATATTTTCTACTTCTAGCTTCCCTTTCAAAATCAATCATTTCATGTAAAACAAATTAGAATTCGCACACTACCAATGTACACATTTTATGCAAGTCAACATGCTATATTTACATACATTTCTTGATCAAAATCTTCACATGTAAACTTGCAAATAAATCAGTAGGGAAATTGAAAATGTTTTTTTTTTTTAATTAATATCTTATATAAAAAGTTTTACATCTCAAATAATTAGAAAAATAAAATGACACATAGATCGTAAAATTTGAAAAGTAGTTAATTGTGTTGTTCGTGCAATTTTTAGTAGCGCAGCTACTCTAAAGTTGTTTGTGTCTGTCTGTCCTTCTGAACATTTATGAAATACACTTTTGAATAAATTTTTCCATGTTCCATTCTAATTTTCTGTTTTACATATCTTTTGTTCAAGATTTAAAACAGCTTGGATTCTATTGGACGCAAAGGACCTTGTTTTGACATAGTCTCCTTAGTATTATTATGTTTTAGATTAGCTTTTTATTAATCAATAGTGGATACGCCGCTAAAGGCCTCTAAGAGCACGTGATGGGGAGGGGGAAGGGGTTGTTGATTTGGAATACCCATTTTCTTATTTTAGATTTAATAAGAAAAAGTAAAAAAAAATGAGGGGGGTTAGCAAGATCCTTCTGTACAAACAAACAGACAAGCACACACCCTGCTACTTTATTATATAGATAAATTATTCTACCTCCTAACTATGTAAATATACATGTAAGTATGTATTTGATTATGTAAACTGTTATTAAACATATGTTTGAACATCAACTTCTGCTCAAGTTTGTTTGTAAGAGGACAACTAAAGCACAGTTAAACTTAGTTCAAATAAGAATAACTAAATAATCATGTTCGTGTTAGTAGCGCAACAATAAAATATGATCCTATTATATAAAGCAGTAAGTTTTTTTTTGTCTGTCTTTTGAGTACTGAACCGATTTGGTAAATATTTTTGCAAGCTTCACATAGGTATAGCCACTAGTTGTAAATTCAAGTTTTTTTGTGGTTTTAAGCAGGGATAAGACAATGGCCGATAAATTGATGTACATCCCCAGTGACGAAAAACAAATTTTCTCCTTTTTAAGATTACTATTAGTGGTTGAATATTTGGACACTTAACTTTATAAACCAAATTCAATAAAAGTCCCTAAAGTTGTTAGGACAGCAAATAAGAAAACTTTGTTATTAAACTTTATAAGGACAAAATATATAGGTATGATAAAAAATGATGCTTTTTCTCCTTCACAAAATTTTATTCCAGTCGTTAAGATTCAAAGATTGCATAAGCTGGTAAAATAGATTGTTTTTGTTTCAAGGTGGTAAAAAAAACAGGAATCTTAATGATGATAAACAAAATTACCCCTTCTGTAGATTGAAATTATTGGTTTGCAAGCATGAACCAACCAATGAAGCTGTAGTTAAGTACCCAAAAGTCAGAAACCATAAAGGAAAAGAGTATTATTATAAAACTTTGGGTACCATTTCATCCCCCCATAATAAAAAAAGTTAATTTTAATTTATTCCTTTATTTGATAAGCAAACAAATATTGTGAAACTTAACAAGACAAACTTACTTCTCTAAATTAATACCAACTACAATAGTTTAGTTTTGAGAGAGGGTGAGAAGGATTGAAAGGTGTATGTGAAAGAGATTGGAGGAGATAAGAGAGAGAAAGGGAGGAATGTAAATAGAGAGAAGAAAAGAGAGAGAGAAAGAGAGAGAGTGAGAAAGAGAAAGAGAGAAAGGGAGAAAGAAAAAGAGAAACTGAGAAATTGAGAGGGAGAGAAAGTGAGAGAAAGAGAAAGATAGAACCCCTTGAATAAGTCCCCAAAATGAGAAATGATTCTTTGTCAAGTTTCTAATTTGAATTACTCTTTTCAACAGAACGTTAGTTGGTGTGTGTGTCTGCGTTTTAGACAAATGAATACTAGAAATAAAAACGATTTAATCCAATAAAAGCATGGTGTTTTTAACAACTGCTAAATTAGGGGGAAAGCCTTTTCTATTTTATTTTAAAGCCATTATTAAAATAATTAGAAAACAAACTAAGTTTCAAACCTTTATCAAACATATTTTAAGTAGTTAACTAAAAGACTAACTGCAGACATAAACAGGAGGATAGCTACTCTATAATTATCTCTAATATCTGTGTGAGTGTCTATTACTGTGTACAATATTAATCAATTATAAATAGGAGGGTAGCTACTCTATAATTATCTCTAATATCTGTGTGAGTGTCAATTACTGTGTACAATATTAATCAATTATAAATAGGAGGGTAGCTACTCTATAATTATCTCTAATATCTGTGTGAGTGTTTATTACTGCGAACAATATTAATTGATTATAAATAGGAGGGTAGCTACTCTATAATTATCTCTAATATCTGTGTGAGTGTCTATTACTGTGTACAATATTAATCAATTATAAATAGGAGGGTAGCTACTCTATAATTATCTCTAATATCTGTGTGAGTGTCTATTACTGTGTACAATATTAATCAATTATAAATAGGAAGGTAGCTACTCTATAATTATCTCTAATATCTGTGTGAGTGTCTATTACTGTGTACAATATTAATCAATTATAAATAGGAGGGTAGCTACTCTATAATTATCTCTAATATCTGTGTGAGTGTCTATTATTGTGTACAATATTAATCAATTATAAACAGGAGGGTAGCTACTCTATAATTATCTCTAATATCTGTGTGAGTGTCTATTACTGTGTACAATATTAATCAATTATAAATAGGAGGGTAGCTACTCTATAATTATCTCTAATATCTGTGTGAGTGTCTATTACTGTGTACAATATTAATCAATTATAAATAGGAGGGTAGCTACTCTATAATTAACTCTAGTATCTATATGTGAGTGTCTATTACTGTGTACAATATTAATCAATTATGAATAGGAGGGTAGCTACTCTATAATTAACTCTAGTATCTATATGTGAGTTCCTATTACTGTGTACAATATTAATCAATTATAAATAGGAGGGTAGCTACTCTATAATTAACTCTAGTATCTATATGTGAGTTCCTATTACTGTGTACAATATTAATCAATTATAAATAGGAGGGTAGCTACTCTATAATTAACTCTAGTATCTATATGTGAGTGTCTATTACTGTGTACAATATTAATCAATTATAAATAGGAGGGTAGCTACTCTATAATTATCTCTAGTATCTATATGTGAGTGTCTATTACTGTGTACAATATTAATCAATTATAAACAGGAGGGTAGCTACTCTATAATTATCTCTAATATCTATGTGAATGTCTATTACTGTGTACAATATTAATCAATTATAAATAGGAGGGTAGCTACTCTATAATTATCTCTAATATCTGTGTGAGTGTCTATTACTGTGTACAATATTAATCAATTATAAACAGGAGGGTAGCTACTCTATAATTATCTCTAATATCTGTGTGAGTGTCTATTACTGTGTACAATATGTGGACTATCTCCCAGGTAGGGAGAGGACATTTGGCGGTTTATTACACTAGTCCCAAAAGTTTTATAATAACGTTTTCTTATTTGTTTGCTCAACATCTTTGGAGACTTTGATTGGTTGGCACACTAAGTTTTGTGTTCAATAGTTTCAACCACTAATTATAATCTACAGAAGGGATAATATTGTATATAAATCATTGGGGATGAACATCAATTTATCGGCCATTGTCTTATCCCTTTAGATCCCTGATTATTTCCTCAATTTGCAAACTTCAAAATTAAACTAAAGACTTCCTTATTCATTTTAATTTTCACACAAAAAAAAATATTTTTTATTGGAATTTTAGAACAGTTTACATAGATTTGGTCTGAATCTTTACATCTTTAAAAAGTATATTTTAATTAATTTGTTTTACTAAAGTTGGTGATCGTTAACGAATAATAAATTAAGATAAATTGATGTACATCCCTAAAGAAGACACACAAAATTACCCCTTCAGTAGATTACATTTAGTGATAGAAACGTTTTGCAACCAAACGTAATGAACTTAACATTTAATATTGAAAAAAAGTCCCCAAAGTTATAAAGCCAACTAATAAAAAAACGTTATTGTTTAACTTTGGGGACTAGTGTAATAAACAGCCCAATGTCCCCTCCCTCCCTGTGTTGAACCTAACCCATAATTTACTGTTCTAAATGAAAGAACAGCACCAACAAAGATTTATTAAGAACAATAGAAAAGGAAATGTTATAATTTGTTCAATTAAATATGCTTTAGAAGTTGGAAGCCAGGAAGGGAAAGAATAATGGCCATTAAAATAATATACATAACCTTATTCCCCTCAATAATAATAAGCCACAAAAGGCAACATTGGTGACATGATATTTTGGTAAAGATTAATAAATATTCCATTGTCTTATCCCTGTATCCCTGCTTGTAATTTGTATTTGTTTGAGACAAAGGAGCATTCACCAGGGATCTACAGGGATAAGACAATGGCCGATAAATCAATGTACATCCAAAATGATGTACACAAAATTATCCCAAAAGTAGATTACAATTAGTGGTTGAAACGTTAGAACACTCAACTTAATAAACCAACCAATCAAAAGTCTATAAAAGTCCCCAAAATTGTTCCGCCAACGAAAAACAAAACATTATTTAAAACTTTGGGGACAAGTCCAATGTCCCCTCCCTATCCGAGTATTCACAGATTTAAGATTTATTATTAAAACAGGACAACAACAAATATGCATAACAAAATAATTTTTGATTTACGTATTAATTTTGTAAATTTTTCAAGAACTAGTGGCTATGCTCCCTAGAATCCTCTACGGGTACATAAGATGGGAGGGGGGAAAAGTCGACCCCCACCCAGTTGTAAATTTGAGTTTTAAAAAGAAATAGAAAAAAAATGTTGGGGGTTGTCATTTTCTATTGGGATGTTGGAGATACCCTCCCCCAAAATAGCTAAAAAAAGCTTCTTTGGAGAACCATATCGATTCAGTGGTTAGCGAGATCCTTCGCTACAGACAAAAAATGCTTACTACTTTATATAATAGGACAAAAATGCTTACTACTTTATATAATAAAACTAGTGGCTTCGCCCCCTAGAGGCCTCTAGGGGCACTTGAGGAGTGTGGAGTTGAATCCTAAAGCCCATTTTTTATTTTAGATTTTTTTAAAGTATAAAATTTTTTTTAATAGAGCCAACCGTTAAGGACGGACAAACTTACCCTAATTATAGGAAAGCTTCGCATTGAAGAAGGGTATATTCAAATTGCATCTTAGTTTGAGAGTAAGTGTTTTTTCAACAGGGATCTAAAGGGATAAGACAAAGGCCGACAAGTGAATGTTCATCCCCAATAATGACACGCAAATTTTATAATTTGTGGTTTAAACGTTTGGATACTTAACATAATTGGCTCATAAATTAAAATTTAATAATAGTCTCCAAAGTTGTTAAGCCACAAATTAAGAAACGTTAATATAAAACTTTGAAGACAAGTGTAATAAACAGCCTAATGCCCCTTCATCCCTGTTTTTTCAAAATAAAATCCATATTCCTTTCTTGGCGACATACATATTGAATGAAATATGTACATATGTGAGTTGTGAATATATTTCAGAGAAATTAAACTTATCTAAACCAAAATTTTAAAATCAACTAAATTAGCGAAGTATTTATAAACTAAGAAATCAATTTTATTAAATATGTGTCAAAGAGGTAAAATGCGTGAGAGTAGAAAACAATCTTTGTGATTTGTTACACTTATAAAGTTACTTACTGAAAAGTAGTATAACATATAAGATAATGAGCAACTTTAAAATTATTTTTTCATTCGAATACTTTTTTATATGGACACTGTTTCTAGAAGTGGTAGAGAGAGAGAATAGTTACAAATCTAACAAGGAAATAGGGTGGTCCAATTTTTACTATATTTTAGCTGTAACAATGACAATTATATCCATTAGAAAATCAGTAATAACAAGGATTAAAATGGATAATGTTCATAAATGAACGAGTAATAGCAGCCTTATATCTATTTCATTTAAATATCCAGTTCAAAATGGCTTCAAAATTTTCATAAACCAATCATTAAATAACCTTTGTTTTTTTCTTTATCTGTTTAATAAGATAAATATTTTCTTGTAATCATAGACGCAAGGTCGTCCAGGCTTTAAAATTTTTTTTTGGGGGTAGGTAAAAATGAATAAATTTGAGGGTGCCTACAGGTAATCAGCCCTTTACCCCCCCCCCCTTGGACATCCCTTGGAGGTCAATTTATCTCCGATTTACCTGTCCCTAAATAGGCTAAAGAAATTACTTACAAATCCAAGCAAATTGAACCAGTCTATGACTTGAAAGAGGCTTTGGGACTTGGAGACGATGAAAAGCGGCAAAATTTGTTCATTTTCCATTAATCTTCACTAACGCCATTTTTATACCCCCCCCCCCCAAAAAAAAATATTGGATAAAAAATCATTTTAAGAAAAGCATATGTAATTTGTATGTTTAGGAATTTATATTGTGTTTTTGGCAGGAATTGCCAATAAATCACTTTTTTCGATAACATACCTGAAAATGCTGTAAATTTTTATAATTAAAAATTTTTTCAGAAATTCTAGCATAATAGGTATTAAAGGGATAATGTAATGGCCGTATTGTTATACATCCCCAATGATGGTACACAAAATTACTCCTTCTGTAGATTAAAATCAGTGGTTAAAACGTTTGTACACTCAACTTAATAAACCGACCAATCATAATTCAGTAAAAGTCCCCTAAGTTGTTAAGCCAACGAATAAGAAAACGTTACTATAAAAACTTTGGGGACTAGTGTAATAAAAAGCCCACTGTCCCCTCCCTCTCTGCTAGCAAACCCTTTATAAAAATAACTTTAAAACTCAATAGGATCAGAAAATGGAGGTTAAATTTAAGATTACATTTCATGTGATTTGGAAAATAGTAAAATTTGTTGTTCAATTCCAAACATAAACTTGAACTAACAAAGTTATTATAGGTTAACAATGCTACGAATTTACAGAGAGGGGGGGGGGGGGACAATGGACTGTTTATTACACCAGTTCCCAAAGTTTTATATTAACGTTTTCTTATTGGTTGGCTTATCAATTTTAGGCACTTTAGTAAATTGTATTGATTGAATCATTGAGTTAAGTGTTAAAACGTTTAATTGCCATTTCCTTCCTCCCTGAGTTATTCTACGATGTTGCATACTAGCAGCTTTGCCCAAGAGTTTTAAAAATTAGGGGGGATTTTTTTTTGGTTCCCATCATCTAAGTAAATAGCTTAAATTCACCACAGGACCAGTAGATATATTTCCTGAAGAGTAGAATCCAACCGTTTCAGTGATTACCGAGAACTTAAGCTTCAGACAGACATCATGCTATATTATAGATGGATTGGTCGATTAGTATTTCGACGAGAGGAAAATTCATCGTTTAATGTTGTACAGTATATACATACTAGCGGCTATGTCCCTAGCATCTAGGAGCTCTGTATTTGTAGTGACAGAAGGGGGCTAAAAATAGCCTAAAACCATTCCAAAACTTAAATCTGTAAATAAAATAACCTAAAACAGCATAGGACCTTATTAGAAACTATCAGAGAATCCTATCTGTTCATAGTTATTGAGATCTTAAGTTTCAGACAAAAAAAAACTTGCTTCTTTATATTATAGGATATATTTTTTTCTTTCTAGTTAATTCTTAAAGGGCGAATATAGGTTGAATATAATATGGGCTCAAAAAAACCGTGCAATTCCATAGATTATAAGTAACTTTAAGATATTGACATATCCAATTGTATAAGTCTGTTATAGCTTAAAACCTGAACATTCTCAGGATAAATTTTTGTAATAAGTGTGGTTCCCTAAGAACTCCAAACACCCTAGCATCACACAAGGCTTCGGTTTAAGGTTGAATTAAAAAGCTTTCGTTAAATGATAGTCGTAATAAAAGTGGAAACCAGTTATCAATCTATTTTTTTGTATTGTGGATTGTTTCTTCCTTGACAATATTCCCCAACAAAGTGTAAAGTATATGAATTTTATTTTTTTAAAAAAAAACTTTACAGGAGAAATTTTATTTCATGTAAGTATGAAAATTATATGGTAATTGTTATAATTAATTTAAAGAGGACAAAAATAATAGGTGAATAGTGTTTTTTTTTTCTTATATTTTTTTCTGGAGAAAATCTGGCGATCGGTGCGTTTGTGTGTGTGTGTTGAAAAATGCGTACTAGGGTAATTATATCATCAAGAATTAATCATTGATCTTTATACAGAAAAAAAAACTTTAAAACGTATTATTTACCCTAGTAATTACTCCGGACGCAAACTGACGCAAATTATTTTTACGATTTTTAAAAAATCAATAAAATAGTATATAAAAGAAAAAAATAAACACTTTAATTATCAATTAAGATGCATGCCAATGTAATAGTCAATTAGACTTAAGAAAAATAGTCAAAAAAAGTCTTGTAAAGGGCTAAAATAAACGATTTTGTTGACTTTCTCATTTATCATATGTTGAAGTAAAAGCAAAAATTGCAAAATCTACTTAAGGATTTTTTTGATTTTTTAAATTTAACATAGATATTTTAAAAGTATGTAATGGCACCTTTCATATAAGCTCATATCATATTGAAACTATATTCACCCTTTAATAGCGAAGCTACTCTATAATTGACTTTGTCTGTCAGTCCGTTAGTCACGCAATGGAGAATTATGCGGGTTAACTAAGGCCCTCTGATTTTTTATGTATATCATAAATGCACGTACAGAAAAGCTTTTCCAGTATGGCTTCAAAACCGTCTAATATCCGCTAAATTAGAACCATTTCTTAGCCATACTGAAAAATCATCTATCGTATAAATATTCTACGAATATTTAAGTAAAGATCATATATATTAATAACACGGGGCTAACAAAACTGGTTTTTATCTTCCACGGAAAGCTGTCTATAATACGATGCGATAAATAACTATTATCTCCGTTTCAATTTTTCCGATTCTAATTCTAATTTAAACTAAATTGTAAATAGTAAATGAATTATTGAAAAAAAAACTATTTTTTTCTATATAAATATCAATATTTAAGATGTCTAAATCAGACTTTGATTCTATTTTTATTTTTTTATTTTCATGATCGATTATTGAAATTATGTTTGTATTTATATAAGGGGAACTTTATTTACAGGGTGACGTACTTATAATAAAGTCTAAAATACAGGATGTTTGTCTGTCCGTTTAAACCGAAAGATCTCGCTAACCGCTGAACTGATATGGTTCTTCTTTATAGTGTAGCTTCTCATGGATCCTGGGAAGATTCATAGCTATTTTGGGGGAGGGTACCACCACCTTCTCAAGAGAAATTGCCAAAAATAAAAGTAAAACACTACCTAGCTGGTTTTAACATAGATATAAAAGAAAACATTTTACGTGCCCCTAGAGGCCTCTAGAGACGTATCCGCTAAAATATAAAAAAAACCAAAAAAGTCGCATCAAAATTTTCTTTCTTTTTCACTTGTTTCTCGCTTTCTTCTCTTCTTTTTCTACATAACTTTTTCCCTCTTTCTCTTTCTATATGACTTCCTTATTTCTCTTACTCTCTCAAAATGTTTGTCCGTTTTATGTTCTTCTTATCATTTAAAACAACTTCTATTCGATGGAATCGATCGTGTTTGATAATTTAAGAAAAAAGCTTGAATTAATCAATTTGTAGTTTTTATAATTATTCTAAAAACAAAGATGACAACATCCATATAAGCGAAGCTCTGAAATGAGGGGTCAAACGAACATTAAGACTTTTAGAGTGTCAGAAGTGAATAAGCAAAATATTAATGCTTAAGTCTAAACGAAATTGAAATTCAATTTGTTGCAAAACTGAATAAATGCAGGATACTGTGTACGGACATAATAACATTTTTACATAAAATTTTCTTTTTGTAAATATAAACGGATGCACGGACTTTCTGTTAACGGTTATAGAGTTGCTACGCTTTCTAAATACTACAGGAATCATCATGCAATCATAAATCAACGAAAATAACCAACAGTTACAGACAGATGGACGGACGCGAATCGACTCTAATCATAGAAAAGCTTCGTTAAAATTTTTTTTGACCCTGTATAAAAAGACAGGATATTGCAAACAAATTGTCTCAATCTCTCAGAAATATAAGTTTCAAAAAAAAACGACAAAATCTAAATTTGGAGGAATAGAAATATAGCTCTTATAAAACTTGTTTAGATTAAAAAGTCCCGTCTTGGTCTTCGGAAGGTTTAATGCTGTATTTCCAATCTAGAGGGGTTCGCCCTTAGCTTATTTTTTTCTTTTTTTAGATCTAATAAGTAAAAGTAAAAAAAAAAACAGTTTAAAACCATCACAGGACCAGTAGGTATATTTAAGCTGAAGAGTAAAGCCCAATCGGCTCAGTGGTTACTGAGAACTCAAGCTTCAAAAGACAGACAGACATCGTTTACTTTGTATTACAGATAAGAATAACTACAAGCTAAACATTTTGCTATTCTTTAACATTGGTTGCATCAGATAAACATCATACAACAAATTGCAGTTTGGAAAGAAAACAACATAAAAATCCAAAAAGTATAAAAATCAAGGTCGGTCGGTCAAAAGGAATATCAATTAAATGTAGCTTCTATACTGGTAGCGCAGCCACTCTTATAATTAGGACATGTTCATTACCCCGTCCCGGATTTGAAAAATTTAGTTAAAATTTTTGCCCCCAGCCAAAATATGGTTGATTTATGCATAAAAATGACCCATGCAAAATATTTTTTCTGTAATGCAAAAATTGCGATAGTACAAGCACTGCAAAGTTTTTAAATTCTGCAAAAAACCCTGTTTTTATAGCTTTTTTGGGGCTTTTGTACCATCCCAATTTTAAAGATTTTTACAAAATTTCAATTCAAGTGTGTTGATATATACCTGGAATTTACCAAAAAAAATGGGGGCAGTCTCAATTATAACATATGAAGGTGTAGCAAGTAATCTTCCAAATACAAAATTGTCAAATTGCATACATATATAATAGGGTTGGGCCAGATACTTTTTTCGACGGATATTGGATATCTGGCTGATTTATAATGCCAAATATCCGGCAAATAAATGTTATTTGGCCTGATATCCAGTTATTCGACCGGATATCCGGTTATTTGGCCGGATATCCGGTTATTCGGCCAGATATCCGGTTATTCGGCTGATGTTCTTTTATTCGGCCAGATATCAGCTAGTTTGCCATATAACGATTATCTGTCATTAGAAATCAACCGGATATCCGGTATCCAGCCAAAAAAGTATCGGCTCAACCCTATTATATATGTATGCAATTGTTTCTTCTTTACAGTAAAGTTTCTGATAGATCCAGGGGATGTTTCAGTTATTACCACTTAAATAAAATTAGAGGATCGACCCTTCTCTCAGGTGCCCAAGAGTCCTTTAGGAGCGTTACCGCTAGAAAGTACTATGGAGAAGCTCTTCTTGTGAAAATTAGATAATTTTTAACATTATCTTTTTATGTGTCATTATTCATTGTTTATCTCTGTTAATTTGTATTGACTTAATGGAAAAATATTTCTTAGCTTATAAAAGATGTTCGGTGCTTTCCCTCAAAGTGTCTTTTAATCACTGACAACCCCTCCCTCCTTATATTAACTTGCAAGGGTTCCTGGTACCCAATATAAACTATCTTAACCTGACCTTATATAATTAAGAAACAAACTAGAAAGTATCCCTTCCTTTTTTCAAGGTCGGGAGATGGGGGGGGGGGGGTATGTGCTCGACTTGGCACTAAACTAAACTGGCAATAATTTGCATTAAACTTACGTCTTCAATATATCAAAAACTAAAGCTATAAAGCAGAAGTACCGATTGCAGAGTTGCTACACTTTCTAAACATTTATTGTTACAGGAATCATCAACCAAGGTTTTCAATCAAAAAATTTCAACTTGCTTAGATTAAATAAAAGAGCTAACCTTTACGGAGTTCGTTCAGACTCATATTATAGAAAAGATTTGCATTTAATAAGTATCAGAAATAGATTGGACAAAATAGGCCGTTTAATACACTAGTCCCAAAAGTTTGAAAATAATTCTTATTTGTTGACTTAATAACTTTGGGGACTTTCAATAAATTTTGATGGATTGGTTTATTAATTTGAGTGTTCAATCGTTTCTACCACTAATTTTAATCTACAGAAGGGTTAATTTTGTGTATTATTAATGGGGATGTACATCCATTCATTAGCCATAGTCTTATCCCTTAGATCCTTCAGTAACATGTTATTTCTTGTTATGTAATAAAAATGAAAGTGTTATTATTAGACTTTGGGTACAGGGATCTAGAGGGATAAGACAATGGCTGATAAATTTATTTGTATCTCCCATGATGATACACAAACTGGCCCTTTTTTGTTGATTACATAGTGGTTGAAACGTTTAATCACTAAACCTAATGAACCAACCAATTAAAATTCAATAAAAGTCTCCAAAGTTGTTGAGCCAAGAAATAAAAAAATGTTATTGTAAACCTTCCGGGACTAGTGTATTAAACAGCCCAATGTCACCTCACTCCCTAGTTATTATTAGACTTGTGATACACTCTTGTATAGTTCAGGGAGGGAGGGGACATTGAGCTGTTTATTAAATTAGTCCCCAAAGTGTTATAACGGTGTTTTCTTACATTTGGGTTAAAACATTGGGGAAATTCAGTAAATTTTATTTGGTTGATTTATTAAGTTGAGTGTTTAAAAGTTTCAACTTCTAGTCTTAATCTACAGAAGGGATAATTTTTTGTATCATTATTGGGGATGTACATCAATTTATTAGACATTGTCTTATCCCTTTAGATTCTTGAATAACATGTTATTTCTTGTTGTGTAATAAAAATAAAATTGTTTCAGTTATTATTAGACTTTGGGTACAGGGATCTAGATAGAGAAGACAATGGCTGATGGACGTGTATATACCTCATGATTATAAACAAACTTACCCTTTCTGTTGATTACAATAGGTGGTTGGAACGTCTTATTAAACCAATTAAAATTTCAAACAATCTAAAAAGTTGTTGAGCAAACAAATGAAAAAGTTTTTAAAACTTCGGGGACTAGTGTAATTAACAGCCCATTGTGCTCTGCCTCCCTAGTTATTATTAGACTTTTGGTACACTCTGGTATAATTCAGAGAGGGAGGGGAAATTGGACTGTTTATTTCACTTGTCCCCAAAGTTTTATAATTGTTTTTGTAATTCATTAGGTTAACAACTTTTGAGAATTTTATTGAATTTTGATTGGTTGGTTTATTAAGTTAAGTGTATAAACATTTCAACCGCTAAGTTTAATCTACAGAAGGGATAGTTTTGTGCATCAAACTTATATAATAGAGGTAGCCCGGATTCTTTTTTGGCCGGATACCGGATATCCAGATGATTTAAAATGCAACATATTTGGTATCCGGCAAATTACCGGATATCCGGTCGAATAACCAGATATCCGGCCAAATTACCAGATATTTGCTAGATATCTGGCCAGATGACGAATATCCAGCATTATAAATCAGCCAGATATCCAATATCCGTCGAAAAAAGTATCTGGCCCAACCCTATTATATATGTATGCAATTTGACAATTTTGTATTTGGAAGATTACTTGCTACACTTTCATATGTTATAATTGAGACTGCCCCCATTTTTTTTGGTAAATTTCAGGTATATATCAACACACTTGAATTAAAATTTTGTAAAAATCTTTAAAATTGGGATGGTACAAAAGCCCCAAAAAAGCCATAAAAACAGGTTTTTTTGCAGATTTTAAAAACTTTGCAGTGCTTGTACCGTTGCAATGTTTGCATTACAGAAAAAATATTTTGCATGGGTCATTTTTATGCATAAATCAACAATATTTTGGCTGGGGGCAAAAATTTTAACAAAATTTTTCAAATCCGGGACGGGGTAATGTTCATACATATGTCTCTTCGTTTTAAATTTAATTTTCTTTCTTCTCTCTCTCTTTCTCTCTCTCTCTCTCTCTCTCTCTCTCTCTCTCTCTCTCTCTCTCTCTCTCTCTCTCTCTCTCTCTCTCTTTCTCTCTCTCTCTGTGTCTCTGTCTCTCTCTCTCTATTAACAATATATATATATCTATCTATTTATCTATCTTTAATTCTTTCTCTTTTTTTCGTTCTCTTCCTCTCTCTCGTTCTCTCTCTTATTCTCTCACCAATATAAATTGTTTAAGATTTAGGGAAATATGTCTGTACAGTTTTAGTCCACGACTATAATGTTTGTTGTTTTCTTATATCACCGTAAATATGAATGTAATAAATCTTAATTCTATTATGATATTGATATTTTAATTTATCTGTCGTTGATTTATATTTTGTATTTATAAGAAATAGATTTGCAGGGTAGATTTTTGGTGAATTGAATAAGGGGAAATTTTATGTAAGAGAAAATATATTTTAACAAGACGACATTTATAAAATATATTTCCATGCGGCATTTGCGCTTTGTTTATTTACAACAGAAAAGAAAACAATAACAGAAATATTATTATTTTTAATTTATTGTTTAATAGTGAATAAATGAGTTTTTTTCAAATTATTATTTTTCTGTAAGTTTACTATTCCATGGATCCAAGATTTTGTTTTTTGAATTTAAAGTTAAATAAGTTGAAATTTTTTTAAAAAATTAAGAGCCGGTGGAAAAATTTGTTTCTCTTTGATTGTTTTAGTAATATAACAGTTTTTAATATATTATATATCATTCGATAAATATATGGGACAAGTTTTTTTATATAGAAGTGTTAAATTTCAATAATTTTGTCACAATTAAGTATTGTTAAATTTGTGACTATTTTAACTTTTAAATTTTAAAATTATTAATTATTTTCAGATTAAATGCAAATTGAATAATGATGTGGAGAAATTCAGGATTTTAGAGTTCTCAAATAATATAGTTCTAAAAAACAGGTTTTTATTTGTCTTTTCCCTCATATACTTGTTCACTTCTTTACTATTTTTTTTTTAAATTTTTTTGATCTTATGCGCGCCTAGTGATATATTTTCCATAAACCGCATTTTTTAATGATTTCCTTTTTTCTTTTAAATTGTCCTTCTAATCTAAATGTGAGTAGGTTTATGTGAATAGTTTACTAAAGATTTTGCAGTCTTATTTTCCTTCTATCTTTAACAGAAAATATTTTCTTAAACTTAAACAATGCAAATGCTTTATAGGTCTAATCTGTTCGTTTTTTACAACCTTCTTTTGACATTTAAGAATTGTCCTATAATTAGAGAAATTGTAGCATTTCCTATTCATGAGGATGTCGGCACATCCATCCATTTTAATACATTGAACATGGGTTTTTGAAAATTATTTTCATTTTACTTTTGTTTGGTTTTATTATAATAGCATTTTTAAGTTCTGACTTAAAAATAACATCCTGTTTTAATTAGGTATTATAAACAAGTCCTCATAATAATTTTTATGTCGATTGATTTTGGTAGGCTTTGATTTTGTGAACATTCTCTTTTGTGAGTTATTTATCATAATTGTAATATTTACATATATTTTAGGTTAACAATGGACTCAGGACCTAACAATCAACCAGGATCCAACCTTCCCGCTGGCCTCACAGAACCCCAATTATATGAGTCTTCAAGGTACCCAACAATGAATCCATCTCCCTACCATCTTCCACCCTACCACCCTTACCCTTTACATTCACAAAGTCATGTGTATGGACCCTCATCAATACCTGCTATGAATTTACCGCCCAATTATATACCACCCTCTAACCATCACCCTCATTATGCTCACATGCAAATGTATGGGGCTTCTGCGTATCCTCCCATGCATTCAACATACAACTTTCCACCAGCTTCCAATAGTTACCCTCAACTTCCAGACCACCAATTCCATACATCTTCAAAAAGTACATCTAATCATCTGACAGCATCAAATCATCATCATGAATATAATACAGAAAATAAGTTGAACCTAACCTCATCATATTCACCAATGAATTCAACTTATAATCATCCTGCAGTATCTAACAATCAACCTAATGTTTCCGAAAACCGAATGAACAAATCGCCATTAATCCCAAGAGAATCTAGCAATTCCCAGGATCAAATAGAGCACCAACTAAACACAAGAACAGATGTACAAAGAGAGGATTCAACATCAAACTCTCTCTCATGTACAAATGATCCTTCTAAGCAGACAGATACTCAAGGAGACAAAAGTTCCCCTTTACCTGCAATGGATTCCACATCTAACCTTGCCACTGATGTAATTAACCCCCCTGAACCTAAAGAAACCGAATCAAACGCAGATACAACCTCACAGAAAACAAATACTAAAACTGACCCTCATACAGCATCTAAGGATCCACCTGAAATTACAGGGAAACCAAAGAAAAAATCATCACCTTCAAAATCTAAGGAGGTAATTTCTTCACTTTTAATATGCTTAATTCCCTATAAAGGGGCTATACTATTATTTACTGATTTTTTTGGTTAATGTTGACAGGTTAAAAATATTTGTTTTCTTCATTTAAAAAAAAAATTTGGTAAGGTTAGCTAGTATTTTAGGCAAGTAATGATGATTTTTGTCAGAAGCATTGGTTTTGCCGTCGATACTTGACAGTTCTATATTGTACTGCATTAAAGCAACTGCCATTTCAAATTTAAGTGTTATATTTAATTAATGTTATATGTCATGAAGATTGGCTTCCCTCACCTTTAAAAGGGTGTGTAATCACTTATGATTTATTATAAGGTAGAGTTTATCTTAATTAGGTTGTGCAATGTGCATACTTACATAGTATTTTAGCAAGTTTTTGTTTTTAAAAATACGTCGCTATCATTTAAAAAAAATAAATGTGAAATTAGGAGACTGGGGTTTGAGCTATGCCTAACATAAAATATATTTATTAAATTTATTTAGACTGCTTCGGGAGATTCAGAGAGCAAAAGTATGTTTTCCTGTGAATTTTGCAACAAACAGTTTACAAAGAATTGTGACCTGATTAAACATACAAGAGTGCATACAAGTGAGAAACCTTACCCTTGCGACGTATGCGGAAAGTCCTTTTCACAGACAAGTAATTTGATAGTTCATAAAAAAATCCACACTGGAGAGAAACCGTTCTCCTGTGATATATGTGAGAAAGCATTCAAACAGAGTAGTGAGTTGGTCATTCACAAGAGGAGTCACACAGGCGAGAAACCATACTCTTGTGATTATTGTGGAAAGTCTTATTCACAGAGCAGTCATTTGGTTGTTCATAAAAGAATCCATACTGGTGAGAGAAGAAATATTATTGAGAAGCCCTTCTCCTGTGATGTTTGCGGAAAATCTTTTTCACAGACAAGTAACTTGTATGTTCATAAAAAAATTCACACAGGAGAAAAGCCATTCTCTTGTGATATGTGTGATAAAGCATTTAAAATGAATAGCGAGTTGGCCATTCATAAAAGAAGCCACACAGGCGAAAAGCCATACACTTGTGATGTATGCAACAAAGGTTTTTCACAGAGCAGTCATTTGGCTGTTCATAAAAGGATCCACACTGGCGAAAAACCATATTCTTGTGATATATGTAACAAAGCTTTTTCACAAGCCAATGATTATAAGAGACATCAAAAGATTCATACAGGTGAGAAGCCATTTAAATGTGACATGTGTGATAAATCATTCCTGGACAATGCTGTGCTGATTGTCCATAAAAGGACGCATACAGGTGAAAAACCATTTTCTTGTGAAGTGTGTCAAAAGGCATTCAAAGACAAGGGCAATTTAACTGTACACATGAGAACTCATACAGGACTTAAACCATACTCTTGTGATATTTGTCAAAAGTCTTTCAAGCAAAATGGTGACCTGACTAGACACGCCAGAATTCACACAGGTGAGAAACCATTCTCATGTGAAGTATGCAAAAAGTCATATAGAGATCAATCTAATTTGATAAGCCACAACAAATCATCTTCGCATCTAAAGAGAGTTGAAGCTTTAAAGAATTTACTAACATCCGTGCCTTCTGGTGGCGACGAAGTTGATGTTAAACAGGAGGCACCTGATGAAGAATCTCTCAATTTTAATCAAGATAACATTATTAAGCAAGAGATTATGGATGGGGACACCAACTATACAGAACCTATATACAATGTCAATGTTGAAATAAAAGAAGGTTTTGGTGCAGCAGATGAAACTGTTATAAAAGATATAAAAGAGGAAATCAAAAATGAATATTCTAATGAAAGTATGAAAGAAGAAGTTGATCAGAGTGAAGAATTGACCAATGATGAAAAGTCACACTCATGCTATGTATGTAAAATATTCAATATGGATCAATCAGAATACAACCTCCACAAAGAATCAGTGGGTCATGTATTGATGGTTAAAGAGGCTAAAGAAAAAATGAATCTTACAGAAGAAATGCCATTTGCTTGTGATGATTGTGGTGAAGCGTTTTCAAAAAGTAGTGATTTGGCTAAGCACAGAATAATGCACACAGGGGAGAAACAATTTCCTTGTAATGTTTGTAATAAGGTATTTACAAAAATTCACGTTTTGAACAAACATATGAAGATTCATTCAGAGAAAAAGCAATATTTGTGTGAGGTTTGCCAAAAATCATTTGCATGCGATGGTCGCTTGGCTGCTCACATGAAACTTCACAGTGGAGGTAATCCTTACTCATGTGAGCTATGCAACAGAGATTGTCGAGATTGGGATGCTTTTAATAGACATAATAAGTCAGCTAAGCATCTCAAAATGTTGGAATCAACAAAGAATATGGTTCCACCTGATTATTTAAGTCTACAACATTCAGAACAAGTTGACGTAAAAGAACAAGAAGACAAAGAAGAATCTCTTGGCAATGACATTTCTGAAAATGTTGAAGAAAATAAACTTGACCCCGAGGTAGTAAAATCATAATGCAAGAATAAATTGCCTATTCATAATAGTGAAAAAGAAACAAAAGATGATACAGAACAAGTCATACTGTTTTATATGAGATTTAAATTATTTTTTATTTTTCTAAGTAGGTACTTATTATAAACAAATTATAAAACTTTCATTTATGTTTTAAAATACCATTTTATTTACTTAAATTTTATTTCTTTCATTTATTGGCTCTCTAGTTGACATTAAGATTAAAGTAAGAAAACTGAATTTTACCTTGATAAGAATTTAACTCTTAACGGTCGGGGGGGGGTTCGTTATATATAAGATATTGGTGTTCAAGTCAATTTCAGGTTCCAGGTATGATCTTGCAGGTCCTGGTCCTCCAGGTCACCATAATTCTTTATAAGCCTCCTGTGGCCGCATTTTTGACTTAGATACTTCAAATTTTAACTTAAGCTTTTCTTGTATGTCTACATGACGTATTAAAATTTCAGGATCATGGAAAGAAAACAAAGTCATTCCTAATTAGGACAGAAGTCACTGGAAGTTGGTCTAAGGAAGGCTACTTATGTCCTTCATCTAACAAAATCTAACTTAAGGGAGGTGACTTATGTCCTTTGTCTGACAAATTCTTACATTAGGAAGGCTGCTTATGTCCTTCATGTTGCAAAACTTAGCTTTTCTGTCCTTCACATAGCAAAACCTCACAAAACATAGCATTTCTGTCCTTCACATAGCAAATTCTTGCAAAATATAGCAAATTCTTGCAAAACATAGCATTTCTGTCCTTCACATAGCAAATTCTTGCAAAACATAGCAAATTCTTGCAAAACATAGCATTTATGTCCTTCACATAGCAAATTCTTGCAAAATATAGCATTTATGTCCTTCACATAGCAAATTCTTGCAAAACATAGCAAATTCTTGCAAAACATAGCATTTCTGTCCTTCACATAGCAAATTCTTGCAAAACATAGCAAATTCTTGCAAAACATAGCATTTATGTCCTTCACATAGCAAATTCTTGCAAAATATAGCATTTATGTCCTTCACATAGCAAATTCTTGCAAAACATAGCAAATTCTTGCAAAACATAGCATTTCTGTCCTTCACATAGCAAATTCTTGGAAAACTTAGCATTTCTGTCTTTAACATAGCATTTTGGTCCTTCACATAGCAAAATCTCACAAAACATAGGTTTTTCTGACCTTTTTCTAACAGGAGATCAGAACTAAATCAGAACACACATAACAAGAGTTTTTACATAATACATTAAGATTATCAATTATGCATTTAACTCTGCATAAATTATGATAATTTATCATTATTACCCCTCCCCCCCCATTTAAAATTTACCCCTGCATAAATTATGATAATTTATGCTGAGTTAAATGTACTGTTTGAACTTCTATCTAACAGGATATGAGAACTTAATCAGAACACACATAACAAGAGTGTTTACATAGTACATTCAGATTAACAATTATTCAATTGGCCCCTTTTCAGTCCATCATATGACATTGGAAGGAGGTTGAGGAGCATTTTATGCAGCCTAAATTCCACTATGCTATGCCACTTTTCCTAAAAGGCGTCATAGCTGGCCTCTTTTGTGTCCATCATATGACATGGGAGGTTGTGACACAAAACAGGCCAGCTATGGTGCCATGTAGGAAAAGTGGCATTGCATTCTTGGGCCTAAAAGGCGTCATAGCTGGCCCCTTTTCAGTCCATCATATGACATGGGAAGGAGGTTGAGGAGCATTTTATGCAGTCTAAATTCCCAAGAATGCAATGCCACTTTTCCTACATGGCACCACCTCCCATGTCATATGATGGACACAAAGAGGCCAGCTATGACGCCTTTTAGGAAAAGTGGCATAGCATAGTGGAATTTAGGCTGCATAAAATGCTCCTCAACCTCCTTCCAATGTCATATGATGGACTGAAAAGGGGCCAATTGAATAATTGTTAATCTGAATGTACTATGTAAACACTCTTGTTATGTGTGTTCTGATTAAGTTCTCATATCCTGTTAGATAGAAGTTCAAACAGTACATTTAACTCAGCATAAATTATCATAATTTATGTAGGGGTAAATTTTAAATGGGGGGGGGGGTAATAATAATAAATTATCATAATTTATGCAGAGTTAAATGCATAATTGATAATCTTAATGTATTATGTAAAAACTCTTGTTATGTGTGTTCTGATTTAGTTCTGATCTCCTGTTAGAAAAAGGTCAGAAAAACCTATGTTTTGTGAGATTTTGCTATGTGAAGGACCAAAATGCTATGTTAAGGACAGAAATGCTAAGTTTTCCAAGAATTTGCTATGTTTTGCAAGAATTTGCTATGTGAAGGACAGATATGCTATGTTTTGCAAGAATTTGCTATGTGAAGGACATAAATGCTATGTTTTGCAAGAATTTGCTATGCTTTGCAAGAATTTGCTATGTGAAGGACATAAATGCTATGTTTTGCAAGAATTTGCTATGTTTTGCAAGAATTTGCTATGTTTTGCAAGAATTTGCTATGTTTTGCAAGAATTTGCTATGTTTTGCAAGAATTTGCTATGTAAAGGACATAAATGCTATGTTTTGCAAGAATTTGCTATGTTTTGCAAGAATTTGCTATGTAAAGGACATAAATGCTATGTTTTGCAAGAATTTGCTATGTGAAGGACAGTAAACTATTTTATGCAAGATTTTGCTATGTGAAGGACCAAAAAGCTAGGTTTTGTGTGGTGAAGGGAGGCTACTTATGTCCTCCATCTTGCAAAATCTTTGTTAAGGGAGGCAAGTTATGCCCTTCATCTAACAAATTCTCACATAAGGGAAGCTACTTATGTCCTTCCTAGGAAGGTGACTTCTGTCCTAATTAAGGAATGACTTTGTTTTCTTTCCATGATCCAAATTTCATTAAGATCCGCCGCCGTTTTCTCGCAGACTGCTGACTGCGGCGGAGGGCAGCTGCCAAGTACAGCTGCGTGCGCCGAAACTTATGTTTTGAGATTTCAAATATAAAATTTATATAAAGATAAACATTTTTGGAAAGAAAAAATTTTCTAGCCTCAAAAATTACCTGACAGTCATGTAATTAATGTATAATTGTGGAAACATGAGTCAGTCAACCCATTTTGTGAATTATTTTATTGTGTTTTATAATTTACCAATTGTATAGGTACCTATTCAAAATATTATTTACAATTGTAGTCTAAAAAATGATATTTTATCAAACAAATAATAGTTTTTAACTAGGACTTAAATTTTAACTAATAACTTATAAAAATGTTCGAAAACAGTTTTTAGGTCAGTTTTATAACTGTAACTTCTATTCGTATAAAGGATAATGGATTTATTGGATTGAGAGTAACAGGATATCTTTCTGTAGCAAAGCATCTCGCAAACCGCTGGAACAATATGGTTCTCCTTTGCAGTTAAGCTTCTTATAGGTCCAGTGAAGGTCTATGAATATAATTAAAATGGAAAATGTAAAATCGACTTATACACCCCCCCCCCACCTCAAGTGCCCCTAGAGGTTTCTTGGTGGGTAGCCGCCAGTAATTTATATTGAGCAAGCAGCTAGAAATTTCTTTCTCTGTAATATAAGCTAATTTTCTTTAATTGTCGGTTTATTAATTACACGAATTTTAGATAAAATGTAAAATATTCTGTGCATTAATGATACTATTCTTAATTTATATATAATTCTGGAATTAAACAGAAATAATACAAATATCAGGACTAAATGCCATTTAACTTAGATCTAGATCTTAATTTAAATAAATTTTATTTTTTTATGTTTTGTTGTATTTGATTTTTACACCTTTGATGTTTCATAGATACAAAAATGTAGTAACTTTTTGTCTATTATACTAAACTTTATCTCAATTTACATATTAATTCTTAGTTTATATATAATTCATCATACCTAAATAATGTATCCTTATAATAGAGTAACAGGATGTCTGTTTGTTTGTTTATTTATTTGTCTGTACCGAAGGATTTCGCTAACCGCTGAACCGATAAGGCTCTCCGTTACATGGTAGCTTCTCATAGGTCCTGGGATGGTTGTTAACTATTTTGGGGAGGGTACCATCACCCCAATGTTGTTATCAAATTCAACTCTCCCCCCTGAGGTGCTCCTAGAGGCCTCTAAGTGGCGTAGCCGCCGCTAGTAATTTAAAATTTTAGCAGTGTATGTAAGTTATTACTTAAATATTTATTATGTATATTTTTCAGAATGATTAGAAATGAAACAGAAGTTATTTGATGAAACTACAAACACAATACCGAATTAAATTAAGGTATTTTGCTTGGTAAGGTGCTTTCCCTCAAAGTGCCTAGCGAGCACAGAAACGCTCCCTCCCCCTTATTTTTGAAGTAAATTAAAAGGGGGTGTTTTTACCTTAATTGAATCCTGCGTTGCCTAAACTGCGGTGCACTATCCCTGTATCTGATCCAAAGTAAAAAAGACACACCTAAATTTTTTTAATATAGTCTTACAGAAAACCAATCCTTTAATAACACAACATCTCTAACTGATCATGATAGTATAATGCTCGGGTCTGTATTTCAAAGTAATTCATTTACTCTTTTGAACTTTTTTTTAAATTAAAAAACGCAGGTTTATTTTGAAAGGAGAACCATATCGGTTCAGCGGTTAGCGAAATCCTTCTCTAAAAAGCGTACTAATTTATATAATAGTTAATATCACCCAAAAAATAGGCCCCCTCTTTTTTTTCATCCCCTTCCCCTTTTCCTCTCCCCACAAAAGGGGGGTGCCCAAAACTGCCCGCCCTAAATGACAATCCTGCCGACGAGACACTTTGATTAATTATAAGAAAATACACCCTGGTGAGAATTTAGTAATGCATTATTCTTGTGATGCATGCAGTAAGGCATTTTCAAACAATACTAAATTAAACATACAAAAAATTGTTTATACTGGCGTCTAGCCATACTCTTGTAATATTTGTGGGATTGGATTTACAAGGACTGACGGTCTGAATGCACATATAAGATATCATTCAAGCGAAAAACCATTCTCAATTGATGAGTGTGGAAAAGCTTTTGCACAACAAAGTCATGTTTATGCACATAAAGAATTCATTCTGGTGTGAAGCCGTTCTCGTGTGAGATATGCCAAAATACATTTAGTGACAAAGCTTCCGTGATTAAATATTACCCCGTCTCATTTTAGATGAATGTTTGCGATGGTACAAGCACTGCAAAGCCTTTGTACCATCTCAATTTTATAGCATAAAGATTTTTACAACATTATAATTCTAGTGTGTCAATATAAACCTGAAATTTACCCAAAAAATGGGGGCCATCTAAATTTTAACATATTAAGGACAAAGTTGTAGCAAGTAATCTTCCAAAGTCAAAATTGCCAAATTGCATACATAAGTAATAGGGTTGGGCCAAATTGGACGGATATGGATATCTGGCTGATTTATAATTCCGGATATCCGGTATTCAGGTTTATATCAACACACTAGAAATAAAATTTTGTGAAAATCTTTAAAATTGAGACGGTACAAACTTTTTAAAATCTGCAAAAAGACCTGTTTTTAAGACCTGTTTCCATCTCAATTTTAAAGATTTTTAGAAAATTTCAATTCTATTGTGTCAATATAAACCTGAATACTTGATATCTGGCAATATAAATCAGCTGGATACTTGTGTCCGTCCAATCCGGCCGAACCCTATTATTTATGTATGCAATTTTGACTTTGGAAGATTACTTGCTACACCTTCGTCCTTCATATGTTATAATTTAGAATGCCCCCATTTTTTGGGAAAATTTCAGGTTTATATCGACACACTAGAATTGAAAACTCTGAAAAATTTAGATGGTACAAGAGCTTTAAAAACAGGTCTTTTTGCAGATTATTCTAAAACGGGACCGGGTATTAAACATACAAGAATTCATACTGGAGAGAAACCATACTCATGTCCCTCTTGTTAAAAGACATTTACGGATAGCAGTACACTAGCTAGGCACAGGAGGATACACGCTGTTGAAAAACCTTACTCATGAGTGTAATTCAAAACTTAGGTGTCAACATCTAAAAATGGTTTTAGCGCATTTCCCTTATGCCTAAATCTTCTACCCTTTGCAAGAAAAAAATTGGATTTTCTGTAGTCAACTTTGGGGGCCATTACTCCCTCCCTGGTTGAGATATGACCTTCAAACTTTGATATGTTCTAGTACATGTCTCTTATAGTATCTGTATACATTTTTAGCTCTATATCTCAACTTTGAAGTGTTAAGTAGTCATTCTTGCAAAAGGTTGAATATTTGAGCACAAGAAAAATGCGCTAAAACCATTTTTAGATGTTGACACCTAAGTTTTGAATTTTAGATTTTAATGTACTTTTTAAATAAAAACTGAAATATTTTTTTGTTCTATTAATTGCATTAAAAAACGAAGAAAATAAGCCACTAATCATTAAATTCTGATAACTATAAATGGGGTAAAATTGCTTTTAAAAAGTTCTCATAAAAAAACACACTGTACATAGAAATTTAGGAGCAGAAATAAATATCCTTAAAATAGAAATAAAATATATAGGTACCTAAGTTAAAATCTATCTCAATTTTTCCTTTTAGAATTCTTATTAGAGTATAGGTTATAATATCATAAATAATCATACAACAAATTAATATTATAAAGTTTATCTACATTAATGTTTTTCCTGATGATTCCATTACCAATAAGTAAAGGATCTGTAAAATTGTTAATAGAAATGTCATTTGTTCTTTTAAAATTGTTTAGCTTTATTGACAACAAATTGTATATGACTTTTACAATTTTTATTGCTTGTTTGGACGTCTGTTTTTTATTGCTTTGCTTCTATGGAAGTTGTTATCCTTGTTTCAGTTTTATGAAAAACAATATTTTGTGTCTTTATTAATAAAAATAATATTTTAGGAGATTGAGAGAGGATATACCAGCATGAATACCTGTGACATTTGTAACAAGAATTTTACAAAGAAATCCGACTTGATTAGACACAGACGGGTTCATACGGGAGAGAAACCATTCTCATGTGATCAATGTGGAAATACATTTTCTCGTAAAAGTGTTTTGAATAAGCACAAACAAAGACATACTGGTGATAAACCATTCTCATGTGATCAATGTGAGAAGACATTTGCACGGAAAGATAAATTGACTCTTCATAAGAGGATCCACACTGGAGAAAAGCCATTCTCATGTGATCAATGTGACAAGACTTTTTCTCAGAATATTCATTTGACTAACCACAAAAGGATCCATACTGGTGAGAAACCATTCTCATGTGATCAATGTAAAAAGACCTTTGCAACTGGTAGTCAATTGACTAACCATAAAAGGATCCATACAGGTGAGAAGCCATACTCATGTGATCATTGTGCAAAGTCTTTCTCTAATAGTAGTAATTTGACTATCCATAAAAGAATTCATGGGACTATCAAAGAAGAAACTACTGACAAAACAGATTTCTTGGTTAGTTCAACTGATAATATGAAAGGTACAGGAGAAGACAATCTTGAGATTATCAAAGAGGAAACTATGAATGAGACAGATTTCTTGATAAAGGAGTTAGCCAATGAAAATGAAGAGATGGAACCACTTGGTGTAGAATGTAATGTGGAATTTCAAGAAGAAACAGATGATTAAGTTACTTTTTGTATGAGGGGATTTTTGGAGGTTGGGGGGCTATTATAATAAATAGATAGAATTAAATATGTTATGCCTTACTTTACAATTGAATGTATATCCCATTTAAAAAGTAGTAACACTAATTTATCTGAAGCTAAAGATCTCGGAAATAATGGTCTGAAGTAGTTACAATTTTCTGGAAGGCTTTCAGGGGTGTATATTCTGCACTAGATTCATTTTTTCCCCTGCTGCAAATTTTTTATGTTTTTTCCCCTCCTAGTTTTTACCAGCAAGGAAGGGGAAAAATGGAAAAATATTTTCAGAACAATTATTGTAATCATACTATACCCCCTCCCACACATTCTTTTATTTTTTTTCACCAAGGAGGGGAGAAAAATGGAAAAAAATGTTTTCAGTTCTCTTAATTTTTACATTTTTTTGTCCCCCCAACCACAATATTTTTTTTTACCCCCCCCCCCCCCTCTTAGCAGGGTCAAATTTGCAGAATATACACCCCTGAAAGCTTTATAATTGTCTCTGAGTGGTTTAGGCTTTTTCCCTGACACACCCCGTCCATCCTCTAGACCTTAGACTAAGAACGAAGCAACTATTAAATTGTGGTGATACAAAATTACAGGATCTGTACATTTGTTACCTACCTTAGTTGTTTATTTTTTTACTTGAATATTGTGTTAATAATGTAAAATTAGTGTCGTGCACAAAAAAATCATTTCAATATTATACACGTTTACAACATTATTATTCTAAGATTCAAATAATTTCAGGCAATGCATCTGATACTCTTTTGTTTATATTTAAAACAAGTTTCAAAAGTGCGTGTATAAAACGTTTGACGCAATTTGACAATCTTCCTTGACTTACATTGAATTGGTCTCTGCACGCCACTGAATGTAAAT
Organism: Acartia tonsa; assembly: GCF_053477335.1. Lineage (NCBI taxonomy): Eukaryota > Metazoa > Arthropoda > Copepoda > Calanoida > Acartiidae > Acartia > Acartia tonsa. The sequence continues at coordinate 60,346,840 of NC_137262.1, forward strand.
ACTTATGATTCTTTAAATTCAACAAATATTGCTAAAATGATAGGTATTATAGAAATGAATATATTTTTCAGAATAAAATGAAATTTTTGTTGATGGTTACAAAACTAGATGCAGGACATCCAAATGAAATTAGAAAGTAACAAAATATACAATGGTAATAGTTGGGTATGATTTTATTTAGTAATTTTAACTTTTTTGGCAATAATTTGTTTAGCTCAAGCTCCACGATTAAGTTCTTAAACCGCTGTGTCATAGGATCTACATTGACAAGTATGGCAGGTGTCTCATACTAAGTCACCGTAATGAATTACGATCTTTGCAGAGGATCTTGGGGCAAGTGTTGCACTGATATTATGTACATGATTGTTGAGTATCAAAATTACTCGATTATCTCCCTTCTTTCACAACCAAGGGGGAGTTGCAGTAAAAAAGTGGATCTTTAAATGTATTTTTTTGTTAGATTCATTCTGTTGCGAGTATTTCAACATTGATTTACAACTTACCTACCCACTCATTTTTTTTGTTAAGTTTGATTATGGAAGATATGGATGCCACTAAATTATTAATGCCTTCTGTAGAATGTAATGTTCGAATCATTGAAAATGTTTCACCATCACATACCAAAGACAAAGAAAGTAATAAGTTTGAAAATGTGTTAACCGTTCAAATACAGACAAATACTGGAAAGAAGTCATTTCCATGTGATACATGTGGTAAGTAATGTCTTTAGTCTAAATGGAAATTTAAAAGTTCATAAAAGAAGTCATACCAAGGAAAGACCATTCCCTTGTGACTTGTGCGATAAAGCGTTTACAACAAGTAGTAAGTTGACTGTTCACAAAAATATTCACACAGGTCTGAAACCATACTCATGTGATATTTGTAGCAAGTCATTCTCCCAAAATAGTGATTTGACGGGTCACAAAAGGATTTACACAAGGGAAATACCTTTCTCTTGTGATGTGTGCAATATAAAAATTACAAATAGTAGTGCGCTGATGAAACATAAACTGATTCATAAAGAGGGGAAGTCATATGATGAAGAATCATTTCAAAATGCTGACAAACTCTATGCGTCAGTTTATATTCTTGAAGATTCCCCAGGAATTAAGATGGAGGCTCAGGAAACTAAAGACATTAAAGAAGAAATAATCATTAAGAAGGAAATTAATTTTGATAAAGATCCCCTGTCTTGTCAACAAAACTCTGAAGAAGAATTTAGAGTTACAGACATTGTAAGTCATAAGATTGAAAATTGATTTCATTTTGTTTATGTCCATAACTTTTAATATTTGCAAAGGTATCAAAGAATTTCCTCAAAGAGCTTAGTCGAGAACAGTCCCCCCCCCCCCCATAATTTTGATACAAATTGAAAATATTGTGTCTTACTTAAGGTCAGGTTATATTAGGTTATATTGGGCACAGACTAGCCCAGCAAGGACAAGGCACCGTATGTAAGGACCCAAAAAAAAGTCCCCCTCCACCCCCCAAAAAAAGGGCTAAGCTTAAGGAAACTAATTCCCTCATTATTTTCAGAATTAACCGTACAGCGGGTGTGGGGGGAGGGTGGTGTTCAGTAGTTGCTGGGCCATTTGAAGGAAACAGCCGAAAAAATTGAATTGGCAAACTTATAAATAAGAGAGGGGTAGGTTTCTGGTAAAATCCGTAAAGGTTATGTGTTATAAGTAAAAAACAGTAGTAAAACGATAAAAATTTATGTTAACTTAAAAAAAAAATATGTCTATAGTTCTTTTCAATAAGAAATACACATATTTAGTGAATATTATCGTTCTACTACTGTTTTTAAGCCTCAAAACACACACCTTTACGGATTCTACCAGAAGCCTACCCCTCTCTTTCTAGTCAATTCATACAGTAAGATTATTATCTTATAGAAATGTTTTTCTTTTTCTTTGGTAAACAAATATTTACTCTATTCATTTTACACGTGTTATGTACTACATATTTAAGTTAATATAAAATTAAATTGTTTCTTTATGTTTTTATTAAATCATTGTTTTATTTTCAGAACCAATTGAAATGTTATGAAACAGAACTCAAGAAGTTTACTGTTTTTTATTATTTCATCGCAGGTAAAAATGAAAATAGTCTTCGAGTATTATTTATCTATTTTCTAAGTCAATCATCAGACAGTTTACATGTATTGCTTTAAACTTCAGAGTGAGATAATTATCTGAAGGAAAAATATTTCTCTATTCGCTAGTCAAATTATCCTTAAAAGGTGGACAATATTTTCTTCAATGCCATTTCTGAAGGAATTTATGCATGAAGTGCAATAATGAGTTTAGGTACTTTGAGTAGTGAACCTTAAAATTTTTTTTGTAAAATATTAATTCTAAGGGTTAACAATAAAGCAAACTTATTGAAGTTCAAATGCATTTCGTGCACCTATCCTTTATCATCAAAGTCAAAATAATTCATTAATTCAACTTCTTTCAGAGACATACAGAAATCTTATTTTACTACTAAACAGCTGATAATTAAAAAGGTATCGTATTTCAATTTCATTAATAAATTATAATATTTTAGGCCTTAGTCAATAACTAGATCTTCTAAGGGAAGGATAATTAATTGTTTATTGTTAGGGCTGATTAGGTATGTTATATTAGGTTCAAATAATTTAACTTTTTTTTATGTGATATTTGATTAAAGTTTTTCAGGCAAAATGTCATTAAGACTTCTCTTTGACAAAATAAGTTTTTATGTTTTAGTAATAAGCATTAAAAGTGAAGCCTTCTAAATTCCTCTAAATTTAAAAGTATTGGCCCTATTTTTTACATTTTGATGAATTATTAAATTCATATCTGAATTAGTGTAAACTCTTGTAAGTTTATCTATCCTCAAATAAATATTAGTATTATAAATCAGCTAATAAAAAATATTTTTCAGTTATTTGGAAAAAAGAGAACATCCATCCTTCATCAGCAATGGCAACAGCACTAGATCCTGAGATTGTTGAATGGTTAAAGTTGTTCAATTGTAGTTCCTGTGAAGAATTGTACTCTAAACTGGAACAAATTCACGCAGAGCATAAACCAGTTGAGGGTGAACATGTTCCATTTTCATTACATGATATAAAACATCTCAGTTTGATTGATAGTGATAGAGGAGATATAATCTTATGTGAAATAGGCATATATTGGAGTGCGGATAAAGCAGCTGTACTCATCAAAGATTTGAGGCAGAATCCTCCAAAGGAAAGTTATGAAAATCCAGTTGTTCATCAGTGTTCATCTTATACAGAATATTTTGGTAGGGCCACTTTGATACATGAAGTAGATCTGCCAGGGAGCAAATATAATTTTGTTGGTCATGGTTACTACAGTGATCTCTTCTTTCATATGTTCTTTGGTAACTATTCAGATTTCATTGAACATATCAAGAAACTGTCAGAACAGGATCTGAAGAAAACACTGAACACAAGAGAGGGATATCCACAGTTCAGCCCTCTGTTTGCTCCTATCATTGGTAGAAGAATGATTCATATAGAAGAAATGAGCTGGCTTACTGAACAAAATAAAAGAGATATCAGAATGATGTATAATGGAAATAATGAAAACAAGCAAGCCAAGATTTTGGAAAAACTTCTGAAACTTGGTGCTGATCCTAATGCCCATGATATACTTGGAGATACACCACTTTGTTATGCTGCCTACTTTACTTATGATGATACAGAGAAGATTGTATCAACACTTCTCAGATATGGGGCTAATCCAAATCATATTATGCAATATGGAAGTATTATCGGACAATTTTGTACCTCCTTAGATTCGGAACCAGAGCATTGGAGTATAATTGATTTGTTATTGAGTAACAATGCCAAGCCTAGGGATTATGAGGAGGCAATTCGGATTAGATATGAGATGGAGACAGATTACTCATTAGAGTATGCTGTCAAGTTAAGAGAGGCATGCCCTAAAAAGAAGAATGTTTGTGAACGTACTTTATGTGAAGTATCTACAATAAAGAAGTGTGGAGCTTGTAACTTTGTTGTTTACTGTACACCAGCTTGCCAGAAACTTGACTGGAAGTTTCACAAACCAACCTGTAAGAAGAAGAGAGAAGAAAAAGCAAAGAACAGTGCCTAAGTATCATACTTAGTTAAAAGAAATATGAACACATTTTTCTTAATATTTATGTATGGAATACTGTTTAATATTCAGGATTTTGCATTTGATGTATCATAATGTACCTAGATCTTTCTATTTGTTGCAAAAATTACTCAATTATAATTATAAAAAGAATCATGTACTAATTGGTTTTCAAAAATTTAGCATTAATTTGTTGTATATGTTCCTATACATACAATTTCAGGTTATGTTTTTTTTCATAATTTTTCGATGTATTTCATGTAGATTTTATGATTTTTTTATTTATTTTTTTTAAGGCAAGTTTGGAAATTATCTATGTATTATACTTATTTAATATTTTTGTATGTTTTCACTTCACATATTATTTCATAAATATGTACCTACTTAGGTATCTATGATAAGGAAAATGTTTTCAAGTTGAATATTATTAGTTTAGTATGCAGATTGCAGATATACGTTTTGATCCATTAAACTAATTTTAAGTTTTTACACAATTCCTTCTTGATTAAGCTAACACTTAAATTACCAGATTTCTCTTTTCATTAAAAAGCTAATTTTCACCAAAAGTAAATATATTTACCTAAATCTAGATCCCACAGACAAACAACTCAATGGAAAGAAAAGTTTTGCTTTAATGTTTTTTTAAATATACAAAAGTGCATTTTAGTTATTTAGATTTTCTTTTCTTAACAAATACTTTTTAAATATTTTTTTTATTTTTTCAGACAGTCACAATGTATAGAAAACATTGAAATTTTAGAGAAGAAAAAAACCAAGAACAAAACTGATTCTGAAGGTAATAATGCAAAAGGATAGTTCTTTGAAGGCATTCAACGAGTAAAGGTATTTATATCAGTGATCCTTTAAATGTTATATTAAAATACATTACCTGTTTATTAGACATGATTATCTTAAATAAATTGTAACATTGACCCTTCCAGTTTGTCCTAATTTAGAAAGGAAAAGTTCCCTTTGTGTCTTAACAGTTTAGGTTAGAGTAAAACGATTATTCACATAAATCACATGAGAATGGCATTGACTGAAATAACCAATACATTAGAATATTTTTTTTTAATCATCTAGTTTTTCTTAAAGGGGGAGATAGGTTGTGCTAAAATTCCGTAAAGGTGTGAGCTTTAAGGCTTAAAAACAGTAGTATAACGATAAGATTTATGTTAACTATAAAAGAAATTGTCTATAGTTCTTTTCAATAAGGAATACACATATTTAGTGAATATTATCGTTCTACTACTGTTTTTAAGCCTTTAAACTCACACCTTTACAATATTGTACCTTATTGTAATAAGAATCAGCACTCTAAAAATCAGGAATCATCATGCAATTTTAGCACAACCTACCTCCCCCTTTATCTTTTTACTGAAATGTTCAAAGTTCTATTTGTAAAGGATACCTACTAAAACTTAAAATGAAGTTTATGTCCCAAAATTTTTCTGCACACATAACATAAAAATCATGAAATGTATTTGGTTTCAACACGGTTCAGAACCAAGTTCTCTCCAGCGGATATTAATATCAGATTCGGAGCCATATTGGATGAATTCTTTTTTAGCCAAGACTTAATCCTGTTATACAAAGCAACCAGCGGCTACGCCCCTAGAGGCCTCTTGGGGCACTTGAGGAGGGGGGAGTTGAATCTTAAAACCCATTTTTTAAATTTAGTGTTTTAAAAACCAAATTTTTTTATTTTAGTTTTTTTAAAAACCCTAATTTTTTAGTTTAATTAAAAAAATTTCATTATTTTATTGTAAGGGGGGTGGGAATTTTTTTCTAAAGGCGATTTCTCTTGGAAGGGTGGTGGTAACCTTCTCCAAAATAGTTATAAACTTTCCAGGGACCTATGAGAAGCTGCCCTGTTATGGAGAACTCTATCAGTTCAGCATTTAGCGAGATCCTTCAGTACAAGCAAACTAACAGACATACATCGTTCTACTTTGTATTATAGATAAGTTTGTATTTCTGTAGCTAAAGATATCGGTAATAGCTAAACTGGATTTTTATTTTCAATGCAGTTTTGTATATTTGTTTTATGTTTGGCTGGGTACTATTTTCAGAAGATTTTCTCCTTTATTTATCATCAAGTAGCTATGGAAGTAGCTACTAGTATAAATAAAAAGTGTGCCTCTAATTAAACCAAACAAAGAGGGAGGTAGGTTTTGCTAAAATTCCGTATAGGTGTGAGTTTTAAGGCTTATAAACATTAGTAGAACGATAATATTCACTAAATATGTGTATTCCTTATTGAAAAGAACTATTGAAAATTTCTTTTTTAGATAACATAAATTTTATCGTTCTACTACTGTTTTTAAGCCTTACAACTCACATCTTTACGGAATTTTAGCAAAACCTACCTCCCCCGTTGTTTGGTTTAATTAGAGGCACACTTCTTTGCATGCTGATTCCTATAACAGTTAGGCACGGCTTAGAAAGCGTAGTAACTCTATAATTGTTACCAGAAAGTCTGTACGTCTATTTAAAACAAGCTGTTTTTTTTCCTTTTTTGACAACAAATGTTTGAATGTTAAAATTATACTATGTGGTTGATATTATTATTATTATTCTGTTTTAGTCTTAAAACACACACCTTTAAGGAATTATGCGAAGGCAACCACTCTCCTGTTTTTTTTTATTGTTAAACAATTGCTAGCTAATAAAATAATGTTTTTCAGTTATTTGGAACTGTGTTTTGGAGGAAAGTGAACAGCCATCCTTTATCAACAATGGCAACAGCACAAGATCCTCTTATTGTTGAATATTTAAAGTTGTTCAATTGTAGTTCCTGTGAAGAATTATACTCTAAACTAGAACAAATTCATACTGAGCATAAACCAGTTGAAGGTGAACATGTTCATTTTTCATTACATGATATGAAACATCTCAGTACTAGTGATAAAATAAGTACAATTTTATGTTCTATGAAAATCTATTGGAGAGCCAATAAAGCAGCTGAACTAATAAAAGATTTAAGGGAGAATCCTCCAAGAAAAGTTTTGAAAATCTCTTTCTCTTGTGATGTGTGCAATACAAAAATTCGAAATAGTAGTGCGCTGATGAAACATAAATTGATACATCCAGAGGGGAAAACTTATTTCTCATGGGATATATGCAACAAATCATATCCTTCAAGTACTAGCTTCAAAAAACATAATTTATCCGCTGGACGTTTAGACATGCTAAAAAGAGAAAACAATGGATCTCAGTTCAATGATATTATAACTCATAAAAGTGAAGTGGATGAAATTGTTAAGAAAGAGATTATGGAAGATGAATTTATGGATGTCGCTAAATTATTAATTCTTCCTGTAGAATGTAATGTTCAAATCAATGAAAGGGTTTCAATATCACATACCGAACACAAAGAAAGTCATGAGTGGAATAATGATAATAAGTTAACTGTTCAAAGCAAGCCAAATTCTGGTAAGAAGTCATTTCCATGTGATAATTATGGTAAGGTCTTTAGTCTAAATGTAAATTTAAAAGTTCATAAAAGAAGTCATACTAAGGAAAGACCATTCCTTTGTGACTTGTGTGATAAAGCGTTTACAACAAGTAGTAAGTTGACTGTTCACAAAAATATTCACACAGGCCTGAAACCATACTCATGTGATATCTGTAGCAAGTCATTCTCCCAAAATAGTGATTTGACGGGTCACAAAAGGATCCACACAAGGGAAATACCTTTCTCTTGTGATGTGTGCAATATAAAAATTACAAATAGTAGTGCGCTGATGAAACATAAACTGATTCATAAAGAGGGGAAGTCATATGATGAAGAATCATTTCAAAATGCTGACAAACTTTATGCGTCAGTTTATATTCTTGAAGATTCCCCAGGAATTAAGATGGAGGCTCAGGAAACTAAAGACATTAAAGAAGAAATAATCATTAAGAAGGAAATTAATTTTGAAGAAGATCCCCTGTCTTGTTAAAAATTTAAGATATAGACATTCTAAATCATAAGATGAAAATTGATTTCATTTTGTTTATGTCCATAACTTTTAATATTTGCTAAGGTATCAAAGAATTTCCTTAAATAGCTTAGTCCAGAATTGTCCCCCCCCCCCCTCCACCCCTAATTGTGATACAAATCGAAAATATTGTGTTTTACAGGTTATATTAGGTTATATTGGGTACAGACTAGCCCAGCAAGGACAAGGCACCCCATGTATGGACCCCAAAAAAGTAATGCCTCCCCCCCCCAAAAAAAAAATAAGGGTTAGGGTGGATGGGGGGGGGGGTTCATTGGAAGCTAGGTCATTTGAAGGAAACAGCCCAAAAAATCAAATTAGCAAACTTATAAATATTTCTTTTTCTTTGATAGATAAGTATAATTTACCTAACTTTATACATGCATAGGATATGTACTACATATTTAAGTTAAAATAAAATAAAATTATTTATTTGTGTTTCTACTAAAATATTGTTTTGTTTTCAGAACCAATTGAAATGTTATGATACAGATCTGCTTTTTATTATTTCAATGCAGGTAAAAATGAAAAAAGTCTTCGAGTATTATTTGTCTACTAATTAGCAAAGGTAGGTGAACGATATTTTCATCAATGCCATTTCTAAAGGGATAGACGAATGAAATGCATTAACGAGTTTAGGTACTTAGTAGTGAACCTTAGATTTTTTTTTTGTAGAATATGAAATCTAAGGGTTAACAATAAAGCTAACTTATTGAAGTTCAAATGCAATTCGTGCAAGTATCCTTTATCATCAAAGTCAAAATAATTGATATTCTATTGGGCTTAATACAATTTCCAGACGATAGTTAATTATATTTTTATTAAAGGTATACCATTAATTCAACTTCTGTCAAAGACCAAACGTGGACATACAGAAATCTTATTTTACTACAAACCAGCTGATAATTAAAAGGTATCGTATTTCAATTTATTTAATAAATTATAATATTTTAGGCCTTAGTCAATAACTAGATATTCTAAGGGAAGGATAATAATTTTGTTTAATTGTTATGTGGATTCCATTAGGGCTGAATTAGGGTAGGTATGTTATATTAAGTTCAAATAATTTAACTTTAAATTTTTTTTCATGTGATATTTGGTTAAAAGTTTTAAGGCAAAATGTCATTTGTTAAGTATAATTTTTAAATCATTAAAACTTAAATAAGTTTTTATTTTAGTATTAGGCATTAAAAGTGAAGCACTTTTTAAATGAACTTCAAGCAACTCTCCCTTTAAAAGTATTGGCCCTATTTTTTACATTTTGATGAATAATTAAATTCAAATCTGAAATAACGTAAACTCTTATAAGTTTATCTATTCTCAAATAAATATCCTATTATATAAAGTAGTAAGCGTTTTTTGTCTGTCCCAAAGGATCTTGCTAACTGCTGTACCGATATTGTTCTCCTTTACAGTGAAGCTTCTTATAGGTCCTGGGAAGGTTTTAAACTATTTTTTTTGGAAGGGTGTATTCACCCCCCTCCCTCCCTCTACATTTTTTTTTACTCTTTTGAAACTTAAATTTAAAATGTGACGAGGTCGACTTTCCCCCCTCCTACCTTAAGTGCCCCTAGAGGCCTCTAGGGAAGTAGCTGCTAGTTAGTATTATAAATCAGCTAATAAAAAATATTTTTCAGTTATTTGGAGGAAAGAGAACATCCATCCTTCATCAGCAATGGAAACAGCACTAGATCCTCATATTGTTAAATATTTAAAGCTGTTCAATTGTAGTTCCTGTGAAGAATTGTACTCTAAACTGGAAAAAATTCATGCGGAGCATAAACAAGTTGAAGGTGAACATGTTCGTTTTTCATTACATGATATTAAACATTTTAAATCTAGTGATAGAAAAGGTACAATTGTAGGTGATATGAAAATCTATTGGAGCGCCAATAAAGCAGCTAAACTCATCAAAGATTTAAGGGAGAATCCTCCAAAGCAAATTTTTGAAAATCCAGTCATTAATCAGTGTTCATCACACATAGAATATAGAGCTATGACCACTTTGATACATGAAGTAGATCTGCCAGGGAGCAAATATAATTTTGTTGGTCATGGATATTACAGTGATCTCTTCTTTCATATGTTCTTTGGTAACTATAGTGATTTCATTGAACATATCAAGAAACTGTCAGAACAGGATCTGAAGAAAACACTGAACACAAGAGAGGGATATCCACAGTACAGCCCTCTGTTTGCTCCTATCATTGGTAGAAGAATGATTCACATAGAAAGTATAAAATGGCTCACTGAACAAAATAAAAGAGATATCAGATTGATGTATCGGGGTAATAATGAAAACAAGCAAGTCAAGATTTTAGAAAAACTTCTGAAACTTGGTGCTGATCCAAATGCCCATGACATACTTGGAAATACACCACTTTTGTATACTACCTACTTTACTTATGATGATACTGAGAAGATTGTATCAACACTTCTCAAAAATAGAGCTAATCCAAATTACAGCTGTCAATATGGAAGTATTCTTTCTTTCATGTGTTCCGCCGTTGCTTCACGACCAGAGTATTGGAGTATAATTGATTTATTATTGAGTTACAATGCCAAGCCTAAGGATTATGAGGATGCAATGGATATTAGATGGATAATGGAGACAAAGTACTCATTAGAGTATGCTGTCAAGTTGAGAGAGGTATGCCCTAAAAAGAAGAATGAATGTGAACTTACTATATGTGAAGTATCTACAGTGAAGAAGTGTGGAGCTTGTGAGTCTGTAGTGTACTGTACTCCAGCTTGCCAGAAACTTGACTGGAAGTTCCACAAACCAACCTGTAAGAAGAAGAGAGAAGAAAAAGCAAAGAACAGTGCCTAAGTATCATAATTAGTTATAAGAGATATGAACACATTTTGCTTAATATTTATATATGGAATACTGTTTTAATATTCATGATTTTGCATTTGATGTATCATAATGTACCTAGGTACAATTTTCTATTTGTTGCAAAAATTACTAAATTTTATTTAGGGAAAAATCATTTACAAATTGGCTTTTGAAAATTTAGCATTAATTTGTTGTATTTGTTCCTATACACATTTTCATTTTATGTTTTTTTTCTTCATATTTTTCCGATTTATTTCATGTAGATTTTACCTATGGGTTTTTTATTTTATTTTTGTTTTTTGCAAGGCAAGTTTTGTTGGAAATTATCTACCTATGTATAATACTTATTTGATATTTTTGTATGTTTTCACTTAATATTTTAATTCATAAACATGTAACTACTTAGGTATCTATGATAAGGAAAATGTTTTCAAGTTGAATATTATTAGTTTAGTACCTATGCAGATACAAGTTTTGATCCATTAAACTTATTTTCAGTTTTTACAAAATTCCATCTTGATTAAGCGAACACGTAAATTACCAGATTTCTCTTTTCATTAAAAAGCTAATTTTTACCAATAGTAAATATATTTACCTAAATCTAGATCCCACAGACAAACAACTCAATGGAAAGAAAAGTTTTGCTTTAATTTCTAGTATATTTTTGATGCTACAAAGTGCCCTTTAGTTATTTAGATTTTCTTTTCTTAACAAATATTTTTTTAATAATTTTGTATTTTTTTCAGACAGTCACAATGTATAGAAAACATTGAAATTTTAGAGAAGAAAAAGAAGTTTGGTAGGTACCTATATAGAAAGTTTAACAAAAATAAGGGGGAGGTAGCTTTTGCAGAATACTGTAAATGTGTTAGTTTTAAGACTTTAAAATAGGATTAGAACTCTAAAATTTGACATGGCAGTTATTATTTTCTCGCAAAATTAGAAAATTTTGATTCATTAGAGACAAACCTTTTTTTCTAAAAAAAATCCTCTACTTTTTCTCCTGACATTTGTAATTTTTTTTGTTGACTTGGGACATGTTTTTGATATCAAAATCCAGGGCAAATAAAAGGTCAACTTTATTAGAAAAAGTTTGTCTTAAATGGTTCAAATTTCAAATTTGTGTAATTTAGCAAGAAAAAGCAAAAAAAAATTGGCGGGGTATACCGGTTTTCGGCGGTAGCAGCGGTTTTCAGCAGTTTCTTTACAGTTCTATATTGTACCATATAAGAGCAATTGCCATGCCAAATATACTCCTATTTTAAAGGCCTAAATCTCACACCTTAGGAATGGAGTTCTAATAAAGCTACCACAAGAACATAACATAAACCACAAAGATTTTTGAAAATTCAACAGGGGAATTTATTAGGTGTTAGTAACACTACTCCTTAATTTTTTTATAGATTTTTATACCTACATTTTAAAAAAAGAAAAAAAATATTAAACTTGGATAATGAAATACAATTTTATTCCCTTTCCATTTTTATAAGTGCAATTTTAATTTTGAAATTAATTGTCACGATGCTTTTTTTGCCTTTAAGACAGAGGTTAGGTATAGTGCTACAACCATAGGTTCTATTATTATTTGGCTTGGGTTAAAACGTAGGAGTGGATACAAAACCGCGACAGTAACAAAACCGCCCCATTACAAAACCGCGACAATAACAAAAATATAACTATGTAGGAATTTTTGTAGGAATACATGGCCGCAGCGCTCGGCCCTCTGGCCTGCCTAGCCGCGGGCGCTCGGTCCCCTTGCCTAAAACCTAACCTAACCTAACTATTGTAAAAAAAATATTAAAAATTTGAAAAAAATCTACCAACCACTTTTTGTAAAATCCACGAAATTCTAAACTATAAATAAGTTAATGTACATTAAACATTTAAACATATAGGTTAGGTTAGGTTAGGTTAGGTTATAGGCTAGGCAGGCCAGGAGGCCGAGCTCTGCGGCCATGACCTTCTAGCATTAAGATTTTTTTATTATAGATTTTTAGATTATAGATTTTTTTGTAATGTCGCGGTTTTGTTAATGTCGCGGTCTTGTAACTGTCGCGGTTTTGTAATGGGGCGGTTTTGTAACTGTCGCGGTTTTGTTTGTCGTGGTTTTGTATCCACTCCCAAAACGTATGGTTTCTAATATTTAAAATATTTTCAAGGCTCTAATGGAGAAAAAAAGAAAAATAATACCAACAAAACCTGTCATATATGTGACAAGGAATTTTCTAGAAACTCTCTCTTGAAAAGACACATAAGGACACACACAGGGGAGAGACCTTTTTCTTGTGACTTGTGTAACAAGGATTTTGTTAGCGAATACAGCTTGGTTGTTCATACAAGGGTACATTCTGGCGAGAGACCATACTCTTGTGATATGTGTAATAAGGCATTTAGTGACCAGAGTTCTCTGATCAGACACAAAAGGATTCATGCTGGTGTGAAACTATATTCTTGTGATGAATGTGATAAAGGGTTTTGTGATATTAGTAATCTGAAGCAACACAAAAGAGTTAAACACTCCGGTGAGAAACCTTTCTCATGTGGTGTTTGCAAAAAGACATTTTCTACTAAAAGTTCATTAGAGGTACATGCTAGAATACATACAGGTGAAAAGCCTTTCGCTTGTGATATATGTAATAAGGCCTTTCCTCAGAGTAGTGAATTGGTCAAGCACCAAAGGATCCATACAGGCGAGAAACCTTACTGCTGTAATGTATGCAATAAAGCTTTTACTCAGAAAGGTCATTTGGAGGGCCATAAGAAGATTCATACAGGGGAGAAATCATATGTTTGTGATTTATGTGATAAATCTTTTATACATAATAGTGAGTTAACTGTACATAGGAGGGTACATACGAGAGAAAAGCCATATAAATGTGATTTGTGTGAAAAGGCATTTGCAAATAGTAGTCATTTGACTGCCCATAAAAGGATCCACACAGGTGAAAAACCATATTCTTGCGAGGTATGTGACAAATCTTTTAAAATCGGGACAGATTTAACAAGACATAAGAAATCTGCCAAACATTTAAAAAATATTGAAACATCTTGTGATAGCGCTGTATCCATTAGCTTTATTGATAGTGGTAAAGCTTATGTTAAGGGAGAAATAGACCAAGAAGTGGAAAACGAAGCTGTTGATGAGGATCCTATGTTCATTGAAATAAAAACTGAGACTGCTGAAGAAATAGTTAAACAAGAAATAGAAGATTATGAAAATAGAGAAGGAATAATAAATATTACTGATTATGTTGATTATAAAACAGAAGTCTAATTGTCTTATTTGTTATGACATATGAATCTTTTAAGAATAATTTATATAGTCAATTTTATATTTTATCTCTTGTATAAAATTTTAAAAGTTGAAATGGATATGAGAAGGATAGAATTACTCCTTAGCAAAATATATTATGTGATAGATAAGCTTTATAAATTATAGCTGTCCAGATTAAAATTGTTATAAAATGTCTTCAGAAGAAAAAAAATAAAAACAGATTACTATGAAATAAATGGAGTACAAATTACCAACTCCCCCAAACCCTGCTCAATTTTTTTCAGCCCTTTTTTTATGTCTCACATATTGTTTTTACTCTATAACAACCAAAATACATTGTATAAATTAAAATAAATTTTAAAGAGATGTTTGATTTAGATAAGGTATTTGTCATTTTTGTAATATTATAATTCTTGCCTTTGAATTGAAAATAAATATTATATTTAAATTTTCTTTTCAACATTGTTTGAAATCTGATTAATCCAACTATTTAATCATAGTAAAATATATATTGCAATATCAGTTTAAAAGTTGTATGCCCCAAACAATCCTTACTTTTTTTTGCTGTATTTTATTTAAAAGAAAATTTTTGTATGAAAACGCCCTATTATTCCATTTCGACTGTATAGTCCTTTTTTGTCCTTTTCAGGGAAGCTTAGTAAATATCTTTGGGTGGTTTTGGCTATTATTTTTGACCATACATCCTTTCATAGATGCTAGGACTGAACCATACTAGTTTCTAATTGTTATTTTATTTTTGTATTGTTGTTTGTACACCCAAAAATAATACACTCACCTGATAATTGAAATATTATTTGCAGAGAACAATTTTGTTGAAAATGTGCCTGGAATAAAACAGAAATATTTCTGCCTACCATCACACTTCAAACATATACAATATAACAGGAATATAAACAGAAATATTTCTGCCTACCATCACACTTCAAACATATACAATATAACAGAAATATTTCTTCCTACCATCACACTTCAAACATATACAATATAACAGAAATATAAACAGAAATATTTCTTCCTACTATCACACTTCAAACATATACAATATAACAGGAATATAACAGGTTCTTACTTCTTTTTACTTTCCTCTCCTGGTTTGTTCCAGAAAGGAAGGGGAAAAAATGGAAAAATATTTACAGAACTCATATTATCCCCCCCTCTTGCATATTCTTTTAGTTTTTTACACCAAGGAGAGGAGAAAAATGGAATAAGTGTTTTCAGTTCTCTTAATTTTTATTTTTTCCCCAAACCACATATTTATTTATCCCCCCTTTAGCAGGGTCAATTTTGCAAAATATACTTAATAGGACACCTAGATGCTAAGGGCGCAAAACAAAGAGGGGGATGACGTAATGACATCTAAACTTAAACAGTGAGCAAAATGGTCTAAATATTGAGCTAGATTCTTGAAAGTTGGTACATAAGCCTAGTCCAATAGGTACTACATCTAAATGAAAAAAAATCCAAAATTTTTAGTTTAGGTAAGAAAACCCTGTGGAAATGTGATTTTTAAGCCTTTTTTTGTTATGTTTAGGACTATTTTGATGTAGAAACTTGGTTTAATTGTTTTTTTCTTAAGTTTTTTCCTTTAATTCACTATGTCTCTTCATAATGACACTATTTAAGATGATTCAGCTAGTTGGGGACTGAAACTCAATAAACCTATATTTTGATATATAACAACACAAACTTTAGAAAAATGCACTTAATCCCTGTGAACATCCCCCTAGCCCGCTGGAGTCGTTCCCTGACTTGCTGAATCATCTTAAATAATGTCCTAAAAAAACCTAAGGAAAAACAATTTAAGGTAAGTTTCTGAATCAAAGTAGACCAAAATGTTTTTATGTTTCTTGCTTTCCTTGGTTCATTTTTTATCTGAATGTTGTGTTAAATTGAAAATATAAGAGAAAAAAAATATTTTGTGTTTTTATTAATAAAAATAATATTTCAGGAGATTGAGAGAGGATATACCAGCATGAATACCTGTCATATTTGTAACAAGAATTTTACAAAGAAATCTTCATTGGTTGTTCATATGAGGGTTCATACAGGAGGGAAGCCATTCTCATGTGATCAATGTGAAAAGACCTTTAAACGTAGTAGTCATTTGTCTGAACACAAAAGAAGTCACACAGGTGAGAAACCATTCTCATGTGATCAATGTGATAAGACATTTTCTCAAATAAGTAATTTGATAAGACATAAAAATATCCATAGTGGTGTTAATCAATACTCATGTGATCAATGTAAAAAGACATTTTCTCAGAAAAATAGTTTAACTGTACACATAAGGAACCATACAGGTGAGAAGCCATACTCATGTAATCAATGTGAAAAGTCATATTCTGATAAAAGTGCTTTGACTTATCACAAAAGGATCCATACAGGAGAGAAACCATTCTCATGTGATCAATGTGAAAAGACCTTTGCAATTGGTAGTCACTTGACTTCCCACAAAAGAATCCATACTGGCGAGAAGCCATTCTCATGTGATGTATGTGAAAAGTCTTTCTCTCATAAAGATACTATGACTAAACACAAAAGGATCCATACTGGAGAGAAGCCTTACTCATGTGATCAATGTGAAAAGACATTTTCTCGAATTGGCCATTTGACTTTTCACAAAAGGGTTCATACGGGTGAGAAACCATTCTCATGTGATCAATGTGAAAAGACATTTTCTCCATACAGTAACTTGACTGACCACAAAAGAGTTCATACTGGAGAGAAACCATACTCATGTGATCAATGTGGAAAGACATTTAAAACTAGTAGTAATTTGACTCACCACAAAAAGATCCATTCAGGTGAAAAACCATTCTCATGTGATCAATGTGAAAAGACATTTACAAGAGGGGGTAATTTGGCTTATCACAAAAGAATTCATACAGGTGAGAAACCATACTCATGTGATCAATGTGAAAAGACATTTTTTAATAATAGGGATTTGACTAAACATAAAAGAATACATACAGGTGAGAAACCATACTCATGTGATCAATGTGAAAAGTCTTTCTCTACGAATAGTAATTTGAATGTTCATAAAAGAATCCATACAGGTGAGAAATCATACTCATGTAAACTTTGTGACAAACATTATATCTCTAGTTCAGAGTTATCAAGACATAAAAAATCCCCTGGACATTTAGAAATGATGAAAAGCTGTAATAATACAGTTCCAACTTCTGTATCTCTTAGTTTCATTGAATGTGAAGAAGTTGATGTTAAAGAAGAAATTAAGGAAGAAGAAATATTTGATGAAGATCCTCTCTCTATCCAGATGAGAGCTGACAATATTGATCCTCTCTCTATTGATATGTAAATGAATTAGAGTGTTGTAAATAATTTAATCAGAGAATTATAAATATTATTTTACTTTCTCATATAAAAAAATCAAAAATATACTTAATTTATTATCCAATTAGAAAAGATATCTATAACTTCTTTTCTTTATCATATTGGCTTAAAAATTTCTTCACAGTTACTAAGCTTCCTAAATTATAAACAGTTTGTCCAGTCGTTTATGAGATAGTATTGACCATGCATACATAAAGACATCCTATTAGTTTATAATATAGATTTGTATTAGAATTGATTTACTGATGACAAATATTTTATTTTTATTTTGATAACATATCTCCATATGTAGAATATATATTGTAAAACTAAACATTAAAATGTTAATTTATCTTGTACTCCTCCCTTTTTTGTCTATTTATCTTGTAGTGTAAAGAAAATAATTGTCTATTGTTAATATATTATTTTCAGATTAATTTATAACAAATAAAAATGCACAGAGTATAGATATCAATAAGAAAGAAGTTTTCTACTAATTTTGTTTGCAAAAACTCAGGTTATTCAACTTTATTATTAAAGGTTTTCTATAATTAGGGTTGGTCAGTCTGTACCTCCGTCCGTTCGTACTTATGTCCGTAATAGTTAACTCTTTAATTTAGACATGTTAGAATTGTCCTTTTAAACTTTTCATCATGATTCCTATAACAGCTAGGTAAGATTTTGGAAGGATAGTAACAAACTCTATAATTTGTACAAGAAAGTCCCGGCAATAATATTTTTGGAATAATGATTCCTAGGACAACAAATTATATTATTGTAAGCAAGGCATCTTTATAATCAAATCCAAAAAATTAAAGTATGTCCTCTACTGTATCCTGTATTTAAGCAATATTGCAACAAATCTATGTTCAATTTTGTTTATACTTACAAATTAATAATCTGACATTCAATAAAATTTATTGCTCATTTGTCCTTCCTTATTAGTTTGGGGAGGGGAGATAAAACCTAATACAATTCTAAACATTATTGAGTGTTTTTTTTTTTTTTGGGGGGGGGGGGAGGTGGATCACTCCTTTACAATAGATTTAATATAAAGACAATTTTTATTTACCTATATCTATTTAAGTTTTTCATTTAACTAAACAATAATTTGCCGCCAGAATTTTTATTTTAAATAAGTTCCTACCCTTTAAACATTAAACAAAAAAAACTTTTGCTTTTCCAGTTTCTGATTAGGTATTAGTGGGAGGAGTCCGCGTTGAGCATCTTAATTTATTAGATGGGCGGAGATTTGGTTTCGCATTATTTATAAACAGGAGTAACTATTGTTTATTTTTAAGGTTGAAAATTGTATCATTGTCAGTCAGCAGTGAACAGAGAGAAATCTGCAGAGGAATTTTGATATTAGAATAGACTCATGGAGGTACTTTAATTTCTTGATTTGCATTGGTTTTCACACTAAGTTTATATTCATCCTAAAGGAGGTCATTATTTTCATGCATTTTCCGTAAAGGTGGAAGTTTTAAGACTTTCATAGAGGAGTAGAATTTTGCATGGAAGTTGCTTTTATGGGGTATAACGTGGATTCGTGAAAAAAATAGCAACCGAACCGCTGCTCCTGCCGAAAACCGCCAAATTTTGAATGATTTGAGACAGATTTTATTTTTCTTAAAAAATTTCCATATATTTTCAGCTGCCATCTAAATACAAAAATAAAAGTGTCCAGAGCAAATAAAAGGTCAACTTGATTAGAAAATAATAGATTTTTCTTAGATAATTCAAATTTGTGTAATTTAGCAAGAAAAGGCAAAAAATTGGTGGGATATACCGGTTTTAGGTGGCAGCGGTGGTTTTACCGCCGTTCTATATTGTAGCTGTCATGCTAAAATTTTAGATTTCTACTTCTATTTAAAGTCTTAAAACACACAATTTTCCAGAAAATACGCGAAAAAAAATGACCACGTTTGTCTTGTTGATTAACAAATTGATATTTATAAATTATGAAAATTTTTATAATGTAATAATGAATTATAAACAATTTACCACCAGAATCTTTATTTAAATAACACCACTACCCTTTAACAAAAAGTATTTACTTGTCTAGTTTCTGATTAAAAGTGGGAGGAGTCCGTGATGACTATCTTGATTAAGTAAACGGGCGGAGATTTTGTGAGGTGTTATTATTAAACAAGAGTTAACTTTTATTTTATTTTAGGTTGATAATTGAATCAAATCAGTCAGCAACTAACAACAAAGAGAAATCCATATTACAAATCAACTTTATATTATAAGGTATTTATATATTTAAAAACGAAGCTTTTCTATAATTAAGGTCGTTCTGTCCGTAATGGTCAGCTCTTTTCATTAATTTCGACATGTTAGAATTTTCATATTGAATTAAAACTTTACATGATGATTCTTATAACAGTAAAGTACAATTTAGAAAGCTTAGCAACTCTATAATATGTTTCCAGATTGTCCGTACGTTCATTTAAGTCATGTTGATTTTAAACTTTTTGACAAAAGTTGTTTTATGTTAAAACATAAATGTACCAGAACAGGTTTTCCAAATATTTTAACCTTTCATATAATTATTTGTTTTCTATGCATAATTAAGTTTCAAAGAAAGACCCTGTAATTGTATTATACCAAGCTAAATACTCAATAATTCTATTTTCAGCGTCTTTTTGTCCATCTTTCTGTTAGAAAGAAATGGGTTGGGGGGAAATGTGAATTTCTCGGCTGCTATTCAAGTTAGACTGTAGATTTTTTGTTTGTAAAGATTCCCTATTCTAATTAGCATCAAATAATTAGTTTACATGGTCCGTAGGTCTTTGGGTAATGCTCTGGGGTAATCTAAATTTATTGCGGATTTATTGTGTTGATAGAGAATCTATCTCCAACCTACTTTCTTATGATATTTAATGTTGATTTTTAAAAGTGAAGCTTTTCTATAAATAGGGTCGGTTCACCTGGAACGGTTTACTCTTTTCATCTATTTTGTCATGTTAGAATTGTCCTGTCGATTTCAAACTTGGTGATTCCTTATTATTTAGGTACAACTTTGAAAGCGTAGCAATTCTATAATTGTTACCAGAATGTCCGTAAGTCCATTTAAAACATATTGATGATTACAATTATCCTATTCATCTTATTTTTGAAATACTGATTCCTATTACAATAAGGTACACTATAAGTTCTAAAAAAGTAAATATATCCTTAAACAGTATCCTGTAATACGGAACTTTTGTAACAATTTTCCTTAGACATATACATTTATACTCTGCTTATTCAGTTCTGACATCCTTCAAGTGTTAATGTTCGTTTGTCCTACTGTTTCAGAGCTTCGCTTTTATGAAATATGTTATTCTTGTTTTATTTATGTTTTTCAAAATTTGCTGTCAATTTCATAATATTGCAACTACTCTATATATCACTTGATGTGTTGGTCTGTCTGTACTGTTCTAATGCAAGTCTTTATAAGAAATATGCCTTTACTCAGCTTTTATCAAAGATAGATTCTAGATTTGTCTCAGAGAGAAAGAGGACAATGAGTTGTTTTATTACAATGGTCTCCAAAGTTTTATAATAACCTTTTATTATTCGTTTGCTTAACAACTTTGGAGACACTAATGAATTTTGATTGGTTAATTCTTTAATTTGAGTGTTCAATCGTTTCAACCACTAATTTTGATATATAGAATTATGTGCATTCTCAATTTATTTGCCATAGTCTTATCCCTTTAGATCCCTGGATTTTTCTGCTAGTCTGGTTTATTTGAGCTTGGCTTTTATAGATGTTGTCATCCTTGTTTTTCTTCTATGATAACAATTTATTTCCAGTTGAAAACAAAAACTGGGGGGTGGGGGGGGGGGGGGGGTCAATAAAACCGTATTAACCTCTGTTTGTCAGCTTTTCTTTTTGTAATTAAAATGTTATCATTCTTGTTTATTACTTTCTGTCTACAATTTTTAATAGCAAAGCTTTCTTATATTTGTCTGTTTTGTCTATGACATTATTTTTTATCGTTTATAGTTTGTAGTTTCACAAAGTGTATTTAAAGTGTATTGGTTTGCATGCAGGGTTAAACTGTAATTGGTAGGTACTGTGTCAGCTTGCTGTCGGGAAGAGGTCAGGTTCAAGGTTGAGCCTCACTGCGTCATACTAGAGGCGTTAATAATGGTATCTACTGCTGCTATGTCGGGAATATGACATCAACAGTAAGAATAAAAGGGATAGGCTTGGTCCATAAACAGGTACAGCTCATTAACTTCAATTACCTCATATAAGCGGGGATGCTGTCCATTAGGGTTGGGCCGGATATTTTTTTGGCCGGATACCGTATATCCGGCTGATTTCAAATGCCGGATATCCGGTATCCGGCAAATATCCGGTGATCCGGCCAAATTACCGGATATCCGGCCGGATAACCGGCCAAATTACTACATATTAAAGTATCAAAAAAATATATAGTCCCTTTCGTGGCAACGCACCTTAAGGGGCGATTCGTTGTATTTTTAAAATTGCTTTTAATAGGTTATTTTAGGTTAGGTTAGGTTATATTTGGTTAGGTGATTGCCCCGCAGGGTTAGGCAATTTGCCCCGCAAGGTTAGAGTACCCGGCGAGAGGCTAGAAATAGGGGGAAAGCTACTGTGAAAATACGAATAATCGCTCCTTAAGGGGCGTTGCCACGAAAGGGACTATACCCGCAAAAAAAATTTCTTCATAAACTGGTGTTTTATATTATACTAGCGGCTGCGTCCCAAGTATCTAGGGATATTAGTAGGGACATGAAAGTGCAGAAAAATAATATAAAACCTTACAACGATTTTTTTTATAAAAATAAACAGCCTAAAACCACCCTGGGAACTATAAGAAGCTTCACTCTAAAGGAGAACCATATCGGTTTAGCGGTAAGCGAGATCCTTTGCTACAGACAAAAAAAGCTTACTACTTTATATAATAGGATAAAATTAAGGTTAAAACTTAAAAACTGAGTGACTTCCGAAATATGGGTATGACACATAACTGAGAGTTGAAATTTTTTTAATACCTCCATCCTGGCGGGCACAGGATGCCAGCAAATCTGGTAAGGTCATTCAGGTAAAAGTAAAAATATTTTTTTACTTAAACAAAGCATTTCATGTTATCTAATTCTAAAATATCCTATAGTCGTACATCCTCAAATGTAATATAGGTGTTCAAGTCGATTTCAGGTTCCAGGTATAATTCTGCAAGTCCTGAACCTCCAGGTCTTCAGAAATCTTTAAGCGGTTCCTGTGACCGCAAATTTTTACTTGAAGATTTCAAATTTTAATCTTAGGTTTTTTTATATATCAATTACAATTTCATAAAATCAGTTGCCGTTTACCTGCCAACCGTTGGTTTGCGGCTGGCAGCTGCCAAGTACTGCTGCCACCGCCAAAATTTATGTTTTGAGATTTCTAATATAAAATTTACATAAAGATAAACATATTCAGAAAAAATTGTTCTTCTAGCTTCAATAATAAGAAAATTACAGCCATTTAAGATTAAAAAAACAGAGATTTTTGTTGTAAAATATAAAAGATTATTTTGCCGGATATCCGGCCGGATAGTTTCAATATCCGGTATCCGGCCGGATATTGAAAATGGCCGGATATCCGGCCACACCGGATATCCGGCCCAACCCTACTGTCCATGACACTCAAACGCCAAGGTCCAACAACCCAGCTTAACAAGGTTGAGCCAAATGTTTATTTTTCTTTTAAATTACTAGTGATAATAGGTTAAGTAACGCCCATCAGACAACAAACTCTTTGATTGCATGACCTTTGTCTGAGAAGTTCTAACAGTGCATAGTAATGAGTTGCGCAAGATTTTGGCCACTGCACCCCACCTACTCTAACTATAAATGTAGCGCATCTGACATAGTAGCAGTAGGAATCATTTTTAACAACTTTAGTTGTGACATTATGTTAAGCCGAGATTTGAAACTATCACCTCCCCGGCGATTAGCGGATGCGCTACTAGTTGAGCCACATTACCATGTACTGTTGTTCTGTTTGAGCCGCTACATTACAATAATCTTATATAATGGAATATTTACATTTCAAAAACCTATATCATGTAATAATGAATGATAATTAATAATTTGCCGCCAGAATCTTTATTCACTCCAATAATTGCTTGTCCAGTTTCTGATTTTAAGTGGGAGGAGTCTGCCTTGAGCATCATATTTAAGTAAATGGGTGGAGATTTGGTTTAGCTTCATTTTAATAAACAAGGAGTTAAATATTGTTAATGTTTTAGGTTGATAATAGGTTGACTTAGCTGTGTTAATATTTCCGACGCTATTAAATGATATATAAAGACCTAATTGACAGTTGCGACAGGGTCCAAGCCCCATGAACATTAAACAAACAGGTATTTAACACCTGTCCCCTCTATTATTTTAATTTAATATCTAATCTATATGAAACTCTGCATTAGTTAAACTATTTTTAAAAAATAGACAAGACAAGACACTTTTGTATAGCCACTAGGGCTATCAAGCTCCACGCTGTCTCAATAGGGCTATTCGTTATTACCTTACCCTCGCCGAGTATGGCAGGTGTCCCAAAGTAAGTCACCGTAATGAATGAAGCTATCCGCAGAGGAGCTTGGAAAAAGGATTGAACAGATATTATGTACCTAACTATTAAGCATCCAAACCACTCAATAATCTCCCTTCTTACACAACAAGGGGAAGTTGCGTGAATGTATTCAACTGAGAAATTCGAGTTGCCACATGGGGACTAGAACTCGAGCTCTTACCACCGTAACTCAGTGCGTTACCACTGAGCTACGACGCCCCTTATATCAAACTTTGAAATTCCTCATTTCAATCTCCTGACTCAAATATTAAATTCTAACTCTGCCCATTTATCATTAATTTAGAAAAATTAATGTAGGAGAAGTTGCTAAATATTTAAAAAAAATAATTATAGAATTATAAAAACTAAATCTGGGGAGAGGGGGGGGGGGTTGCTGGATTATAAAACCATATCAACCTCTGTACACAATATAAATGTTCTTGTTTATTACTTTCTTTGTACAATTTTTAGTAATGAAGCTTTTATACATTTGGCTGTAGGTCTTTAACAGTAGGTCTTATCGTAAAGTTAGGCAATGAGGCATATCAGAATTTTTCTGATGATTCTTTTAACAATAAGTAAAGAATCAGTAAAATTCTTAAAGAAAGGTAGTTTGTATTAAAATTATTTTGCTTTATTGACAACAACTTGGATATGACTTTTACAATTTTTCTTGCTTTGCTTCTATAGTTTTTACCTGAATGTTGTGTTTATTTGAAAATATTGGAAAAACAATAGATACTTTATTTTTTTATTAATAAAAATAATATTTTAGGAGATTGAGAGAGGATGAATACCTGTGATATTTGTAATAAGAATTTTACATTGAAATCTAACTTGGTTGTTCATATGAGAGTTCATACAGAAGAGAAGCCATACTCATGTGATCAATGTGAGAAGACATTTACAACTGATGGTAATTTGACTAGACACAAAAAGACACACACAGGTGAGAAGCTATACACTTGTGATCAATGTGGAAAGACATTTTCTGATAATAGTAATTTGATTAAACACAAAAGGATCCATACAGGTGAGAAGCCATACTCATGTGATCAATGTAAAAAGACATTTTTTAATAATAGTGCTTTGACTGTTCATAAAAGAATTCATACAGGTGAGAACCCTTTCTCATGTGATCAATGTGAAAAGACATTTACAACTAGGAGTCACTTGACCTACCACGATAGGATCCATACTGGCGAGAAGCCATTCTCATGTGATCAATGTGAAAAGACATTTGTAACTGGTGGTGATTTGACTAATCACAAAAGGATCCATACTGGCGAGAAGCCATACGCATGTAAACTTTGTGACAAACATTATACCTCTAGTTCACAGTTATCAAAACACAAAAAATCTGTTAAACATTTAGAAATGATAAAAACCTGTAATAATACAGTTCCAACTTCTGTATCTCTTAGTTTCATTGAATGTGAAGAAGTTGATGTTAAAGAAGAAATTAAAGAAGAAGAAATATTTGATGAAGATCCTCTCTCTATCCAGATGAGAGCTGACAATATTGAAGAAAATATTAAACAAGAAATAGAAGACCCTCTTTCTTGTGAACAGAAATGTAAATGAATAATTTCTAATATAAATACAACATAATTATTATCCAATTTTAATTAATATCCATAACATCTTTACTATATTGTTTTCTAATTGTATCTTACCTTGCCTAAATTAGAGAACAGTTTGTCCAGCCGTTTTTGAGATTGTATTGACCTTGCATACATACATAAATAATAATATAATATAAGATTTGTATTTAAACTAAAAATTAACAAACTGATAATGACAAATATTTTGTTTTTGTTTTGACAACATGTCTCCATATGTAGAAAAAATATTGTAAAATTAACTAAACATTATTTTTATGTTTTTAACTATAAATACATTAATTTGTTTATTTGTCTTGTAGTGTAAATAAGATAAATGTCTAATGTAAATATATTATTTTCAGATTAAGGGGGGGGGGGGGGGGAAGTTCTGACACTTTTGCGTAAACAGTGATTATAGGCTTTGTCTTTGGAGATAATGGATAGGTTATTTGGCAAAAAAGTTTCCTTTTGGGATGTAGTTTTCCTATTTTCAAAAAAAATTTGGATTCGGCCTCCAGGTTCCGGTACTCCAGGCCTCCAGGTGGATTCTGGACAGGTAAAAATTGAAAATTCAAGATAGAACAAAACTTATTTAACAAAAGTTTGTACTTTATGGATGGTATGAACTAATTTGAAGAAATTTTTGAAATCGGGCTCCAGGTTCAGGTGCTGCAGGCCTCCAGGTGTATCCTGGACAGGTAAAAATTGAAAATTTTTAATTTAAAAGTTAAAACAAAACTTATTTAACAAAAGTTGCTACTTTATGGATGGTATGATCTAATTTGAAGAAATTTTTAAAATCGGGCTTCAGGTTCTGGTACTGCAGGCCTCCAGGTGGATCCTGGACAGGTAAAAATTGAATTTTTTTACTTTAAAAGTTAGAACAAAACTTATTTGACAAAAGTGGCTTCTTTATAGATGGTAGGAAGTAATTTGAAGAAAATTTTGAAATTGGGCGCCAGGTTCAGGTACTGCAGGCCTCCAGGTGGATCCTGGACAGGTAAAAATTAAAAATTTTTACTTTTAAAGTTAAAACAAAACTTATTTGACAAAAGTGGCTTCTTTAAAGATGGTAGGAAGTAATTTGAAGAAAAATTTGAAATTTCAAAATTTTCTTCAAATTAGTTAATACCATCCATAAAGTATCAACTTTTGTAAAATAAGTTTTGATCTAACTTTTAAAGTGAAAAAATACAATTTTACATGTCCAGGATCTACCTGGAGGCCTGCAGTACCTGAACCTGGAGCCCAATTTCAAATTTTTCTTTAAAGTATTTAATACCATCCATGAAGTATCAACTTTTGTTCAATACCTAAGTTTTGTTCTAACTTTAATAGAAAAAAATTTTAGTTTTTACCTGTCCAGGATCCACCTGGAGGCCTGCAGTACCTGAACCTGGAGCCCGATTTCAAAATTTTCTTCAAATTACTTCCTACCATCCATAAAGAAGCGACTTTTGTTAAATAAGTTTTGTTCTAACTTTTAAAGCAAACAATTTCAATTTTTACCTGTCCAGGATCTACCTGGAGGCCTGCAGTACCTGAACCTGAAGCCCGATTTCAAAATTTTCTTCAAAATAGTTCATACCATCTATAAAGAAGCCATTTTTTTTAAATAAGTTTTTTTCTAACTTTTAAAGTAAAAAATTACTGTTTATCTGTCCAGGATCCACCTGGAGGCCTGCAGTACCTGAACCTGGAGCTCGATTTCAAAATTTTCTTCAGATTAGTTAAAACCGTCTATAAAGAAGCCACTTTTGTAAAAAAAGTTTTGTTCTAACTTTAAAATTAAAAATTTTCAATTTTTACCTGTCCAGGATCCACTTGGAGGCCTGCAGCACCTGAACCTTGAGCCCGATATAAAAATTTTCTTCAGATTAGTTAATACCATCTATAAAGAAGCTACTTTTGTAAAAATAAGTTTTGTTCTAACTTTTAAAGTAAAAATTATCAATTTTTACCCGTCCAGGATCCACCTGGAGACCTGCAGTACCTGAACCTGGAGCCCGATTTCAAAATTTTCTTCAAATTAGTTCATACCATCCATAAAGAAGCCACTTTTGTTAAATAAGTTTTGTTCTAACTTTAAAATTAAAAATTTTCAATTTTTACCTGTCCAGGATCCACTTGGAGGCCTGCAGCACCTGAACCTTGAGCCCGATTTCAAAATTTTCTTCAAATTAGTTCGTACCATCCATAAAGAAGCCACTTTTGTTAAATAAGTTTTGTTCTAACTTTTAAAGTAAAAATTTTCAATTTTTACATGTCCATGATCCACCTGGAGGCCTGCAGCATCTGAACCTGGAGCCCGATTTCAAAATTTTTTCAGATTAGTTAATACCATCTATAAAGAAGCCACTTTTGTTAAATAAGTTTTGTTCTAACTTTAAAATTAAAAATTTTTAATTTTTACCTGTCCAGGATCCACCTGGAGGCCTGCAGTACCAGAACCTGGAGCCCGATTTCAAAAATTTCTTCAAATTAGTTCATACCATCCATAAAGTACAAACTTTTGTTGAATAAGTTTTGTTCTATCTTGAATTTTCAATTTTTACCTGTCCAGAATCCACCTGGAGGCCTGGAGTATCGGATCCTGGAAACCGAATCCAAAAATTTCTTCAAATTAGTTCATACCATCCATAAAGTACCAACTTTTGTTAAATAAGTTTTGTTCTAACTTTAAAATTAAAAATTTTCAATTTTTACCTGTCCAGGATCCACCTGGAGGCCTGCAGTACCAGAACCTGGAGCCCGATTTCAAAAATTTCTTCAAATTAGTTCATACCATCCATAAAGTACAAACTTTTGTTAAATAAGTTTTGTTCTATCTTGATTTTTCAATTTTTACCTGTCCAGAATCCACCTGGAGGCCTGGAGTACCGGAACCTGGAGGCCGAATCCAAAATTTTTTTGAAAATAGGAAAACTACATCCCAAAAGGAAACTTTTTTGCCAAATAACCTATCCATTATCTCCAAAGACAAAGCCTATAATCACTGTTTACGCAAAAGTGTCAGAACTTCCCCCCCCCCTTTTTAACAAATAAAAATGCACAGAGTATAGATATGAATAAGAAAGACGTTTTCTACTAATTTTGTTTACTCAGGTTATTCAATTTTATTACTAAAGGTTTTCTATAATTAGGGTTGGTCAGTCCGTACCTCCGTCCGTCCGTCCGTATTTATGTCCGTAATTAATTTAGACATCTTAGAATTGTCCTTTTAAACTTTTCATCATGATTCCTATAACAGCTAGGTAAGATTTAGGAAGCATAGTAACTCTATAATCGTTACAAGAAAGTCCCTGCATCCAATGAAAAATTGCTGATTTTCAACTTTTGACAAAAAATTTTTGTATGATTTTTGATGTATTTTTTTAATAATGATTCCTAGGACAACAAATTACAAAATTGTAAGCATCTTTATAATCAAATCCAAAAAATTAAAGCATGTCATGTATTTAAGCAATATTGCAACAAATTTATGCTCAATTTTGATTATACTTACAAATTAATGTTCTGCCACTCAACAAAAGTTATTGCTCATTCATCCTTCCTTTTGAATTTAGAGCTTTGCTTTTATGGATGTTGGACAATCAGATTACATTTGTTCTGTTTGAGCTGCTACATTACATTTATCTAACATGATGACAAATTGACATATTTACATTTTAAAAAACCTATATCATTAAATAATGATTGATAAATGATAATTTGCCACCAGAATATCTATTCATTTAAAGTAAAATTACAACCTTTTAACAAAAATAATTTCTTGTCCAGTTTCTGATTAAAAGTGGGAGAAGTCTGAGCATCATAATTAAGGAAATGGGCGGAGATTTTGAAGGTTTTTTTTAAAAACATGAGTTAACTATTGTTTATATTATAGGTTGACAAAAGTATCATTGTCATTCAGCAACTAACTTTCACAGTGAACAGAAAGAAAACCATCTACTTTTATTATAAGGTATTCGTATATTTTTTTCTGCTTCACATTATTACTCCAGAAAGAAATAGGGTTCCATCTGTTATCTAATCTATATGAATCTACATTATTTAAACTATATACCAGTGTTGTTTTGACACTCTCCTTAAGCAAAAATAGAGGGGGTTGTGAACCTTATGGGGTTGTAATACAGACATCAAGAGGGGTCCACTTTCTTTATATTTTCCAAATTTCGCACCTACTCCAATTATCACTTGATGTGTTGGTCTGTCTGTAAAGCTCTGATGCAGATATCAATATTTTTCTTATATGAAAAAAAGTTATTGCTAGTTTTATGTGAATGTTTCCTCGCATCCCAAATTTTTATTAATATTTACCCCTAAATCATTGAAATATAACTCCGCCCATTTCTTACTGATTTAGGACATACAAAGAAGGAGGAGTTGCTAAATATTTTTATATCAAAAAAAGTGAGAGGGGGGGTTACAAAACCATATCAACCCCTGTTCACAATATAAATGCTGTCAATACATGTTTGTCAGCTTCGCTTTTATTAATGTTGCTATCCTTGTTTAATACTTTCTTTCTATAATTTTCTCTTTTGTCTACGTCTATAAACAGATAGCTCTTAGGTTTTCGAAGGTTTTTTCCTTGAATGCACTTAGTCTATTCATGAGGATATTATTTTAAATCATTCGGCAAATTGGAGGCCAACTCCAGCGGGCTAGGTGGTGGCCCGCAGGTTTTAAGTGCATTTTTTCTAAAGTATGTATTGCCATACACAAATTATAGGTTTTTAGGTCAAGATACTCAAATTCAGAGCTAAGCCTAATCCTAGAGGTACTACATCTAAATGAAAAAAATATCAAATTTTTTTTTTTAGGTAAGGTAAGAAATCCTAATAGAAATGGGATTTTTAGGCCTATTTTGGTTTGTTTTGATGTTGAAACTTACTTTTATTGATTAAGTTTTTTTTCTTTAATACAGTATGTCTATTCATAAGGACATTATTTAATATGATTTAGCAAGTTGGGGACCGAAACTCAAAAAACCTATAATTTAATAACACTAAATAAGAAAAAATGCACTTAACTCCTGCAAGCCACCCACGTAGCCCACTGGTGTCGGTCCCCGACTAGCTGAAGAAAAATAAGTTTCTACATCAAAATAGACCAAAAAAGACCTAAAAACCCTATTTCCGCCGGGTTTTTAGTACTTAACCTAACCTAAAAATATTTTTTTTCTTTTTTCCATTTAGATGTAGTACCTGTAGGACTCTGTACTAAGTTTCCGGAATCTAGCTCAAAATTTAGACAATTTTGCTCACTGTTTAAGTTCAGATGTCATTACACCCCCCCCCTAGATATACCACACTTTTCTGGGATCTTGCTGAGTCAAGTATCAACTGTTGGGAATATCAAAGGATGACTCCATGCAAAATTTGAGCCGGATCCGGCCAAAACCGGCCGTGAATTTTATAAAAAACCGGTTTTTCCCGGTTTTTAGGGGGTATCTGTAAATCGATTCAGCTGGAGCAAAACCGGTTAAAGGTACAAAAAATTTTACTTCACATGAAATTTAGCCAATGCAATTGCCTACAAAAATGTACTTCATCATCAACTTGATTGGACAACTCTTTCCCCTCCTAAATGTCCATTAAAACTTCGGAAACGGCAAAAATCGGCAAAAATCACGCCTTCGGCGGCGGATAACGGCTAAACGGTCAGCCGGAGGCGAATGAAACATAAACAAAGAAATGTCCGCCTCAAAAAGTTGTTCAACATCAAAGAGATGCTTGAAGTCTCTAAAACGACTCCTTCCCCTCCTTAAAGGGGAAAACCTGAAAAAACGTGATTTTCAAAAGTATGCCCACTTCGTGGGTGTGGGGGGCACTGAACCCGTCACCCCAGGGTCACCAAATATAAAGTCTAGGCGGCCCACAATGCTGAATTTTTACCAAGTGAAAGTCTTGTGTCATTATCTCTTATGAGAAAAAAGTTATTAATTAATTAAAATTTCAAATTGTGATTTTTTGATGGATTTCTTTGATGAAATGACAGGCCGGTCAATTTTTAGGCCATTTTTTGCGGTTTTTGGGCCGTCACGCCCAAACTGTTTGAGATAATCTCACGGGACCTTTTGCCCAACCTAAGTCTGGTTATTTGTGAGGTCTAGGAAAAAAATCAGACTTACACAAAAGATTATAATTATAATCTTTACACAGAAAAATGGCACGAGGTGAGAGTTTGAGGGGGCAAAATGAGCCGACCAGCGATTTTTGACGGTGCGCAGCGACGTCGTGCTTCATCCAATCCGGGATTTTTTTTTCTTAGTCCTCACAAATAACCAGACTTAGGTCGGACAAAAGGTCCCGTGAGATTATCTCAAACAGTTTGGGTGTGATGGCCCAAAAACCGCAAAAAATGGCCTAAAAATTGACCGGCCTGTCATTTCATCAAAGAAATCCATCAAAAAATCACAATTTGAAATTTTAATTAATTAATAACTTTTTTCTCATAAGAGATAATGACACAAGACTTTCACTTGGTAAAAATTCAGCATTGTGGGCCGCCTAGACTTTATATTTGGTGACCCTGGGGTGACGGGTTCAGTGCCCCCCACACCCACGAAGTGGGCATACTTTTGAAAATCACGTTTTTTCAGGTTTTTCCCTTTAAGGAGGGGAAGGAGTCGTTTTAGAGACTTCAAGCATCTCTTTGATGTTGAACAACTTTTTGAGGCGGACATTTCTTTATTTATGTTTCATTCGCCTCCGGCTGACCGTTTAGCCGTTATTCGCCGCCGAAGGCGTGATTTTTGCCGATTTTTGCCGTTTCCGAAGTTTTAATGGACATTTAGGAGGGGAAAGAGTTGTCCAATCAAGTTGATGATGAAGTACATTTTTGTAGGCAATTGCATTGGCTAAATTTCATGTGAAGTAAAATTTTTTGTACCTTTAACCGGTTTTGCTCCAGCTGAATCGATTTACAGATACCCCCTAAAAACCGGAAAAAACCGGTTTTTTATAAAATTCACGGCCGGTTTTGGCCGGATCTGGCTCAAATTTTGCATGGAGTCATCCTTTGATATTCCCAACAGTTGATACTTGACTCAGCAAGATCCCAGAAAAGTGTGGTATATCTACCCCCCCCCCCCTTTTATGTATTAAATGTTTCTTAATAAATAAATGATAATTTGCCGCCAATTTTTTTATGTGAATAACATCACAACCTTTTAACAAATTTTCTTGTCCAGTTTCTAATTAAAAGTGGGAGGAGTCCGTGTTGAGCATCAAAATTTAGTAAATGGGCGGAGATTTGTGAGGTTTATTTCATATAACAAGAGTTAACTATGTTTATGATTTAGGTTGACAAAATTATCATTGTCAGTCAACAAGTAACAATCACAGTGAACAGAGAGAAATTTATTATACAGATCTACTTTCTATCATAAGGTATTTATAGTTTTTTGGGCTTTACGTCATTAATCTGTCCTTTGATCTACAGGGTGTGCAAAAAAATGTGGACCTTTTTAAAATTTAGATTGCGCGGCTTGTGTTAATAGTAGAAAAACGTTATGCATACGATTAGAACCGCTATGAAGTCTATTTTTTGGAAATATAAAAACGATTCCTGTGCTACGTATAGTTTAGGAGCGATGTGGTAAAATGTCCCAACTGCCTTAAAACTTGACTTGCGAGTAAATCATTAAAGATTAAAGTTTATAAGAAATATGTACATTTTTAAAATTCAAATTGCGCGGCTTGTGTTAATAGTAGAACAACATTATGCATACCATTAGAACCGCTATGAAGTCTATTTTGTGGAAATATAAGAACCATTACTGTGCTACTTATAGTTTAGGAGCTACGTAGAAGAATGTCCCAACTGACATAAAACTTGACTTGAGAGTAAATCATTAAAGATAAAAAAAGTGTGTGCAAAACTGCGGACATTTTTAAAATTCAAACTGCTCAGCTTGTGTGAATAGTAGAAAAATGCTATGTATATCGTTAGAACCGTCATAAGCTCTATTTTTTAGAAAGTACGATTTTTGTACTATTTTTAGTTTAGGAGCTGTATTGATAAATGTGAGAAAAGTGGAAAAGTTTAATCTTTAATGATTTACTCGCAAGTCAAGTTTTAATTCAGTGGGGACATTCTACCACATAGCTCATAAATTATACGTAGCACTGGAATCGTTTTTATATTTCCAAAACATAGACTTCATAGCGGTTCTAATGGTATGCATAACGTTTTTCTACTAATAACACAAGCTGAGCAATTGGAATTCTAAAAATATATGTACGTATTTTTATTTGCATACCCTTTAATTTAATCTTTAATGATTTACTCGCAAGTCAAGTTTTAAGCCAGTTGGGACATTTTACTACATAGCACTGGAATCGTTTTTATATTTCCTAAAAATAGACTTCATAACGGTTCTAATGATATGCATAACGATTTTCTACTATATTCTTTTACTTTACTATTCTGATCTATATACAATTAGTTAAACTATTTCCAAATAATCAGAAATAATATTTTACCGGTTTTCAACAATTATGGCTTATACACATCGGCTGCGCTATTTGAATTCTAAAAATGTGCGCATTTTTTGCACAACCTTTAAATCCATAATCTTCAATAATCTGTTATAAATCAAATCTGTTTTAAGGAATCATCTTTATAATCAAGTTCTAAAATGTAAGCATATCCTTAAACAGTATCCTGTAATTATGCAGTTTTGAAACAAATTTCCTTAGACATATATTATACATTTATATTCTGTTTATTCAGTTCTGACAACCTTCAAGCAGGGTTGGCATTAAAAAACCACTTGGTATTTGAGCTTTTATAGATGTTGTCATCAATGTTTTTCTTTTATGATATCAATTTATTACCAGTTATATGTAAATATATTATTTATATTTACCGCCCTAACTCATACAAATTCTGGGATGGGGGTAAAGGGGTGTTTACTAACCATTTATCATTAATTTAAAACTAGTAGGAGGAGTTGCTGAATATTATAAACAATAATTTTAAAACTAAATCTGTGGAAAGAGGTTGGGGGATGGTTGGTTTATAAAACCATATCAACCTCTGTACACAAATATATATAAATGCTGTCTTTCCATGTTTGTCAACTTTTATTAATGTTGTCATTCTTGTTTATTACTTTCTATCTACAATTCTAAAAGTGTAGCTTTTTTACATTTGTGATTACATCTATAACAGATAGCTCTTATCATAATGTTAGTCATATCAGAATTGTAGAAAGAAAGGATCTGCAATATTATTCCGAGAAAGGCTATTTGCACTTATAAACATTTAGTTATTTAGTTGACAACA
Organism: Acartia tonsa; assembly: GCF_053477335.1. Classification (NCBI taxonomy): domain Eukaryota; kingdom Metazoa; phylum Arthropoda; class Copepoda; order Calanoida; family Acartiidae; genus Acartia; species Acartia tonsa. The sequence continues at coordinate 60,381,883 of NC_137262.1, forward strand.
ATTTTTATATAATGTAGCCATTGGATTTATACAACTTTATTTTTTAGCTTTGCTTCCATGGAAGTTGTCATCCTTTATTTTTTTTATCCGGATTTTGTGTAAACAATTTTTACCTACAAATATCTGTACAACAATATTTTATGTTCTAATACCTACTAATCCATTAAAATAATTTCAGGAGATTGACAGAGGATAAACCATTATGTATACCTGTGACATTTGTAACGAGAATTTTAAATTTAAATCTCAATTGACTATACATAAAAGAGTTCATACCGGTGAGAAGCCATTCTCATGTGATCAGTGTGAGAAGACCTTTGCAACTGGTAGTGCCTTGACCAGACATAAAAGAATTCATACAGGTGAGAAACCATACTCATGTGATCAATGTGAAAAGACATTTTCTGATAATAGTGATTTGACTAAACACAAAAGAATACATACAGGTGAGAAACCATACTCATGTGATCAATGTGATAAGTCTTTCTCTACGAATAGTAATTTGAATGTTCATAAAAGAATCCATACAGGTGAGAAATCATACTCATGTAAACTTTGTGACAAACATTATACTTCTAGTTCACAGTTATCAACACACAATAAATCCCCTGGACATTTAGAAATGATGAAAAGCTGTAATAATACAGTTCCAACTTCTGTATCTATTAGTTTAATTGAATGTGAAGAAGTTTATATCAAGGAAGAAATTAAAGAAGAAGAAATATTTGACGAAGATCCTCTCTCTATCCAGATGAGAGCTGACAATATTGAAGAAAATATTAAACAAGAAATAGAAGATCCTCTTTCTTGTGAACGTAATAATGATGAAGATAGAATTGATACTATTGATATTATTCATCATAATATATAAATATAAATATTCAATTGTCATAGGATACAAATATTTATTTAGAGTGACAGGATTAATGCTCAATTATGTAAAAATCTAAATCTTATTTTAATTGTTGAACTGTTAAAGCACCGCAATTGAATCTTTATTTATCAAATGCTGGACAAAGACAAATAACTTTTGGACAAAATATAAAAAAATCTGTGTCTGGTTTTACTTTTAATTGATATATGAATTTATTTATTTAATCTATCTCCTTTTTTATATTGCTTGCAACTTACTTTTTAACAATAATTTATTTTACTTTAATTTTCTTTTAATAATTTTAAAGTTTTTAAGCATTATGACAATCATTAATTTATTGGTTTCTGTGTGAATAGAATATTTATCAAATGTAAATATATTATTTTCAGATAAATATTTATAATACATGAAAAGTATAGATAGCAATGTTACAAAGAAAACAAGTTTCCTACCAATATTATTTCTAAATGCACAGGTTATTTATTTTTATTCATACTTCAGGCTCCACTATATTCTCTATGGGCTTCACCTTTATAGGATTTAGATTGTTGGTTCTAGAAATTTGATTCTACCTCTAGTGCCAACGCTGCTGGAACGTCCAGTGATGACTCTTTCTTCTTGTTCTTGTTCACGATTGTTCATTGTTAAAAAGTTCTATAAGATTAATAATTTTAATCATAGACAATTAAACCCTTTAATCTTGGTGAAGAAGGAAGGGGAAAAGAAATAGACGAAAGATAGAAATTTGGTAGAAGAAAAGACAAGAATTATACAACTTTTTGTTTTGCTAAGCCATAAGCCCCCGTGCCAACTTCAAAGCTAAGTGTATCTATGACCCCCTCTTAACCCACCTAATCTAATGCTCCCTTTCCAGCAGTAAAGTAGGGGGGGGGGGGCAAACAAAAGGCCTAATTCTACATAAGACCTTAAATTTACAAAAGGTATAATCCTACAAAAGTCCTAAACTAAATATAGAATAATTTCAAGGATGACAGCATCCATATATCAGAGGGCCCTAACCCTGTGGGGCTACTTAAAATTTTCTAACCTAGATTAAGTATGTTGGGTTAGGTCTTCAATTATTCTATGTCTTTATTCCATAAAGATGGATGATTATTTCCCGCCAGAATAAGTTACTGATTTTATATTAGTGGGGGGAGTTCGCATCATAACAAACGAGGAGTTAATTATTGTTTATATTTTAGGTTAATAATTGTATTTATGTCAGTCAGTAACTAAAATTCATAGTGAACTGAGAGAAATTCATTATACAGATCTACTTTATATTATCAGGTATTTTATAAGGTTATTATGAAATTACAACACAAATTAATATGTTTATTAAAAGTAAAGTCATTTTAAAAGTGTGCTTAAATTTATTGTTAAAAGTCACGCTAATCCTTCATAATCACCCATTGAAATGATAAATATAAAAAAATTTACTTTTGCCAAAAAATCAAGGTTGGCAAACAAAACCCAACTAAAAATGCAAGGTGGTTTTGTTTTGTATTAAAACTAAAAAACCGTTTTTTTAATAGTCTTTTTTCAACAATTTTAACTCATTATGTGTAACTTTTCTTTATAAAGTATAATTATCATACAACTTATAGACATTTTTAAAACGTTTTAGTCCAAATATTGTTTAATTTTAAATTCTTTTTTCCATAATTTTTTTGTTTTTTAAAGTAACAGTATGTATGTACCAGTATATCTCTCTAACTACTAAACCGATATGGTTTTCCATTACAATGTAGCTTTTCACGGTTCCTTTGAAGATTTTAGATGTTTTGAGAGAGATACACTACCCTCCAAAAATCCACCCCCCCCCCTTTAAAAATTTACCTAAAATATACTGATATTTTTAAAAATGCCATGATCCGTCAGTTACTGTTAGCTCTTTTCGTTAATTTAAACAGGTTAGAATTGTCCTATCTATTTCAAACTTTGCTTGCTGATTCCTATGACAGTTAGGATCTACTTATTAAGCGCAGCAACTGTATAATCGCTACCAGAAAGTCCGTACGTCCATATAAAACAAGCTGATTTTTATTTTTTTGACAACAAATTTTTGTATGTTTAATTATCCTATTAATCTGATTTTTTTATACTGATTCCTATTACAAGTTATAGTGTTATAAGCGAAGCATCTCTATAATCAAGTCCTCAAAACGTACGTCAGTATGTCCTTAAATCATAGAAGTCCTAGGTTGTGTGTAAATCCTTCATTTTACTCCCCTGTGTGTGTGTGTGTGTAGCCATAGTTTCTTAGTGTTTGGACCTAAGTAGTCATGGAGTAGTACGAGACACTTTTGTATGCTAACACCAGGGCCAGCTCAAGGTCCACGCTCAAGTACAAGTACTTGACCCGCTGTCTCAAGGGACCTACTCATTATTACCTCACCCTCGCTGAGTATGGCAGGTGTCCCAAATTAAGTCACCGTAATGAATGACGCTCTCCGCAGAGGAGCTTGGGATAAGGGTAGTACTGATATTATGTACTTGACTATCAAGTATCCAAACTTACTCAATAATCCCCTTCTTACACAACCAGGGGAAGTTGCGTGAATGTATTCAACTGAGAAATTCTACTCCCCTGCCTCAAATATTAAATTCTAACTCCGCCCATTTAACATTGATTTAGAACAATTAAAGTAGGAGGAGTTGCTAAATATTCTTAAATTATGAAAAGGAAAACTGGGGGGGGGGGGGGGAATTAAGATACATAATATAACCTTATGGGAGGGGGGGGGGTAATAAAAACGTATCAACCTCTGTTTGTCAGCTTTGCTTTTTGTAAATGTTATAATTCTTGTTTATTACTTTCTTTCTACAATTTTTAATAGCAAAGCTTTTTTACATTTGTCTGTACGTCTATAACAGTAGCTCTTATTGTAAATTTTTGTATGTCAGAATTTTTCTGATGATTCCTTTAATAATAAGTAAAGGATCTGTAAAATTGTTAAAGATAAAATTGTTTGTATTAAAATTATTTAGCTTTATTGACAACAACATGAATATGACTTTAACAATTTGTCTTGCTTTGCTTTTATTGAAGTTGTTATTCTTGTTTCAGTCTTTACCTAAATGTTGTGTTTATTTGAAAATATATGAAAAATATTTTGTGTTTTTATTAATGAAAATTATATTTCAGGAGATTGAGAGAGGATATACCAACATGAACACCTGTGATATTTGTAACAAGAATTTTACACTGAAATCAGACTTGAATGTCCATAGGAGGGTTCATACAGGAGAGAAACCATTCTCATGTGATCAATGTGAAAAGACATTTTCTAGTAATAGTGATTTGACTAAACATAAAAGAGTCCACACAGGTGAGAAGCCATACTCATGTGATCAATGTGAAAAGTCTTTCTCTGTTAAAAGTACATTGACTGTCCATAAAAGAATCCATACAGGTGAGAAGCCATACTCATGTGATCAATGTGAAAAGTCTTTCTCTGATAAAAGTACATTGACTGTCCATAAAAGAATCCATACAGCTGAGAAGCCATACTCATGTGATCAATGTGAAAAGACATTTACATCTGTTAGCGACTTGTCTAAGCACAAAAGGGTCCATACTGGTGAGAAACCATACTCATGTAAAGTTTGTAACAAACATTATCCCTCTAGGTCAGCGCTAGCATATCATAATAAAACTCCTGGACATTTAGAAATGATAAAAAGCTGTAATAATACAGTTGCACCTCCTGTATCTATTAGTTTGATTAAATGTGAAGAAGTTTATATCAAGGAAGAAATTAAAGAAGAAGAAATATTTGATGAAGATCCTCTCTCTATCCAGATGAGAGCTGACAATAATGAGGAAATTATTAAACAATAAATAGAAGATCCTCTTTCTTGTCAACAGAAATGTAAATGAATAATTTCTAATATAAATACAAAATAGTTCTTATCCAATTTTAATTAATATCCATAACATCTCTACTTTATTATTTTTTAACACCTTGCCTAAATTAGAGAACAGTTTGTCCAGCCGTTTTTGAGAAAGTATTGACCATTCATACATACATAAATAATAATATAAGATTTGTATTTAAACTAAAAATTAACAAACTGATAATGACAAATATTTTGTTTTTATTTTGACAACATGTCTCCATATCTATAATAAGTAATGAAAAAGTAACTACCTAAACATTTTTTTTATGTTTTTTAGTACAAATCATTAATTTGATAATTTATTTTGTATAATGTAAATATTCTATAATTGTCTAATCTTAATATATTATTTTCAGATTAATTTATAACAAATAAAAATGTACAGAGTATAGATGTGTCAACAAGAAAGAAGTTTTTTAACAATTTTGTTTACAATTCACAGGTTATTCATTTTTTATTACCCAGCTTGGTCTAACAAAACATAATATCATAAATTTTTCTGTAAGCATTTTTATTTCGTCTAAATAAACATTGAGTTGCCGCCAGAATTTTATTTAAATATATTCATGTTACAGGGCAGGAGGTACTTCTTGAAGTACTGGGGGATATTGACGTCCCTCCCCTTACCAGTCACCCTCCCTTCCAGGGATATGAAAGGTTTGCGTAGGACTAACTACAGCGTGGCCATATTCTTCAGTATATTGAAAATCTTCAGTATTCTTCAGTATTTGTAAATTGGGGCTTCAGTATTTTCAGTAAATACTGAATATTCAGTATTTGAAAATTTTATTCAGTATTTTTCAGTTTTTGGAAATTTTCATGATTCAGTATTTTCATTATTTCTTAAATTCCAAAAAAATTTGCTTAAATACAATGTTTATTTAAGTAGTTGATGTCAGATTTTTTTCGGCGCTTCGCGCCTCACTTTACTTTCCTTTTAATTACCCTATAACTTTGTTCATTAATTTTTTTTTTTTTTATGGTAATATACATTTTTTTTCAATTTCATCTCAAATATAAATTTTTTAGATATTTGAGATGCTTTTATACAGTATTTTTTAGTAGCGAAGCTACTCTATAATTCACTATGTCCGTCCGTCCGTCAGTCAGTCAGTCAGTCAGTCAGTCCGTCCGTAACGCTATGGGGGAAACGTGATTTTCTTGGCTCCTATTCAAGATAGACAGCTGAAATTTTTAGTAAAGATTCATATGACATATGCCCATCTAATCTATACATTGTTTTGTCCGTCTGTCTGTTAATTGGGGTGCTAGATTGATTCCTAGATTCAAGATAAATGGCTGGAATTTTCAGGGATTAAATAAATTTAGATTTTACATATTTCGATTAAGTTTTATTTAGATGCCTTTATTGGTTGGGGTGCTAGATCGATTCCTAGATTTTTAAGTTTTTATGATTTTTTCAATCCCTATACAAGATAGAAAGTTGAAATTTTCAGGGATTGAACAAGTTTACTTTATACATAATTACACCTATTTTTATTAAGATACCTTTATTGATAAGGGTGCTAGATCGATTCCTAGTTTTTCAAGTTTTTGTGATTTTCTCAACTCCTGTTCAAGATAAACGGTTGGATTTTTTAGTGATTAATTAAGTCAACATTCTTCATATTTTGACCAAGTTTTTTAAAGACTTACTTTTTTTGGGGTGCTAAATCGAATTTTAGATTTTAACGTTTTTTCTTATTAGCTTAATGCTTCAAAAAAACATCACACAATATACATTTTAAAAGGTTTCATGATTTTTGTTATTTAAGTTTTTTATTACATACTCTATAGATCATTTCCAGTTGTCTATTTATAGTTTTTGAGCTTCGCTACTTATGGATGTTAGTCATCCTTGTTTTGTCTATTAATAGAATGAATAATCTAAGGTGAGTACTTTGCATGATTATTTACCCCCCCATTAAATTTTTATTTTTTTCATTTTACCCCCCCCCCCCCCATTCATAATTTACCCCTACCCTGAGAGGTGCCTACGGCACCCCTAACCATTTAGGAGGGGGTATTTACATCCCCCTAAACAATTTTGGGGGGGGTAAATACCCCCTCCAAAATAAAAAATCTCTTAACAAAGAAAATTTTTGCGCACTTCGCGCGCATTTTTAATACTAAATATTTAATAAAATTTAAATTACCCCTCCAAAAATTTTACCCCGGGGGTAAATTTTGGGGGGGATAAACAAAATTTACCACTGCCAACAGATTTCATGGGGGGTAATTACCCCCCCCCCAAACAAATTTTACCCCCTCCAAAAGCGAATTATCCCCCCCTTAAAAAAAGGGGGGGGGGGGAAATGTGGTGACTCGTGCCACGACATACCAGCAATTTTATTTTGGGTGCTACTCCCTTAGTTTTAGAGATAATTGGGTGAAATCTTTTGGGCTGGGTCACTAATTACCCCAACTAGAGGTATCTTTAAAAAAAAACGGCGGCGGGTCCGCCGCTCCTGCCGTTCGCAGCCATTTTCCGCCGCCGCCAAAAAAAATTTTTTTATTGCATTTCTCGCCGAATTAGGCAATTTGGAATCATTTAAGACCATGTTATTTTTTTCAAAAATTTTTCCCCTTATAACCAACCCTGCGGGGGGACGTCATTTTTTTCAAATTCTCGTTTATCAAGGTATATCTTAAATTCAGTGCCTCTCCTAAGCTTTTAAAGATATTGAGACAAAACCTTTTGAGGTAGATCAGTAAAAAATATTTGAATAAAAAATGGCGGCGGTACCGCCGCCCCCGCCGTCCACCGCCATTTTCCGCCGCCGCCGCCAAAATTTTTTTATTGCATTTCTCGCCGAGTTAGGCAATTTGGAATCATTTGAGACCATGTTATTTTTTTCAAAAATTTTTCCCCTTATAACCAACCCTGCGGGGGGACGTCATTTTTTTCAAATTCTCGTTTATCAAGGTATATCTTAAATTCAGTGCCTCTCCTAAGCTTTTAAAGATATTGAGACAAAACCTTTTGAGGTAGATCAGTAAAAAATATTTGAATAAAAAATGGCGGCGGTACCGCCGCTCCCGCCGTCCACCGCCATTTTCCGCCGCCGCCGCCAAAATTTTTTTTATTGCATTTCTCGCCGAATTAGGCAATTTAGAATCATTTGAGACCATTTTATTTTTTTCAAAAATTTTTCCCATTATAACCAACCCTGCGGGGGGACTTTGTCATTTTTTTCAAATTCTCGTTTATTAAGTTATATCTTAAATTCAGTGCTTCTCCTGTGCTTTTAAAGATATTGAAACAAAATCTTTTGAGGTAGATCAGCAAAAAAATATTTAAATAAAAAATGGCGGCGGTACCACCGCTCCCGCCATCCACTGCCATTTTCCGCCGCCCACAGGACGGCTTGTAAGGGGAAAAATTTTTGAAAAAAATAATATGGTCTCAAATGATTCCAAATTGCCTAATTCGGCGAGAAATGCAATAAAAAAAATTTTGGCGGCAGCGGCGGAAAATGGCGGTGGACGGCGGGAGCGGCGGTACCGCCGCCATTTTTTATTCAAATATTTTTTACTGATCTACCTCAAAAGGTTTTGTCTCAATATCTTTAAAAGCTTAGGAGAGGCACTGAATTTAAGATATACCTTGATAAACGAGAATTTGAAAAAAAATGACAAAGTCCCCCCGCAGGGTTGGTTATAAGGAGAAAAATTTTTGAAAAAAATAACAAAGTTTATTAATGATGTGATTTATAATATCTAAAAATGCTATGTAATATGTTTATCATAACTAAACCGATTTGAAAATAAATCTTATTCTTATATTCTTATTCTTATATTCTTATTCTTATGGTCTCAAATGATTCCAAATTGCCTAATTCGGCGAGAAATGCAATAAAAAAAAATTTGGCGGCGGCGGAAAATGGCGGTGGACGGCGGGAGCGGCGGTACCGCCGCCATTTTTTTATTCAAATCTTTTTTACTGATCTACCTCAAAAGGTTTTGTCTCAATATCTTTAAAAGCACAGGAGAAGCACTGAATTTAAGATATAACTTAATAAACGAGAATTTGAAAAAAATGACTAAGTCCCCCCGCAGGGTTGGTTATAAGGGGAAAAATTTTTGAAAAAAATAACATGGTCTCAAATGATTCCAAATTGCCTAATTCGGCGAGAAATGCAATAAAAAAAAATTTTTTGGCGGCGACGGAAAATGGCGGCGAACGGCGGGAGCGGCGGACCCGCCGCCGTTTTTTTTGAAAGATACCTCTAGTTGGGGTAATTAGTGACCCAGCCCAAAAGATTTCACCCAATTATCTCTAAAACTAAGGGAGTAGCACCCAAAATAAAATTGCTGGTATGTCGTGGCACGAGTCACCACATTTCCCCCCCCCCTTTCCCCCCCCCCCAAAAAAAAAGGTTGGACGTCTATGCTCTTAACTCAACTAAAAAGTATTTAAGTTTTGTAATCATTTAAAATATTTATCAGTCATTTTATGCTTAATTGGTGCAAGAAAATCTAAGAGGCAAAATTAAAAGATCTTTAAAATATCCCACTAATAACAAAGCTATGATGATATGAAATTTTGAAATGAGGAATCATATAAAAAAAATACTTATTCAGTATTTGTATTTTTTTGTTCAGTATTTCAGTATTTTTTCTTATTTTAGGATTCAGTATTTTCAGTATTTCCTTTTTTTTCTTCAGTATCAGTATTTTTTTGGTTGTGGCCACACTGTAACTATTCTACCTGTAAAAATCCCCACAGTTACAGAAACCACCCACAAAACCTCAAACACTTATGGCTTTAACACAGCCAGAGGTGTGCATGAAACAAGAACTGTTGGAACTGATGCTCAGTTTACTGAGAATATGAAAGATGATTGTGAAATCCGAAAGGAAGCTATCAACTTGATGACAGGACCAATAAGTTCTAAGCAAAGCTGTAAGATAGGAACCTGAAATGTTAGAACAATGTATGAGTCAACTAAAACAGCCCAAGTAGTTAAAGAAATGACAAGTTACAATATCGGAATACTTGGAATTGCAGAATGTAGATGGACAGGACAAGGACAAACGACAACCAAAGATGGCCACCTAATACTTTATTCTGGTCATGAAAGTCAACATATGTATGGGGTTGCTATAATTATTCAAAAACGACATGTCAATTCACTAATAGACTGGAAACCTATATCAGACAGAATAATTAAGGCTAGATTCCAATCAAGGCACTGCAAGTTGACCCTTATCCAATGCTATGCCCCAACAAATGACAAAAGTGAAGAAGTAAAACAAGAGTTTTATGATCAACTGCAATCAATCAGAAACTCAGTACCCAAACATGACATGTGTCTAGTTCTTGGAGATATGAATGCTAAAGTAGGAACTGACAGGACTGGAGTGGAAAATGCAATGGGACACTTTGGCATAGGTACAAGAAATGAAAATGGAGAACTTTTATTTGAATTCTGTTTAAATAATGATATGGTTTTAGGAGGTACATTATTCCAACACAAAAACATTCACAAATATACCTGGACAACACCTGATGGACCAACAAGAAACATGATTGACCATATTATGATCAATAGAAAATGGGTCAAGTCAATGCAAGACTGTAGGAGCTATAGAGGAGCCGACATATTCAGTGACCATGAACTAGTTGTCAGTAAGATTAAATTAAAGCTGAAGCGTACTGGCCATGATAAAAAGAGTGAGATTGGTAGACAATATGATTCTTCAAGATTAAAGGACCCAGTGATAAAGAATGAATTTGTCTTAAAACTCAGAAATAGATTTCAAGTCTTAGAGGACCTAAATGACGAGACTGAGATCACATGGACTTCAATTAAAGAAAACTTTCAATCTACTGCTAAGGAAATCCTAGTACACAAGAAACCAGAGAAAAAGGACTGGATCTCTGAAGAAACATGGAACAAAATAGAAGAGAGAAAGAAGCTTAAAAACCAAATTCATAATGCTCCACATTTGGCTGACATGGGCAATTTAAGAGCTGAATATACTGCTAAAGACAAAGAAGTCAAAAAGCGCACAAGGAAAAACAAGAGAGATTACATTGACAATATGGCTGAAAAGGCCCAGAGAGCAGCTGACTTCGGTAACATGAAAACAGTATACAACATAACCAAGCAATTAAGTGGCAAATATAACAAAAAGAGTGGTGAAACTATCAAGGCTAAAGATGGTAAATTACTCACTACAGAAAAAGAAGTTGCTGAAAGGTGGAAATCGCATTTTGAAGAAGTGTTGAACAGACCTGAACCTGAAATTACTGCAGAACCAAAACCAGGACATGAAATAGACATAGATACAAGACCACCAACTATTCAAGAAGTTAAAGCTGCTATACATAGTCTAAAGAATGACAAAGCACCTGGACCTGACTTGATAACTGCCGAAATGCTTAAAGCAGACATAGATCTTTCTGCTAGGACTCTGACTGATCTCTTTGATAAAATTTGGAGACAAGAAAAGATACCAACTGACTGTTCTAAAGGTATAATCATAAAACTACCTAAGAAGGGAGATTTGAACAATTGTGATAATTGGAGAGGAATTATGATGCTTTCTATCCCAAGCAAGGTCCTATGTAAAGTCATTTTAAACAGAATTGATGAGAAAATTGACAATAAACTAAGAGAAGATCAAGCTGGATTCCGTGCTGGAAGAGGCTTTGTTGACCAAATTTTCACCCTTAGGACAGTTATTGAACAATGTGTTGAATTTAACAAGCCACTCCATGTAAATTTTGTTGATTTCTCTAAGGCCTTTGACTCCATACACAGACAAACACTCTGGAAAATACTAAGAAGTTATGGTATACCTGAAAAGATGATAATTATGATAACTAAATTTTATGACAACTTCCAAGCCTGTGTTTCAGTTGGAAACAATAAGACATCTGATTTCTTTAAAATAAGCACTGGAGTTAGACAGGGATGCATTTTATCACCTATTCTATTTATATTGGTCATTGACTGGGTGATGAAGAAAACCACAGAGGACAAAAAAACGTGGTCTCCAGCTGGGCATACAAGGACACCTAGAAGATCTGGACTTTGCTGATGACCTGGCACTGATTTCAGAAACAATTAAACATCTACAAGCTAAGACAGATAGACTAGTCAAATACGCAGGACAAGTTGGGCTCTTTGTTAATGTCAAGAAGACTGAAATTATGAATATACCTACAAACCCTGATCAAACTATAACAATAAATGGTGAACAATTGAAACAAAGCAACAAATTCACCTATTTGGGGAGTGTTATCAGCAGTGAAAATGGCTCAAAAGCTGATATTAAAACCAGGATTGATAAGGCTATGGTTGCTTTCAACAGTCTACAAAACGTTTGGAATTCAAAGAAACTTGCTCTGAAAACAAAAATCAGACTTTACAACAGTAATGTGAAATCAGTTCTTCTTTATGGAGCTGAATGCTGGAGAACTGTGAAAATTGAAACAAATCAACTTAATGCATTTCACAATAGCTGCCTAAGAAGAATTTGCAAAATATTCTGGCCAAACAAAATATCAAACATTGAGCTGTATGCTAAGACAAAGTGCAATAGTATTGAAGCAGAAGTGAAATTTAAAAGACTAAGGTAGCTAGACCATGTGCTTAGAATGGAACAAAATAGGTTTCCAAAAAAGTGCTTAAAATGGAACCCCACCACTGGTAAACGTAAACAGGGACAACCAAAAATGACCTGGAGGCGGAGCACTGAAAAGGACCTCTTTAATTTGGAATTAACATGGGGAGAAGCTAAAGCACTTGCCAAAAAAAGGAATTCATGGAGGAGCAGGGTGGCCGTATTCTCTGGACTACACAGTCCAAAAGAGAGACGCGCCTGAACTGAACTGAATATTCATGTTAAGTATCAGATTAAGATGTAGTAAAAACCTATTGAAATATTTAAAGCTTAAAAGTGTGGTGTACTGTTCGGTAGTTCTGGCAATGATAGACCGGATTTTCTCGAGAATAGTTGGAGGCTAGATGGAGCCTACTTTTGATTCAAGCTTCTATAAAACATAACTTACTAAAACACAATGTCATATATTTCCATAAGGTAGATACAATGATGGTTTTTCTACTGTTAACACAAGCCACACAATTTCAATTTTAAAAATGATTATAAGTAGGAGAAGTACATCTTGAGAAACAGGATTAAGTAAATGGGCGGAGAATTTGTTATGATTTAATTTCAATAAATATAACTAGTGTTAATGATTTAGGTTTATAATTGTATTTATGTCAGTCAGCAACTAACTTTCACAGTGAACAGAGAGAAATCCATTATACAGATCCACTTTATATTTTAAGGTATTTAAATATTTTTTGTGCTGTACATCATAACACAAGAAAGAGTTAGTGTTAGGGTAGAAACATTTTGTTTTGTAAATAGTTTGCTGACTATTTCCGAATTTTGCACCTACTCTATATATTACTTCATGTGCTGGCCTGTCAAATTTTTATAATAAATATGCCTTTACTTAGCATTTATCCACGATAGTGTCTGCGGGCCACCAACCTAGCCCGCTGGGGCTAGCTTCAGATTATTCTAATGCTTATTTTAGCTCTGAATTTGAGTTCCTTGACCTAAAAAACCTATAATTTGATGTATCACAACAAATATATTGGGAAAAATGAACTTAACCCCTGCGGGCCACCCACCTAGCCCCCTGGGGTCGGTCCCCGACTTGCTGAATCATCTTAAATAATGTCCATATGAATAGATACAGTGTATTTAAGTTAAAACCCTAAGAAAAAAACAATTTAAGGCAAGTTTCCACATCAAAATAGACCAAAAAAAGCCTAAAAACCCCATTTCCGCAGGGTTTTTCTTACCTAACCTAACCTAAATATAAAATTTTTGGATTTTTTTGGCCATTTAGATGTAATACCTATAGGACTAGGCTTATATACCAAGTTTGAAGGGTCTAGCTCAATATTTAGACCATTTTGCTCACGGTTTAAGAGCTTATGTCATTACGCCCCCCCCCCCTTTTGTTTTCTCCATTTTTGCTTCTATGGAAGTTGTCTTCCTTATTTCATCCTTTTCGCCTTGATTTTGGGTAAACAATTTTTTTGCCTAGAAATATCTGTATGACAATATTTTATGTTCTAATACTAATCCATAAAAATAGTTTCAGGAGATTGAGAGAGGATATACCAGCATGAATACCTGTGATATTTGTAACAAGAATTTTATACAGAAATCTAACTTGGTTGTTCATAGGAGGGTTCATACGGGTGAGAAGCCTTACTCATGTGATCAGTGTGAGAAGGCCTTTGTATCTGGTAGTGACTTGGCCAGACATAAAAAGATCCATACAGGTGAAAAACCATACTCATGTGATCAATGTGAAAAAACATTTTCTCGTAATGAAATCTTGACTAGACATAAAAGAATTCATACTGGATATAAACCAATCTCATGTGATCAATGTGAAAAAACCTTTGCAACTAGTGGTAACTTGACTGTCCATACAATGATCCATACAGGTGAGAAACCATTCTCATGTGATCAATGTAAAAAGACTTTCTCACAGAATAGTCATTTGACTTCCCATAAAAAGATCCATACAGGTGAGAAACTATACTCATGTGAACAATGTGAAAAGACTTTCTCTGATATTAGTAATTTTACTAGACATAAAAGACTACATACTGGTGAAAAGTCATTCTCATGTGATCAATGTGTTAAGTCATTTTCTCGAAAAGGTGAATTGACTGTCCACAAAAGGTACCATACTGGTGAGAAGCCATTCTATTGTAAACTTTGTGACAAACATTATATCTCTAAATCAGATTTATCAAAACATAAAAAATCCCCTGGACATTTAGAAATGATGAAAACTTGTAATGATACAGTTCTACCTTCTGTATCTATTAGTTTCATTAAATGTGAAGAAGTTGATGTTAAAGAAGAAGAAATATTTGAGGAAGATCCTCTCTCTATCCAGATGAGAGCTGACAATATTGAAGAAAATATTAAACAAGAAATAGAAGATCCTCTTTCTTGTCAAGAGAATTATGATGAAGATAGAATTGTTTAATCATAAAATAGAAATACAATAAATAATTTGTCATATGATACAAATGTTTTTTTTTGTTTTTTCTTGTAGCGTAAATAAAATACAAGTCTAATGAAAACATACTATTTTCAGATTAATTTATAACAAATAAAAATGCACAGCTTAAAGATATCAATCAGAAAGAAGTTTTCCACTAATTTTGTTTACAAACACACAGGTTATTAACTTTTCTAAAATCCTGACATGCAAATGTTGGTACGTCCGACAGAATATCTAACTAAGCAAAAAAAATTCTTAGCTTTGGCTATATTGAAGCTAGAAGAATGTTTTTTTTTAGTTAAAAAAATTGTGTAAGTGAGTCATCAAGTCATTCGTATGTTGGTATATCCTTCCCTGGTTACAGTTTAGTATATGTAGCTTGAGGAAGGGTTTGTAAAATCAATCAATCTTGTACACTACGGACATCCGCATCCTGTCATTTGTATGTCTGTCTAATAGGTATACGTTATGTACAAAGTAAAATTACATTATTGTTGTCTGGCAGTTTGTATACATTAAATAGACTTTGGACTTGTAGAATTGGCATGTATACATTTTAAAAGTTATTTCATATAAATAAACAATAATTTTCCGCCATATCATATTTGTGAGTTCAGTTTATAATAATAAAATGGGAGGAGTCCGCGTTGATTATCATATTTAAGTAAATGGGCGGAGATTTTGTTATAACTATTGTTAATGATTTAGGTTGATAATTGAATTAAAATAAGTCAGTGACTAACTTTCACAGTGAACAGAGAATTAAGGAATAAACTCATGAAAGGTACTTTAATTTATTATCATATCTACAGTATTGTTGTCTGTTGGTTTGAATGGAAAATCCGTAGTTGGTAATGTGTCAGCTTACTGTCGGGGAGGGGTCAGGTTTAAGGCTGAGCCTCACTGCGTCATAATAGAGGCATTAATAATGGTAACTAATGCTGCTATGTTAGGTGCGTGACATCAACAGTAAGAATAAGGGTGATTAGCTTGGTCCATAAGCAGGAGCTGCTCATTACCATCAATTACCTCATATGGGTGGGGATGCTGTCCATGACACTCAAACGCCATGGTCCAACAACCCAGCATAACAAAGGGGAGCCAAATGTCTGCTTTTCTGTTCAAATTCCAGTGGTAATAGGTTAAGTAACTCCCATTTGACAATAAACTCTTTGATTGCATGACCTTTGTCTGAGAAGTTCTTACTGTGCATAGTAATGAGTTACGCAAGATTTTGGCCACTGCATCCCCCCCTACTCTAACTATTAATGTTGCGCACCTGACATAGTAGCAGTAGGAACCATTTTCAACATCTTTAGTTATGACGTTGTGTTAAGCCGAGATTCGAAACTATCACCTCCCCGACGATTAGCGGATGCGCTACTTGTTGAGCCACATTACCATCCACTGTTGTTCTGTTTGAGCCGCTACATTACATTAATCTTATATACCTAATGATAAATTTACATTTTAAAAACCTATATCATGTAATAATGAATGATAATTAATAATTTGCCGCCAGAATCTTTATTCACTCTAAAAATTGCTTGTCCAGTTTCTGATTTAAAGTGGGAGGAGTCTGCCTTGAGCATCTTACTTAAGTAAATGGGCGGAGATTTGGTTTAGCTTCATTTTAATAAACAAGGAGTTAAATATTGTTAATGTTTTAGGTTGATAATTGTATTAAAGATAGTCAAGAACTAACATTCATAGTGAACAGAGAGAAATCCATTATACAGATCTATTATAAGGTATTTAAAGTTTTTTTTTGAGTTATACTCCAGAAAGAGTTAGGGTTAGATCTGTTAACTGATCTTTAAGTTTAGATGCAGACCCAGTGGTGGCTGCTAGCAAGAGGGGACAGTTATTTAACACCTGTCCCCTCTATTATTTTAATTTAATATCTAATCTATATGAAACTCTGCATTAGTTAAACTATTTTTCAAAAATAGACAAGACAAGACACTTTTGTATAGCCACCAGGGCTATCAAGCTCCACGCTGTCTCAATGGGGCTACTCGTTATTACCTTACCCTCGCCGAGTATGGCAGGTGTCCCAAATTAAGTCACCGTAATGAATGATGCTATCCGCAGAGGAGCTTGGAAAAAGGATTGAACAGATATTATGTACCTAACTATTAAGCATCCAAACCACTCAATAATCTCCCTTCTTATTCAACTAGGGGAAGTTGCATGAATTTATTTAACTGAGAAATTCGAGTTGCCACATGGAGACTAGAACTCGAACTCTTACCACCGTAACTCAGTGCGTTACCACTGAGCTACGACGCCCCTTATCTCAAACTTTGAAATTCCTCATTTCAATCTCCTGACTCAAATATTAAATTCTAACTCCGCCCATTTATCATTAATTTAGAAAAATTAAAGTAGGAGAAGTTGCTAAATATAATAAAAAAATAATTATAGAATTATAAAAACTAAATCTGGGGAGAGGGGGGGTGGCTGGATTATAAAACCATATCAACCTCTGTACACAATATAAATGTTAACATTCTTGTTTATTACTTTCTTTGTACAATTTTTATTAGCGAAGCTTTTATACAATTGACTGTAGGTCTTTAACAGTAGGTCTTATCGTAAAGTTAGGCATATCAGAATTTTTCTGATGATTTTTTTAACAATAAGTAAAGAATCAGTAAAATTGTTAAAGAAAGGTAGTTTGTATTAAAATTATTTTGCTTTATTGACAACAACTTGGATATGACTTTTACAATTTTTCTTGCTTTGCTTCTATAGAAGTTGTTATCTTTGTTTCAGTTTTTACCTGAATGTTGTGTTTATTTGAAAATATTTGAAAAACAATACTTTATTTTTTTATTAATAAAAATAATATTTTAGGAGATTGAGAGAGGATGAATACCTGTGATATTTGTAATAAGAATTTTACATTGAAATCTAACTTGGTTGTTCATATGAGAGTTCATACAGAAGAGAAGCCATACTCATGTGATCAATGTGAGAAGACATTTACAACTGGTGGTAATTTGACTAGACACAAAAAGACACACACAGGTGAGAAGCGATACACTTGTGATCAATGTGGAAAGACATTTTCTGATAATAGTAATTTGATTAAACACAAAAGGATCCATACAGGTGAGAAGCCATACTCATGTGATCAATGTAAAAAGACATTTTTTAATAATTGTGCTTTGACTGTTCATAAAAGAGTTCATACAGGTGAGAACCCTTTCTCATGTGATCAATGTGAAAAGACATTTACAACTAGAAATCACTTGACCTACCACGATAGGATCCATACTGGCGAGAAGCCATTCTCATGTGATCAATGTGAAAAGACATTTGTAACTGGTGGTGATTTGACTAATCACAAAAGGATCCATACTGGCGAGAAGCCATACGCATGTAAACTTTGTGACAAACATTATACCTCTAGTTCACAGTTATCAAAACACAAAAAATCTGTTAAACATTTAGAAATGATAAAAACCTGTAATAATACAGTTTCACCTCCTGTTTCTATTAGTTTAATTAAATGTGAAGAAGTTTATATCAAAGAAGAAATTGGAGAAGAAGAAATATGTGATGAAGATCCTCTCTCTACCCAGATAAGAGCTGACAATATTGAAGAAAATATTAAACAAGAAATAGAAGACCCTCTTTCTTGTGAACAGAAATGTAAATGAATAATTTCTAATATAAATACAACATAATTATTATCCAATTTTAATTAATATCCATAACATCTCTACTTTATTATTTTTTAACACCTTGCCTAAATTAGAGAACAGTTTGTCCAGCCGTTTTTGAGATAGTATTGACCTTGCATACATACATAAAGAAAGTCATCATAATATAAGATTTGTATTTAAACTAAAAAATAAATTACTGTTAATGACAAATATTTTGTTTTTATTTTGACAACATGTCTCCATATCTATAATAAGTAATGAAAAATTAACTACCTAAACATTTTTTTATGTTTTTTTAAGTACAAATCATTAATTTGATAATTTATTTTGTATAATGTAAATATTCTATAATTGTCTAATCTTAATATATTATTTTCAGATTAAGGGGGGGGGGGGCGTAATGACATAAGCTCTTAAACCGTGAGCAAAATGGTCTAAATATTGAGCTAGACCCTTCAAACTTGGTATATAAGCCTAGTCCTATAGGTATTACATCTAAATGGCAAAAAAATCCAAAAAATTTTATTTTTAGGTTAGGTTAGGTAAGAAAGACCCTGCAGAAATGGGGTTTTTAGGCTTTTTTGGTCTATTTTGATGTGGAAACTTGCCTTAGATTGTTTTTTCTTAGGGTTTTAACTTAAATACACTGTATCTATTCATATGGACATTATACAAGATGATTCAGCAAGTCGGGGACCGACCCCAGGGGGCTAGGTGGGTGGCCCGCAGGGGTTAAGTTCATTTTTCCCAATATACTGTTGTGATACATCAAATTATAGGTTTTTTAGGTCAAGGAACTCAAATTCAGAGCTAAAATAAGCATTAGACTAATCTGAAGCTAGCCCCAGCGGGCTAGGTTGGTGGCCCGCAGGGGTTAAGTGCATTTTTTCTAATATATATCTTGTTATATATCAAACTATAGGTTTTTTAGGTCAAGAAACTCAAATTCTAAGCGAAAATTAGCATTAGACTGACCTGAAGCTAACCCCCCCGGGCTAGGTTGGTTTTCTGCAGGGCTTAAGAGCATTTACCTAACCTAACCTAGAAACTTACTTATATTTTTACAGGTTTTTTTCTTGAATAAACTGTGTCTATTAATGAAGACTTTATTTAAGATGATCCAGCAAGTCGGGGACCGACCCCAGCGGGCTAGGTGGGTGGCCCGCAGGGGTTAAGTGCATTTTCCCCAATATATATGATGTGATACATCAAATGATATGTTTTTTAGGTCAAAGAACTCAAATTCAGAGCTAAAATAAGCATAAGAATAATCTGAGGCTAACCCCAGCGGGCTAGCTGGGTTGCCCACAGGGCTTAAGCTTAAATCAATAAATCTTCGAAAAAAAGGCCTTTGGAAAAACCGGTTTTTAGGACATAATTTGTTGAAATAATCATTTTCAAATATTTGAAACATAAATGTCTCATAATATGTTTCCCAAATATATAAAGGATTTTACATAATTGTTTTATTTTCTATGCATAATTAAGTTTTTAAAAAAATCATTTCTCTTGAATGACCCTGTAGTTTATCATTCATTATTATTTATCTTTTTCTTTTCTTTTTTTTTTCATTTTTTTCATAAAAAAATATATTCTAAAAAAATAATAGAGCATAGAAAGTATATAAAATATGAGATCTGCATCTGACAAATTTGATAGAAAATATCACAATATATGAAAGAATTTCAACTTAATTATTGACTGTGAAGTAGAGAGACATGTTCTTCAGCATCTCTTCAACCCCACCACGTGTATTGTAGCCGACAATGTTCATGGACATGAGTCTCTTGCACAACTCCAGCTCTCTGGTGATTCTTCGGTGAGAAAGAACAGCCCTAGCATCATGGTTGCCACGTGAAACAGAACTCAACCTGCGGCCTACACCTACAGATCTTCTAGACTGTGTGTTTACAGGTCTAAAAGAAGATGTAGTTTGTGGCTTAATCCTAGAGTTTAGGTCGTATTTGACCAAACTGGCATCCATGGAGTCACGGATATACATCCAAATACAGCGAAAATAGGCTTTAGAACCTTTCAAATTTAGTGTTACACTATCATTTTCCCAGTTAGAGGGAACATGGCAAAGTAAGTTGTGTTTGTTAAACCTCATTACCCATCTAAATGGAAACAAAGGATTCTTCCCCTCATTCACATTTTGCTGGTTAACAAATTCCTGGATTTTCGAGATTTCCTCCCACTTAGTATTTTCAGCTGGGGTCAAAATAGGGGGAGCAAAGGCAAACCGGATGTTCCAGTTGCACAATAGGTATTCATTGAGAACACAGAGAATGTTCTGACATTCTACCAATCCAAGATGTTTATACAAACTAAAAATATCCAAAACAACTTTGATGTCATCATACTTACAGTTTTTGATGAACATCTCAAGTTCATTGACAAGCTGATTCACTTCAGTGTCAGATTCAAACATTAAACAGGCTAGAGTATTGTCAATGCCTGGAATAGACTTCAACGTTTCTGAGAAATCAGAAAATGAGTCCTCACAACCAACATACAAAATCTTACAGGTATCCACAGAACTTCCAGGTAACCTGTAGTGGAAATACTTGCTTTTAGGCATTCTGGAGCGAATTACCATGACACTCATTGTTATATTAAACAATTTCTGAAAAAAATATATATATCATTTTCCAAAATATTCAAACTAATCAAATATTAATATAAATTATTTCTATAATTGTTGGCTGCTTCCAAAACAAATTAATAGTAAATAACTTTAACTATACTAAAATCAAGTCAAAAGATTAAAATCATACTTACTGAACTTAATCTTTAAAGCACAGTGGAACCATTTATTTTCTGCTACTTTTGCTTTAAATAAACCAAGCAGAAAAGAAATACATGGTTTTTGCATAAACCATAAAAATACGAAATAAAATGAATAGGTACTTATTCTAAAGTCACACTTTAATCTGAAAAAAAACATAAGAAATAAAATGAATACTTACACTTTAATCTGAAAAAAACATGGTTTTTGCATAAACCATAAAAATAAGAAACAAAATAAATACTTATTCTAAAGTCACATTTTAATCTAAAAACTAGTTTCTGTAAAAACAGTAAAAAACTAAAAAAAATCCATTCTAAGATATACTTTTACTTATTGTAAAAGTGTCTTGTGATAAAAACATGAAGTAAAAAAAGGTTATTTATTCTAAAATAACTAGGGATCATGTCGAAAAAAAAAATATAACTCTTGTTTGTATTTAAACAAAGAGTTATTAGTGCTTACCATTTTGAACAATATGCAAGAGATTAAAACCAGATGCTCCTCTTTTAGTAAGACAATCAGCCAATTGTTCTGCACCTTTAACCCACTTGATCTGATTGATAACTTTTTCTTTAAGCATGCATTTTAGCATACCAATCTCAATTCTCAATCTCTTATCATCAATCAAAGAAGTAGACATGATAGCATCAACACAAGAGCGATTATCAGTAATAGCTTTAATCTTGATACTATCTGCTGCTTTCCCAGTCAGCTCAGATATCAGTCGCCTAAGGTAAATAGCATTTTCTAACCCATCTACCAAGCTGAAAGCTTCAGCTGCAAGTGTACTCCTAACAATTCTACGAACTTTGTTAGCCTGCCACTCAATCAATGACATATTGTCATCCTTATCTTTAAGGAATATCAATTGACCACCTACAGAGCCTAGACCATCATTGATATTTCCAAATGATGCATCAGTATAAACCAGAATCTCTAAACTTGCTACATCAAGTTTAGGAAAGAAAATCTTACACTCACTTTCTTTCAGATGTTGAATGACTTTTCTAGCTCTTACTAGATCATCAACAGTGCCTTTCTTAAATTTTGTGCTCAAATCTATCAACTCAAATGAAATATCTGGTCTAGTAGCTCTAACAACCCAATTAATTCCACCAACCATTTTCCTCAGATCAGAAAGTTCTCCTTCTGATAGAGGGGAATTCTTTTGACGAGCCCTACTTGGCTCCAAAGGTTGGACTTTCAAATTTTTCTCCACATAAGCATTTTGATCTAACATAATTCCATAGTTAGATTGGTTTATCTTAAAACCAGTATACATAAAACTACCTTTCTCATTCTTGCCAACCTGGAAAGCATTCATCAATGGAATAATGACTTTTTCATTAAATTCCATAGTACCTGCATGAATAAAATCATCAACATGTACACCTACAATTCCAATTACCTCACCATTTTGGTTGACCATGAAGAAAACTGCAGGATCAAGTTCAGTTGCCCTAAATCCTGCTTTAAAGAGTTCATCAATAACTCTTTCATACCATTGTCGGGAAGCATCTTTTAAGCCATACAAGCATTTTAAGAGCTTCCAAATCTTGTCTTTTTCAAGATTTGCCTCCTTAGGGGGTTTTACAAAAACTTCGCGTTGAATTTGTTCCCCTTGGAGAAATGCTGAATTAATGTCAGTTGTCTCTACCTGTCAGCTTTTGCTAGCCGCTAAAGACAATATCAATCTAAGAGAGCTTTTGGTCATAGTTGGGGAATCTGAAACAATTTCATTTGTTTCTTCATAACCCCGTGCTACTAATCTAGCTTTAATTCCATCATCTTTTTCACAAACCACCCAGGTTGTAGTGATTCTAGGTTGACCAACATCCGCTACAACCTCATATGTCTTGAAGTCTTTCAGCTTTTGAAGTTCTGCTTCCTTTGCTGCTAAACATTCTGGTTGCTTCTGCAAACTTTTAGGAACCATAACAGCATGAACTTCCTCAGGTGTATCTTGAATCTTTTCAAATTCAACTGCTTCACTGTCGAACCAAGCTTGAGTATTATCATCATACTCTATATTCCAAATATTAGAATATTTTCCAGAAGCTTTGCCGCCTCTGCTGATAATGGTTGCTTCATTCCAGGTACCATCTTCTTGACGAATTCTAACCTTATCATTGACACGGATAAGTTTAATTTTGGCCTGTTTAGTATTCTTAACAGGAGTCAACTCTTTGTCAGCCTTCCTTTTGTTAGAATGATTTTCTTCATTTAAGGTACCTTCTTGTACACTTAGATCCTCTTTTTGTGAAGTATTAGCTTCAACACATTCACTCTCATTATCAGGCAACATCTGAGAACCTACAGTCTCAATGTTGTCTTCAGCAAATTCTATTATAGAAGAATCATTAGTATTATCCTCAACTGTATTCTCCTTTACACTACTTGGCAATGAATCAACTACTTCCTTGCAGTTGTCTTCACCTCTTACTTTAGCGGCTAGTTCCTCCTTAGCCTTTACAATCCTGTTTGCTGAACACCTTACAACATTGGCTCCATGCCTAAGATGAATAATCTTACCATCTTGAAACATAACTTTGGCAGGGCCTCTCCATCTGTTTATACCTTCACGAAGATAATACACAATATCTCCATGTTCAAGCTGCATCTCTGCACACCTTATCTTAGACTTAAGAGCTCTTTTGATTCTCTCGCTAAATTCTGACTCAATGAAACCTTTGCGACTTGCTTTTAAAGCCGCAATATGAGCACCTAACCTATCACTTACTGTGCTTTCTTCCCATGAAGGGGGGCCATCAGTCATAATATTTGGCAAATTTGGATTCCTTCCAAACACCAATTGATTAGGACTGTATCCATGTACATTTTGCAGACAATTCTTAGTCATGCAAGCCCACGCCAATTTTGCATGAATGGGTATATTTGGAAAATCTTCTTCTATTCTATCTACTATATTGTCAACAGTATAGTGATTTTTTTCACACATACCATTTTGGTAAGCAGCTTCAGCCCCTGTAGTAAGATCTACAATATTCAACCAGGACTTGAGCTCTTGCATCTCAGCATTTACAAATTCTCCCCCATTATCATTCAAAATTGCCTTAGGGACACCATATACTGCAATCCACTTTACTAGAATTGCAGTGATAACATGTTCTGGACTTTTATTAGGTATAAACGCAGCTTGAGTTAATCTTGTATACATATCAATCATATACAAAATGTGTCCTGATTTCCATTTCTTAAGATCAATAGCTACTTTTTCATTAAAGTCTGTTGCCATTGGCATTGCTACTGCAGGCCTATCAGGACTTCTTTTCCTAAGAATACAGGCTTCACAGCCATCAATAATCTTGTCAAGCATAGAACCTATTCTTGGTTGCCATGCATTAGCCCCTTTCAAGAGATCAACAAAACATTTCTTTGGTCTGTGACCACCAAATTGCTTGTGAAGTTTTAAATATGCCTTTTGGCATTCATTATCTTCACATGATTTGAAATTTACTGCCAATACTTCTTCAACCTGACACACCTCACCACTTTTCTCTAGTAGTGGCAAAATGTAATGTCCTGCTGAAGAAGTAAACAAATCTTCTGATTTGTTATCATTCTTTGAGAAGTAGACTTTATCTTCATTCAGATTTAGAATCATACCTCTCTTCTTCATGTCTTTCTTAGACAAAAGTAGAGGAATATCTGAACTGATCACATCAACTTCCAGTTGATCAAGCTTTCCAGCTATCATGGCAGGAATCCTATATCTACCTACAGATTTTAGTAATCCTAGATTACCAAACTGGAATGTTTTATTTCCTTTCATTGGTCCTAAAACCATATCTTTCATGTTACCTGGTAACGATGCTATATATATTTTCATCCACTCTTCCCCTGCTACTGAGGAAGAGCAACAAGTGTCAAGAGCAGCACAATTTATTGCTTCTGCAGTAAAATGCACCATGGTCTTGGGATCACTTGCTTTTAAAGCAATGTCACTGAAAAACACATGTTCATTCTCATTGCTTTGAGAATTATCAGTGGTTTCAGTATAATTCACACTCTCATTCTTGTGAGGACAATCTCTAACAAAATGATGAGTGGACTCACATATTCTACATCTGAGTTGATTACCATCTCGACCAATTCCATTCTTACCTACCGGTTTCCCACCGGGTTGGAATGGTCTACTACCATTGTTATTGGGTCTGTTACCCTGATAACCATTACCTCTCCCTTGGCCTCTTCCTCTATTATTACCTTGGCCTCTTCTGAAGCCTCCTCTATAGCTATTAGCTGCTAATACATCCTCAACTGGCTCAGATTTTATTGTAAAACTATCTTTAGATTTACCTTCAGATGTTTCTGAAGCTGAAGAAATAGTATTTCCTAAAACCTGCCTCATTTGCTTCTTAGCTTTATCATAAACTAGTAAAACTTCATCAAAGTCTAGCTTAGACATTATCATACTAACCTCCCATCTTTCCAGATTGGCATTTAAAATTAGCATAAATGTAATAATGTCTCCATCAATCTTTTGTCCGACTCCTTTCAGACGATTGACATGGGAATCAAAATTCCTAAGAAAATCATCAATGTTTTGATTATCTTTTCTTTTACAATTTACAAAATCCTTAAACCTTTGAAACTTATCCACTGTTTTATCCTTACTTAGGATCTTATCTAAATAATCTGTGATATGTACTGGACCCTCTTGAGATTCTAATTGCTCAACAGTTAAATTTTCCAGAATTTCTGACTTTATGTCTGTACCAAAATGACATTCATCATCAGGTAATGCTAATGCTATAGTAATACCTAATTTTTCCTTTTTGATATCAGTAATTTTACACCAAAGTTCAATTTCCTTTTTCCAAGTTTCATATGACCTTGCTTTACTCAGCACAGGTACACTAATGCTCACTCCTGGAGCCATTTCTGTTTTAGTCTAACTAACCTATGAGAGAAAGAGATGGTCCGTAGATCAAAACGTAGCTGATGCTACTATTGATAAAGTGACTTACTTCTCACTTAATACAGACAAATGCACATCCTCTTTCTCTCTTCCTCACATTCTACCAAGATATACTTATCTGGAAATAAACACATATAAGTTAAAGGGAGAGGATAACAAATACATTTTACATTATATCTGAAATCACAATTATTATACAAATAAACATTCAATTAGTAAACTATAATATAACTAATACTATAGTATATATTATAGTTTATCAGTTAGATCTGTTAACTGATCTTTAAGTATAGATGCAGACTCAGTGGTGGCTGCTAGCAAATTGCTTTCTCCTCTTCTGTATCGACTTAGCTGTGTTAATATTTCCGACGCTATTAAATGATATATAAAGACCTAATTGAAAGTCGCCATAGGCTCCCCACCCCATGAACATTAAACAAACAGTTATTTAAACCCTACCCCCTCTATTATTTTAATTTAATATCTAATCTATATGAAACTCTGCATTAGTTAAACTATTTTTAAAAAATAGACAAGACAAGACACTTTTGTATAGCCACTAGGGCTATCAAGCTCCACACTGTCTCAATGGGGCTATTCGTTATTACCTTACCCTTTCCGAGTATGGCAGGTGTCCCAAAGTAAGTCACCGTAATGAATGATGCTATCCGCAGAGGAGCTTGGAAAAAGGATTGAACAGATATTATGTACCTAACTATTAAGCATCCAAACCACTCAATAATCTCCATTGTTACACAACAAGGGGAAGTTGCGTGAATGTATTTAACTGAGAAATTCGAGTTGCCACATGGGGACTAGAACTCGAACTCTTACCACCGTAACTCAGTGCGTTACCACTGAGCTACGACGCCCCTTATCTCAAACTTTGAAATTCCTCATTTCAATCTCCTGACTTAAATATTAAATTCTAACTCCGCCCATTTATCATTAATTTAGAAAAATTAATGTAGGAGAAGTTGCTAAATATTATAAAAAAATAATTATAGAATTATAAAAACTAAATCTGGAGAGAGGGGGGGGGGGGGTGGCTGGATTATAAAACCATATCAACCTCTGTACACAATATAAATGTTAACATTCTTGTTTATTACTTTCTTTGTACAATTTTTAGTAATGAAGCTTTTATACATTTGGCTGTAGGTCTTTAACAGTAGGTCTTATCGTAAAGTTAGGCAATGAGGCATATCAGAATTTTTCTGATGATTCTTTTAACAATAAGTAAAGAATCAGTAAAATTGTTAAAGAAAGGTAGTTTGTATTAAAATTATTTTGCTTTATTGACAACAACTTGGATATGACTTTTACAATTTTTCTTGCTTTGCTTCTATAGAAAGTGTTATCTTTGTTTCAGTTTTTACCTGAATGTTGTGTTTATTTGAAAATATTGGAAAAACAATACTTTATTTTTTTATTAATAAAAATAATATTTTAGGAGATTGAGAGAGGATGAATACCTGTGATATTTGTAATAAGAATTTTACATTGAAATCTAACTTGGTTGTTCATATGAGAGTTCATACAGAAGAGAAGCCATACTCATGTGATCAATGTGAGAAGACATTTACAACTGGTGGTAATTTGACTAGACACAAAAAGACACACACAGGTGAGAAGCGATACACTTGTGATCAATGTGGAAAGACATTTTCTGATAATAGTAATTTGATTAAACACAAAAGGATCCATACAGGTGAGAAGCCATACTCATGTGATCAATGTAAAAAGACATTTTTTAATAATTGTGCTTTGACTGTTCATAAAAGAGTTCATACAGGTGAGAACCCTTTCTCATGTGATCAATGTGAAAAGACATTTACAACTAGAAATCACTTGACCTACCACGATAGGATCCATACTGGCGAGAAGCCATTCTCATGTGATCAATGTGAAAAGACATTTGTAACTGGTGGTGATTTGACTAATCACAAAAGGATCCATACTGGCGAGAAGCCATACGCATGTAAACTTTGTGACAAACATTATACCTCTAGTTCACAGTTATCAAAACACAAAAAATCTGTTAAACATTTAGAAATGATAAAAACCTGTAATAATACAGTTTCACCTCCTGTTTCTATTAGTTTAATTAAATGTGAAGAAGTTTATATCAAAGAAGAAATTGGAGAAGAAGAAATATGTGATGAAGATCCTCTCTCTACCCAGATAAGAGCTGACAATATTGAAGAAAATATTAAACAAGAAATAGAAGACCCTCTTTCTTGTGAACAGAAATGTAAATGAATAATTTCTAATATAAATACAACATAATTATTATCCAATTTTAATTAATATCCATAACATCTCTACTTTATTATTTTTTAACACCTTGCCTAAATTAGAGAACAGTTTGTCCAGCCGTTTTTGAGATAGTATTGACCTTGCATACATACATAAAGAAAGTCATCATAATATAAGATTTGTATTTAAACTAAAAAATAAATTACTGTTAATGACAAATATTTTGTTTTTATTTTGACAACATGTCTCCATATCTATAATAAGTAATGAAAAATTAACTACCTAAACATTTTTTTATGTTTTTTTAAGTACAAATCATTAATTTGATAATTTATTTTGTATAATGTAAATATTCTATAATTGTCTAATCTTAATATATTATTTTCAGATTAAGGGGGGGGGGGGGGCGTAATGACATAAGCTCTTAAACCGTGAGCAAAATGGTCTAAATATTGAGCTAGACCCTTCAAACTTGGTATATAAGCCTAGTCCTATAGGTATTACATCTAAATGGCAAAAAAATCAAAAAAATTTTATTTTTAGGTTAGGTTAGGTAAGAAAGACCCTGCAGAAATGGGGTTTTTAGGCATTTTTGGTCTATTTTGATGTGGAAACTTGCCTTAGATTGTTTTTTCTTAGGGTTTTAACTTAAATACACTGTATCTATTCATATGGACATTATACAAGATGATTCAGCAAGTCGGGGACCGACCCCAGGGGGCTAGGTGGGTGGCCCGCAGGGGTTAAGTTCATTTTTCCCAATATACTGTTGTGATACATCAAATTATAGGTTTTTTAGGTCAAGGAACTCAAATTCAGAGCTAAAATAAGCATTAGACTAATCTGAAGCTAGCCCCAGCGGGCTAGGTTGGTGGCCCGCAGGGGTTAAGTGCATTTTTTCTAATATATATCTTGTTATATATCAAACTATAGGTTTTTTAGGTCAAGAAACTCAAATTCTAAGCGAAAATTAGCATTAGACTGACCTGAAGCTAACCCCCCCGGGCTAGGTTGGTTTTCTGCAGGGCTTAAGAGCATTTACCTAACCTAACCTAGAAACTTACTTATATTTTTACAGGTTTTTTTCTTGAATAAACTGTGTCTATTAATGAAGACTTTATTTAAGATGATCCAGCAAGTCGGGGACCGACCCCAGCGGGCTAGGTGGGTGGCCCGCAGGGGTTAAGTGCATTTTCCCCAATATATATGATGTGATACATCAAATGATATGTTTTTTAGGTCAAAGAACTCAAATTCAGAGCTAAAATAAGCATAAGAATAATCTGAGGCTAACCCCAGCGGGCTAGCTGGGTTGCCCACAGGGCTTAAGTGCATTTCACCTAAGCTAACCTAGAAACTTACATTAATTATTGTTTTTAGGTTTTTTTTCTAGAATAAACTGTCCATTCATGAGGACCTTATTTCAGAAGATTGAGCAAGTCGAAGACCGACCCCAGCGGGCTAGGTGGGTGGCCTGCAGGGGTTAAGTACATTTTCCCCAATATATATGTTGTGATGAATCCAATTATATGTTTTTTTAGGTCAAACAACTCAAATTCAGAGCTGAAATAAGTATTTAACTAATCTGAAGCTAACCCCAGCGGGCTAGATAGGTAGCCCACAGGGCTTAAGTGCATTTTACCTAACCTAACCTAGAAACTTACATTTAATATTTTTTATAGGTTTTTTTTTCAAATAAACTGTCCATTCATGAGGACCTTATTTCAAATGACCCAGCAAGTCGAAGACCGACCCCAGCGGGCTAGGTGGGTGTCCCTCAGGGGTTAAATGCATTTTTTTTAAAGTATGTGTTGTCATACATCCAACTATAGGTTTTTATGGTCAAGAAACTCAAATTTACAGCTAATAAAAGCATCAGACTAATCTGAAGCTAGCCCCAGCGGGCTAGGTGGGTTGCCTGCAAGTCTTAAGTGCATTTTATCTAACCTAACCTAGAACCTTACTTGATTTTTTTATGTTTTTTTTCTGGAATAAACTATGTCTATTTATTAGAACATTATCTAAGATTTAAGACCCCAGCAGGCTAGGTGCGTGGCCCGCAGGGGTTAAGTGCATTTTTAGTTGTCATACATAAAATTATAGTTTTTTTAGGTCCAGAAATTCAAAGGGGTAGTTTCACGAAATGCATTTGAACTTAATTTAGTGAACTGCATATTTTTTTCCTGGTTAATTGGTTAAACTACATTTATATGGTATATATTTGAAAGAATTTCAATTTTGATAGTACAATGTTAGCGGTGGAAGAATTTAATATGCTAATAGGATACAATTTTTTAATTTAATGTATACCACATACCACGAAAAACTAGCATCAGGTTGCAATTGTGTTTTTTTAGCTCCAAATTGACTTTAAAAACCTATAGTTTGATGTATAACAACACATAATTTGGAAAATTTACCCCTGCAGGCCACCCATCTAATCCGCGGGGGTTAGCCTTAGGTCAGTCTAATGCTTAAAAAAGCTCTGAATTTGAGTTTGTTGACATAAAAAACCTATGATTTGATGTATGACAACACATACTTTAGAAAAAATGCACTTCACCCCTGTGGGCCACCCACCTAGCCCGCTGGGGTCGGTCCCAAACTTGCTGGATTATCTAAAATAATGTTCTCATTAATAGACACAGTTTATTCAAGGAAAAAAAACAAAAAGAATAAGTAAGTTTCTAGGTTATGTTAGGTAAAATGCACATAAGCCCTGTGGAAAATCTACCTTCTAGCCCGCAGGGGTTAGCTTCAGGTAAGTCTTAAGCCAATTTTAGCTCTGAATTTGAGTTTCTTGACCTTAAAAACCTTTATTTTGATATATAACAAGATCTATATTGGAAATAATGCATTTAACCCCTGCGGGCCACCAACCTAGCCCGCTGGGGCTAGTTTTAGATTAGTCTTATGCTAATTCTAGCTCTGAATTTGGGTTAACTGACCTAAAAAACTTATAATTTGATGTATCGCAACATATACATATATTGGGAAAAATGCACTTAACCCCTGCGGGCCACCCACCTAGCCCGCTGGGGTCGGTCCCCGACTTGCTGGATCAACTTAAATAAAGTCTTCATTAATAGACACAGTTTATTCAAGAAAAAAACCTGTAAAAATATAAGTAAGTTTCTAGGTTAGGTTAGGTAAATGCTCTTAAGCCCTGCAGAAAACCAACCTAGCCCGGGGGG
The DNA here is from genome assembly GCF_053477335.1 of Acartia tonsa. Classification (NCBI taxonomy): domain Eukaryota; kingdom Metazoa; phylum Arthropoda; class Copepoda; order Calanoida; family Acartiidae; genus Acartia; species Acartia tonsa. The sequence goes on from NC_137262.1 coordinate 60,413,583, forward strand.
GTTAGCTTCAGGTCAGTCTAATGCTAATTTTCGCTTAGAATTTGAGTTTCTTGACCTAAAAACCCTATAGTTTGATATATAACAAGATATATATTAGAAAAAATGCACTTAACCCCTGCGGGCCACCAACCTAGCCCGCTGGGGCTAGCTTCAGATTAGTCTAATGCTTATTTTAGCTCTGAATTTGAGTTCCTTGACCTAAAAAACCTATAATTTGATGTATCACAACAAATATATTGGGAAAAATGAACTTAACCCCTGCGGGCCACCCACCTAGCCCCCTGGGGTCGGTCCCCGACTTGCTGAATCATCTTGTATAATGTCCATATGAATAGATACAGTGTATTTAAGTTAAAACCCTAAGAAAAAACAATTTAAGGCAAGTTTCCACATCAAAATAGACCAAAAAAAGCCTAAAAACCCCATTTCCGCAGGGTTTTTCTTACCTAACCTAACCTAAAAATAATTTTTTTTGGATTTTTTTGCCATTTAGATGTAATACCTATAGGACTAAGCTTATATACCAAGTTTGAAGGGTCTAGCTCAATATTTAGACCATTTTGCTCACGGTTTAAGAGCTTATGTCATTACGCCCCCCCCCCCTTTATAACAAATAAAAATGTACAGAGTATAGATGTGTCAACAAGAAAGAAGTTTTTTAACAATTTTGTTTACAATTCACAGGTTATTCATTTTTTATCACCCAGCTTGGGCTAACAAAACATAATCTCATAAATTTTTCTGTTGTAAGCATTTTTATTTCGTCTAAATAAACATTGAGTTGCTGCCAGAATTTTATTTAAATATATTCGTGTTAAGTATAAGATTAAGATGTAGTAAAAACCTATTGAAATATTTAAAGCTTAAAAGTGTGGTGTACTGTTCGGTAGTTTTGGCAATGATAGACCGGATTTTCTCGAGAATAGTTGGAGGCTAGATGGAGCCTACTTTTGATTCAAGCTTCTATAAAACATAACTTACTAAAACACAATGTCATATATTTCCATAAGGTAGATACAATGATGGTTTTTCTACTGTTAACACAAGCCACACAATTTCAATTTTAAAAATGATTATAAGTAGGAGAAGTACATCTTGAGAAACAGGATTAAGTAAATGGGCGGAGAATTTGTTATGATTTAATTTCAATAAATATAACTAGTGTTAATGATTTAGGTTTATGATTGAATCAACGTCAGTGAGAACTAACTTTCACAGTGAACAGAGAGAAATCCATTATACAGATCCACTTTATTTTTTAAGGTATTTAAATATTTTTTGTGCTGTACATCATAACTCAAGAAAGAGTTAGTGTTAGGGTAGAAACATTTTGTTTTGTAAATATTTTGCTGACTATTTCCGAATTTTGCACCTACTCTATATATTACTTCATGTGCTGGCCTGTCAAATTTTTATAAGAAATATGCCTTTACTTAGCATTTATCCACGATAGTGTCTGAAATTTTGTTTAATTTTGCTGACAGTCTAGATGTTGTCATGAATAATTTTTTTCTATTATATTATTTGTATTTACCGCCTAAATCATTGAAATACTATTTCGCCTATTTCTCACTTGCTTAGAACAAATATAGTAGGGGGAGTTGATAAAGGGGGTTATACAATCATATTAGCCTCTCAGTCACTCTTTGTTTGTCAATGTAAGGTTTTTTTACGCCTGTCTATCTTTCTGTCATGTTGCTTTTTATTCTAATTACTGTTTTGATTTATTTTCCCTGCACAATTAATTGTATAATAATTTATATTTACCGGCCTAATGCATATAGGGGTGCTCATTTTACTCCCCTGCCTCAAATTTAAATTCTAGCCCATTTATCACTGATTTAGAACAATTAAAGTAGGAGGAGTTGCTAAATATTCTTTCATTATAAAAACTTAATCTGGAGAAAGGGTGGTTGGGTTATAAAACTATATCAACCTCTGAACACAATATAAATGCTGTTATTCCATGTTTGTCAGCTTCGCTTTTATAAATTTTGTCATCCTTGTTTATTACTTTCTTTTTACAATTTTAAAGTTTTTAACCTGAATGTTTATTTGAAAATTGAAGAAAAATATGTTTCTAAAATTTTAAAAGCGAAGCTTTTTTACATTTGTCTGTACGTCTATAACTGTAGCTCTTATTGTAAATTCAGGCATGTCAGATTTGTCCTGACGACTTCTTTTAAAATAAGTATAGGATCTCTAAAATTGTCCTATGAAAATTATTTAGCTTTATTGACAACAACTTGGATATGACATTTGCAATTTTTCGTGCTTGTCTGACCGTCTGTTTTTTATTCCTTTGCTTCTATGGAAGTTGTTATCCTTGTTTAAGATTTTACCTGAATGTTGTGTGTATTTGAAAATATTGGAAAAAACTAAATTTTGTGTTTTTATTAATAAAAATAATATTTCAGGAGATTGAGAGAGGATATACCAACATGAATACATGTGATATTTGTAACAAGAATTTTACAAAGAAAGATAAATTGGTTGTTCATATGAGGGATCATACAGGAGAGAAGCCATTCTCATGTGATCAATGTGAAAAGGCATTTACAACTAATAGTAATTTGACTAAGCACAAAAGAATTCATACAGGAGAGAAGCCATTCTCATGTGATCAATGTGAAAAGACATTTACAACTAGATTTAATTTGACTAACCACAAAAGGATCCATACAGGTGAGAAGCCTTTTTCATGTAATCAATGTGACAAGACCTTTTCGCAGAATAGTTCTTTGACTTTACATAAAAGACTACATACGGGTGAGAAACCATTCTCATGTGATCAATGTGAAAAGACTTTTTCTCAGAATAGTGGTTTGACTATTCACGAAAGAATACATACGGGCGAGAAACCATTCTCATGCGATCAATGTGAAAAGACATTTACAACTAGTACTAATTTGACTAAACATAAAAGAGTTCATACAGGAGAGAAACCATACTCCTGTGATCAATGTGAAAAGACTTTTTCTCAGATTAGTGGTTTGAATATACATAAAAAAGTTCATACTTGTGAGAAGCCATACTCATGTGATCAATGTGAAAAGTCCTTCTCTGGTATTAGTAATTTGACTGTACATAAAAGGATCCATACAGGAGAGAAGCCATACTTCTGTGATCAATGTGAAAAGACATTTGTAACTGGTGGTCAATTGGCTCAGCACAAAAGAGTCCATACAGGTGAAAAACCATATTCATGTGATCAATGTAAAAAGACATTCTCTGATAATAGTAATTTGACTAACCACAAAAGAATTCATACAGGTGAGAAGCCTTTCTCATGTGATCAATGTGAAAAGACATTTTCTTGCAGTGACTACTTGACTTTCCACCAAATGGTTCATACTGGTGAGAAGCCATACTCATGTGATCAATGTGAAAAGACATTTTCTCAGATTAGTACTTTGACTGTCCATAAAAGAATCCATACTGGCGAGAAACCATTCTCATGTGAACAATGTGAGAAACATTATACCTCTAGTTCACAGTTATATACTCATAAAAAATCCCCTGGACATTTAGAAATGATGAAAAGCTGTAATAATACAGTTTCACCTTCTGTATCTATCAGTTTAATTAAATGTGAAGAAGTTGATGTTAAAGAAGAAATTAAAGAAGAAGAAATATTTGAAGAGGATCCTCTCTATCCAGATGAGAGCTGACAATATTGAAGAAAATATTAAACAAGAAATAGAAGATCCTCTTTCTTGTCAACAGAATTATGATGAAGATAGAATTGATACTATTGATATTATTCATCATAATATATAAATATAAATATTCAATTGTCATAGGATACAAATATTTATTTAGAGTGACAGGAGTAATGCTCAATTATGTAAAAATCTAAACCTTATTTTAATTGTTAAACTGTTAAAACACCGCAATTAAATCTTTATTTATCAAATGCTGGACAAAGACAAATAACTTTTGGCCAAATATATAAAAAAAATCTGTGTCTGGTTTTACTTTTAATTGATATATGAATTTATTTATTTAATCTATCTCCTTTTTTATTTTGCTTGCAACTTACTTTTTAACAATAATTTATTTTACTTTAATTTTCTGGTAATAATTTTGATGTTTTTAAGCATAATGACAATCATTAATTTATTTGTTTCTGTGTGAATAGAATATTTATCAAATGTAAATATATTTTTTTCAGATAAATATTTATAATACATAAAAATGCCCCAAGAATAGATAGCAATGTTACAAAGAAAACAAGTTTCCTACCAATATTGTTTCTAAATGCACAGGTTATTTAGTTTTATTAATACTTAAAGCTTTACCTTATTCTCTAGGGGCTTCACTAATATTAATATTTGGATTGTTTGAATATGAGCTATTGACATACATACATTTAAAAACCTATCTTATGTAATAATGAATAATAAACAATAATTTTTCGCCAGAATTTTTATTTAATTAACATCACACCATTTAACTAAAGATTTACTTGTCCCGTTTCTAATTAAAAGTGGGAGGAGTGCTATATGAGTATCATATTTAAGTAAATGGGCGGAGATTTTGTGAGGTTTTATTAATAAACAAGAGTTAAATATTGTTTGTGTTTTAGGTTGACAAAAGTATCAAAGACAGTCACTAAACTAACATTTATAGTGAACAGAGAAATCCATTATACAGATCTAGTTTATATTATAAGGTATTTATAGTTTTTTTTGGGCTTTACGTCATTAGATCTGTTACCTGATCTATATTATACTCTGCCTTTTTAAAACTATATTAAGAATTTTACGGTTTTCAACAATTTATGCATTTTTAAGTGGAGGAAGTGTGAATTTCTCGGCTGCTATTCAAGAGAGACTAATGATTTTTTGTTTGTAAAGAAACATGGCCAGTTGGTGTGTCGTTAATGCTCTGAGAAAATTTTTATTTTTTCCTTAGTACATGGCGGATTTTTTTGTGTGATGATTCTTGTTTGTATTGGGAATTTATCTTAAATACACTCTTTTATGGTAAACAATGCTGATTTTTAAAAAAGTATTTTGCACCTACTCTATATATCACTGAATGTGTTAGTCTGTTTGTACTGCTCTCATTTGAATTTTTATAAGAGACTCTGCTTTATCAAAGATAGATTTCGGAACTGGTTGTACCAAAAAGAAAATTATTTTAGTTGTCATCAATATTTTTTTTCTATAATGGCAATTTCTTTTTATTTATTGCCCAAATATTAAATTCTAACTCCGCCTATTTCTTGTTGATTTACAACAATTAAAGTAGAAGGAATTGATAAATATTATAAACAATAATTATAAAAACTAAATTTTTGGAAAGAAGAAGGGGGGGGGGTGGAGGGTTAGTAACCATATCAACCCCTGTACACAAATATAAATGCTGTCATTCAATGTTAGTCAGCTTTGCTGTTTATGAATGCTATCATCCATGTTTATTACTTTCTTTCTCCAATTCTAAAAGGAAAGCTTTTTTACATTTGTGATTACGTCTTTAACAGATAGCTCTTATCGTAAGTCATATCAGAATTGTAAAAAAAAGGATCTGTAATATTATTCCGAGGAAGGCTATTTGCACTTATAAACATTTAGTTATTTAGTTAACAACAATTTTTATATAATTTAGTCATTGGATTTATACAACTTTATTTTTTAGCTTTGCTTCCATGGAAGTTGTCATCCTTTATTTTTTTTATCCGGATTTTTTGTAAACAATTTTTACCTACAAATATCTGTACAACAATATTTTATGTTGTAATACCTACTAATCCTTAAAAATAATTTCAGGAGATTGAGAGAGGATATACCATCATGAATACCTGTGACATTTGTAACAAGAATTTTAAATTTAGATCTCAATTGACTATACATAAAAGAGTTCATACCGGTGAGAAACCATTCTCATGTGATCAATGTGGAAAGGCATTTTCTCGAATAAGTCATTTGACTGCACATAAGAGGATCCATACAGGTGAGAAACCATTCACGAATACCTGTGACATTTGTAACAAGAATTTTAAATTTAAATCTCAATTGACTATACATAAAAGAGTTCATACCGGTGAGAAACCATTCTCATGTGATCAATGTGGAAAGGCATTTTCTCGAATAAGTCATTTGACTGCACATAAGAGGATCCATACAGGTGAGAAACCATTCTCATGTGATCAATGTGAAAAGTCATTATCTGATAAAAGTGCTTTGACTTATCACAAAAGGATTCATACAGGTGAGAAACCATACTCATGCGATCAATGTGAAAAGACCTTTGCTACTGGTGGTGAATTGACTGTCCATAAAAGAATTCATACTGGAGAGAAACCTTACTCATGTGATCAATGTGAAAAGTCTTTCTCTACGAATAGTAATTTGAATGTCCATAAAAGAATTCATACTGGTGAGAAAGCATACCCATGTAAACTTTGTGACAAACATTATCCCTCTAGTTCAGCCTTATCAAGACATAATAAATCCCCTGGACATTTAGAAATGATGAAAAGCTGTAATAATAAAGTTCCACCTCCTGTATCTATTAGTTTAATTAAAGGTGAAGAAGTTGATGTCAAGGAAGAAATTAAAGAAGAAGAAATATTTGATGAAGATCCTCTCTCTATCCAGATGAGAGCTGACAATATTGAAGAAAATATTAAACAAGAAATAGAAGATCCTCTTTCTTGTCAACACAATTATGATGAAGATAGAATTGATACTATTGATATTGTTCATCATAAATTATAAATATTGAATTGTCATAGTATAAAAATGTTTATTTAGAGAGACAGGATTAATGCTCAATTATATAAAAATCGAAATCTTATTTTAACTGTTAAAACACCGCAATTGAATCTTTATTTATCAAATGCTGTTCAAAGACAAATAACTTTTAGACAAAAATATAAAAAATCTGAGTTTCGTTTTACTTTCAATTGATATATGAATTTATTTATTTAATCAATCAGAATCTCCTTTTTTATTTTGCTTACAACTTTATTTTTAACAATAATTTATTTTTACTGTAATTTTCTGGTAATAATTTTGATGTTTTTAAGCATAATGACAATCATTAATTTATTTGTTTCTGTGTGAATATAATATTTATCAAATGTAAATATATTATTTTCAGATAAATATTTATAATACATAAAAATGCACCAAGTATAGACATCAATGTTATAAAGATTAAAGTTTCCTATCAATATTGTTTCTAAATGAACAGGTTATTTAGTTTTATTCATACTTAAGGCTCTTCCTTATCCTCTAGGGGCTTCACCAATATTAATATTTGGATTGTTTGAATATGAGATATTGACATACATACATTTAAAAACCTATCATATGTAATAATCAATAATAAACAATAATTTTCCGCCAGAATTTTTGTTTAATTAACATGACACCATTTAACAAAAGTATTTACTTGTCCCATTTCTGAATAAAAGTGGGAGGAGTACTATATGATCTTCATATTTAAGTAAATGGGCGGAGATTTTTTTATTTATTGAAATAAGAGTTAACTATTCTTTTTTTTTTGGGTTGACAAAAGTATCATTGTCAGTCAGCAACTAACAATCACAGTGAACAGATAGATATCTGCAGAGGAATTTTGTTTGTGGAATAAATTCATGAAAAGTACTTTAATTTCTTATCATATTTTACATGCAAAGCCTTTCTCCAATTTTGACCATCTGTCCGTATTAAGTTCACATTTATTCTGTTTGAGCCGCTAAATTACATTGATATTGTATGATGACAAAACGATATTTAAAAACCTATATCCTCAAATAATGGATGATAAAAATAATTTGCTGCCAGAATCTTTATTCACTCCAATAATTGCTTGTCCAGTTTCTCATTAAAAATGGGAAGAATCCGCGCATTGGGCATCATATTTAAGTAAATGGGCGGAGATTTAGTTTAGATTTTTTTTATGAACAAAAGTTAACTATTGTTTATGATTTAGGTTGACAAAAGTATCATTGGAAGTCAGCAAGTAACAATCAAAGTAAACAGAGAGGAATCCATTATACAGATCTACTTTCTATCACGAGGTATCTAATTAAATATTGGGAGGTAAAGAATCTCTGTACACAATATAATTACAATAAGGTACAATTAAGAAAGTAAAGAATTTCTATAATTGTTACAAGAAAGGCCGCTTTTTCTTATAAATTCTTAGGTAGTTAATTAGTTTGTTGACAACAATTCATATAAAATGTAAACATTGGATTTATACAATTTTGTTTCTCTGGAAGTTATCATCCTTATTTTACCTTTCTCACCATGATTTTGTGTAAACAATTTTGTTACCTTAAAATATTTGTATTACAATCTTCTAAGTTCTAATACTAATCCATAAAATTATTTTAGGAGATTAAGAGAGGATATACCAGCATGAATACTTGTGTTATTTGTAACAAGAATTTTCAACATCAATCTAAGTTGGTCGTTCATATGAGAGTTCATACGGGTGAGAAACCATACTCATGTGATCAATGTGAAAAGACATTTACAACTAGTTTTAATTTGACTTTACACAAAAGAGTTCATACTGGTGAGAACCCATTCTCATGTGATCAATGTGAAAAGGCATTTACAACTAATAGTGCATTGACAAGGCACAAAAGAATTCATACAGGTGAGAACCCTTTCGCATGTGATCAATGTGAAAAGACATTTACAACAAGTAGTAATATGACTGTACACAAAAGAATCCATACTGAAGAGAAGCCATTTTCATGTGAACAATGTAAAAAGACTTTCTCACAGAATAGGTATTTGATTTCCCATAAAATGATCCATACAGGTGAGAAACTATACTCATGTGAACAATGTGGAAAGACTTTCTCTGATAATAGTAATTTTACTAGACATAAAAGAATTCATACTGGTGAGAAGCCATTCTCATGTAAACTTTGTAATAAACATTATATCTCTAGTTCAGAGTTATCAAGACATTATAAATCCCCTGGACATTTAGAAATGATGAAAAGCTGTAATAATGCTGTATCTATTAGTTTAATTAAATGTGAAGAAGTTTATATCAAGGAAGAAATTAAAGAAGAAGAAATATTTGATGAAGATCCTCTCTCTATCCAGATGAGAGCTGACAATATTGAAGAAAATATTAAACATGAAATAGAAGATCCTCTTTCTTGTGAACAGAATTATGATGAAGATAGAATTGATACTATTGATATTGTTCATCATAAAATATAAATATAAACATTTAATTGTCATAGGATACAAATGTTTATTTTGAGAGACAGGATTAATGCTCAATTATGTAAAAATCTAAATCTTATTTTAATTGTAAAAATCTAAATCTTATTTTTCAATTTAAAAATCTGCTTTTTATCTTTATTTGTCGTAATATTTTATTCAGTTTTCAACATCATTAGCTATTTTGTTAATTCCAATTTATGTGAGAATTTTGAATTTTAGGATCATGGAAAGAAAACGTAGTAGCAGGTTTCGTCGTTTTTTCACAGTAGTTTTTCTCTTAAGTTATTTTTAACCCCTAGGGGGCCTCTAACCCTAAAGGGTAATCATTTAACCTAACCTAAAATAACCTATCAAAAGCTACTGTGAAAATACGGCGAAATTCTGAATATACTTACTTTACACCTGGGTTTAAATGATTTCTTTTTATATACATGAATGATAATATTATTTTTTTAGTGTTAAGAGTAATTATTTGTTTGTTTATCTTGTAGTGTAAATAAAATAATTATCGAATGTAAATATATTATTTTCAGATTAATCTATAACAAATAAAAATGCACAGAGTATAGATATCAATAATAAAGAAGTTTTCTACTAAGTTTGTTTACAAACACACAGGTTATTAACTTTTTGTATTACTAAAGGTTTTACATTGAGAAGAAATAAAGAGGGTCATTTATCTTAGGAAGAGTAACAATCTTATCTCTAACAGGTATATATACCTGTAAAATACCTGAGCTAGACAAAGTAACTGTTTTGGATATCAACAACCTCCAGAACTCCATGTTGCCTTGTTAATAATCCCAAGCTCTGTTTGTTCTATTTTATACAATGTCCGTTGGTTTGTACTTTTCTATTCCCTTTACTTAATTTTTATCTATCTATCTGTCTGCTATATTTGTCAGTCTGTCCTTGTGTTTTCTACTTTTTGTCAAAGTTGATATGGTCTGGTAATATTAGTTTTTTCTTTTCTTTTTACACATGAACAGTTACACTTTGTCATTTTGATTTATAAGATTTTTCCTATTTATGAATTTAAAGCAATAGTTGTTTTATTTTTCCCTTGGTACCTATTTCAAAAATTATTTATAATACTCTTAATACATTTTAGTTTACTCCCTACACGCACCAAACTTACTAAGCTTAGTAATAAAGGATAATAATATAAATAGAGAAATAATTTACCCCATATTGTTCCTAGTATACTTAGATAGAATTTCACAGGATTAATCCTAATTAGTCTAGGTATGGTTTTAAGCTATATACCTATCTTTGGTAATTTTTGTCTGATTTTCTATTTTTTTTTAGGCTAAAAGTATCAAATTGAAAAGGGGGCGGGATGATGTGTCTTTTAACATGACATACCAGCAATTTTATTTTGGGTGCTACTCCTCTAGTTATAGATATAATTAGGTTAAATCTTTTTTGATGAGTTAATAATTACCACAACTTTTCATATATTACATGACGAAAAAAAACGGCGACAGAACCACCGATCCAGCTTAATATGATAATAATTGCTGCCAGAATCTTTTTTTATTATAACCACCCTTCACAGAAACATTTCCTAACTCAGCTTCTGATTATAAGTAGGAGGAGTCTAGGTAAAGCAACAGAATTTAGTAAATGGGCGGAGAATTTGTTATGATTTAATTTCAATAAATATAACTAGTGTTAATGATTTAGGTTTATGATTGAATCAACGTCAGTGAGAACTAACTTTCACAGTGAACAGAGAGAACTCCATTATACAGATCCACTTTATATTTTAAGGTATTTGAATATTTTTTGTGCTGTACATCATAACTCAAGAAAGAGTTAGTGTTAGGGTAGAAACATTTTGTTTTGTAAATATTTTGCTGACTATTTCCGAATTTTGCACCTACTCTATATATTACTTCATGTGCTGGCCTGTCAAATTTTTATAAGAAATATGCCTTTACTTAGCATTTATCCACGATAGTGTCTGAAATTTTGTTTAATTTTGCTGACAGTCTAGATGTTGTCATGAATAATTTTTTTCTATTATTTTATTTGTATTTACCGCCCAAATCATTGAAATACTATTTCGCCTATTTCTCACTTGCTTAGAACAAATATAGTAGGGGGAGTTGATAAAGGGGGATATACTATCATATTAGCCTCTCAGTCACTCTTTGTTTGTCAATGTAAGGTTTTTTTTACGCCTGTCTATCTTTCTGTCATGTTGTTTTTTATTCTAATCTCTGTTTTAATTTATTTTCCCTGCACAATTAATTGTATAATAATTTATATTTACCGGCCTAATGCATATAGGGGTGCTTACCCCAAATTTTGAAATCCCTCATTTTACTCCCCTGCCTCAAATTTAAATTCTAACTCCACCCATTTATCACTGATTTAGAACAATTAAAGTAGGAGGAGTTGCTAAATATTCTTTAATTATAAAAACTTAATCTGGAGAAAGGGTGGTTGGGTTATAAAACTATATCAACCTCTGAACACAATATAAATGCTGTTATTCCATGTTTGTCAGCTTCGCTTTTTTAAATTTTGTCATCCTTGTTTATTACTTTCTTTGTACAATTTTAAAGTTTTTAACCTGAATGTTTATTTGAAAATTGAAGAAAAATATGTTTCTAAAATTTTAAAAGCGAAGCTTTTTTTACATTTGTCTGTACGTCTATAACTGTAGCTCTTATTGTAAATTCAGGCATGTCAGATTTGTCCTGATGACTTCTTTTAAAATAAGTATAGGATCTCTAAAATTGTCCTATGAAAATTATTTAGCTTTATTGACAACAACTTGGATATGACATTTGCAATTTTTCTTGCTTGTCTGACCGTCTGTTTTTTATTCCTTTGCTTCTATGGAAGTTGTTATCCTTGTTTAAGATTTTACCTGAATGTTGTGTGTATTTGAAAATATTGGAAAAAACAAAATTTTGTGTTTTTATTAATAAAAATAATATTTCAGGAGATTGAGAGAGTATATACCAACATGAATACATGTGATATTTGTAACAAGAATTTTACAAAGAAAGATAAATTGGTTGTTCATATGAGGGTTCATACAGGAGAGAAGCCATTCTCATGTGATCAATGTGAAAAGACATTTACAACTAGATTTAATTTGACTAACCACAAAAGGATCCATACAGGTGAGAAGCCTTTTTCATGTAATCAATGTGACAAGACCTTTTCGCAGAATAGTTCTTTGACATAAAAGACTACATACGGGTGAGAAACCATTCTCATGTGATCAATGTGAAAAGACTTATTCTCAGAATAGTGGTTTGACTAAACACGAAAGAATACATACGGGCTAGAAACCATTCTCATGCGATCAATGTGAAAAGACATTTACAAGTAGTACTAATTTGACTAAACATAAAAGAGTTCATACAGGAGAGAAACCATACTCTTGTGATCAATGTGAAAAGACTTTTTCTCAGATTAGTGGTTTGAATATACATAAAAAAGTTCATACTTGTGAGAAGCCATACTCATGTGATCAATGTGAAAAGTCCTTCTCTGGTATTAGTAATTTGACTGTACATAAAAGGATCCATACAGGAGAGAAGCCATACTTATGTGATCAATGTGAAAAGACATTTGTAACTGGTGGTCAATTGACTCAGCACAAAAGAGTCCATACAGGTGAAAAACCATATTCATGTGATCAATGTAAAAAGACATTCTCTGATAATAGTAATTTGACTAACCACAAAAGAATTCATACAGGTGAGAAGCCTTTCTCATGTGATCAATGTGAAAAGACATTTTCTCGTAGTGACTACTTGACTTTCCACAAAATGGTTCATACTGGTGAGAAGCCATACTCATGTGATCAATGTGAAAAGACATTTTCTCAGATTAGTACTTTGACTGTCCATAAAAGAATCCATACTGGCGAGAAACCATTCTCATGTGAACAATGTGAGAAACATTATACCTTTAGTTCACAGTTATATACTCATAAAAAATCCCCTGGACATTTAGAAATGATGAAAAGCTGTAATAATACAGTTTCACCTTCTGTATCTATCAGTTTAATTAAATGTGAAGAAGTTGATGTTAAAGAAGAAATTAAAGAAGAAGAAATATTTGAAGAGGATCCGCTCTCTATCCAGATGAGAGCTGACAATATTGAAGAAAATATTAAACAAGAAATAGAAGATCCTCTTTCTTGTCAACAGAATTATGATGAAGATAGAATTGATACTATTGATATTATTCATCATAATATATAAATATAAATATTCAATTGTCATAGGATACAAATATTTATTTAGAGTGACAGGAGTAATGCTCAATTATGTAAAAATCTAAACCTTATTTTAATTGTTAAACTGTTAAAACACCGCAATTAAATCTTTATTTATCAAATGCTGGACAAAGACAAATAACTTTTGTACAAAATATATAAAAAATCTGATTTTCGTTTTAAATTCCATTGATATGTGAATTTAGTTTTTTAATCTTATCTTTATTTTTGTTTTGCTTACAACTTTTTAACAATAATTGGTATTATCCTCTTAGGAAATTTTTCTCAAAATTTGACAATTTTTATACCCCCCCCCCCCAGAAAAACGGCCCCCTGGCCTGCCTAGCCGCGGGCGCTCGGCCCCCTGGCCTGTCTAGCCGCGGGCGCTTGGCCCCCTAGCCATATAACCTAACCCAGTCATTTAATCGGGGGGGGGGTATAAAATTGAAAAAAAATTGAAGAAAAAATTCCTAAGAGGATAACGCCCAATAATTTATTTTCTGTTAACTAATTTGATGTTTTTAAGCATAATGACAATAAGGGGGGGGGGGCAGTTTGTACAGTTTAAGGAAATGAAAATTTATAGTTATCAACCTAATTCTTTTTGTAAACTCTCTTATATGATTGGATCTACCTGTAAAACTGAAAATTGAATTTTGGGACTTTCCTTCTAGGGGCTAGTGGTGCAAAAGACCCCACCAAACACTAAAATTTTAAGTTATTAGCTTATTTTTAAAGATATCAAGCTGATTTTTTGTTTAAATGTAAGCTATTATTGCATAAATGAGTTGATTAGCCATCTCATATTTCATTTTTGCACCTTACCTCTAGGGGCATGTAAGCTCAAAACTTTCGTATTTGGGGGGGTTGTTTTACTCCAATAACCCCTAGAAGTAAAGTGCAAAAATTAAATATGGGGTGGCTAATCAACTCATCTATGTAATAAAAGGTTCCGTTAAAAAAATTAGCTCGAAATCTTTAAAAATAAGCTCATAACTTAAAATTTAATTGTTTGGGGGGGGGGGTCTTTTGCCCCACTAGTCCCTAGAGGGAAAGTCCCAAAATTCATTTTTCAAAATTTTACAGGTAGATCCAATCATATAAGAGAGCTTACAAAAAGAATTAGGTTGATAACTATAAAAACAAGCCCAAACGGCCAGGGCAAAATTTGGTACTGAATTTGCATTTCCAATAACTGTACAAACTCCCCCCCCCCTTAATTTATTGGTTTCTGTGTGAATAGAATATTTATCAAATGTAAATATATTATTTTCAGATAAATATTTATAATACATAAAAATGCACCAAGTATAGATAGCAATATTACAAAGAAAACAAGTTTCCTACCAATATTGTTTCTAAATGCACAGGTTATTTAGTTTTATTCATACTTATGGCTCCACCTTATCTTCTTGGGGCTTTACCAATGTTAATATTTGGATTGTTTGAATATGAAATATTGACATACATACATTTAAAAACCTCTTCATGTAATAATGAATAATAAACAATAATTTTCCGCCAGAATTTTTATTTAAATAACATTACAAACCTTTAACAAAAGTATTTACTTGTCCCGTTTCTGAATAAAAGTGGGAGGAGTACTATATGATCTTCATATTTAAGTAAATGGGCGGAGATTTTTTTATTTATATAAAATAAGAGTTAACTATTCTTTTTATTTTGGGTTGACAAAAGTATCATTGTCAGTCAGCAACTAACAATCACAGTGAACAGATTGATATCTGCAGAGGAATTTTGTTTGTGGAATAAACTCATCAAAGATACTTTATTTTCTTATCATATTTTATGTGTAAAGCTTTTCTCCAATATTTACCGTCTGGCCGTATTAAGTTCACATTTATTCTGTTTGAACTGCTAAATTACATTAATATTATGTATATGATGACAAAACGATATTTAAAAACCTATATCATGTAATAATGAATGATAAAAAAATAATTTGCTGCCAGAATCTTTATTCACTCCAATAATTGCTTGTCCAGTATCTGATTTAAAGTGGGAGGAGTCTGCCTTGAGCATCTTACTTAAGTAAATGGGTGGAGATTTCGTGAGCTTTTTTTATAAAAAACAAGAGTTAACTATTGTTTATAATTTAGGTTGACAAAAGAGAGAAATCCATTATACTGATCTACTGATCATAAGGTTTTTATGAAATTACGACACAAATTGATATGTTTATTTTATGTCCATGTTCTCTATACATTTCCAGACAAGAATATATATGAAAATATTTTTTTTTCTACAACAGAGATTTTTAGTGGCAAAGTTTTGAAAAAGTGACTTTAGCAAAAGGAAACCTTTGACCAAAATAATTTTTTTACTGTTTTAAGATGTAATTCTTTCAAAGGGATAGTTTCACGAAGTGCATTTAAAAAAAAAATAGTGAACTGTAAGTTTTTTCTATTTTAAATAACGTAGTAGTTCATAATATAAAGTTATTGATTAAAATTAAAAGATTTGACCAGGGATTTTCCTTAAAAAATGAGTTTTTCATTTTTATTTTTAACTTCGTTGCATGTTATATATGGCAAAAACTTTTTTTGTCATAAATACAACCTTAGATAGCATTTACTAGTTAATAGAACTTCAAACTTTTTATACAACAAAATACACATAACAACAAAGAATGACCAATAAAATATTTAGTATAGTACTTAGAGTAGTGATCTTTTTATATGTCTTAGTAGAATATATTAGGCATTGGATAGATATGATTATGTGATAAAGAATTTTAACATTGACCTGACCGAACTTTTTTATTTGTCAATATCTAGAAAAGTTAGTGATTTGCAACATAAATTACATGAGAATGGTTTTTTTTATATATATGTTGTATTATGGTTAGTTGGTATTTCCGCGTGAGATAATGTGTATATTGTAAGTAAACCGGACGGTTTTCTTTATTTTTTTTAAAAGAATCTATAGAAAACCTGTCCTATAATGAACCGGACGTTATTTTTTATGTTTTTTAAGTAACTTGTCCCAAGGGGAACCCCTGTTCAATTTTTTTATAACTCTTGTGAAATATGTGGAAAAAGATTCTCTGATATTTGCGTTTTGGCTATACATATTTGGAAAAAAATGGACCATTCTCATGTAATTTATGTGGCAAATCACTTTGACTTTTTTAGTTATTGTCAAATAAAAAAAGTTTGGTCTGGTCAATGTTAAAAATTCTTTAACATGTAATCATATCTATCCAATGCCTAATATATTCTACTAAGACATATAAAAGTTCACTACTCTAAGTACCTTAACTCTTTAAATACACTTCGTAGAACTATCCCTTTAAATTACATTAAAATGTTTTTTTTACTGATAGCACTTTTTCACTTGGAAAAAGGCATTTTAAAAGTGTGCTTAAATTTATTGGTTTTAAGTCATGCTAATCCTTCATGATCATCCATTGAAAAGATTAAATTTGGAAAGGGGAGAAATATCATTACAACCATGTGTTTTAATTCATAAAAAATAATTTCAGGAGCTTGAGAGAGAATATACCAGCATGAATACCTGTGATATTTGTAAAAAGAATTTTAAAAAGAAATCAGACTTGATTGTCCATAGGAGGGTTCATAGGATAGAGAAACCATACTCCTGTGATCAATGCGAAAAGACATTTTCTAGTAATAGTAATTTGACTAAACATAAAAGAGTCCATACTGGGGAGAAGCCATATTCTTGTGATCAATGTGAAAAGACTTTCTCTGTTAAAAGTACATTAACTTTTCATAAAAGAATCCATACTGGGGAGAACTCTTTCTCATGTGATCAATGTGAGAAGACATTTTCTAGTAATAGTGATTTGACTAAACATAAAAGAGTCCATACAGGTGAGAAACCATACTCATGTGATCAATGTGAACAGTCTTTTTCTCATAAAGGTACTTTGACTGTCCACAAAAGAATCCATACTGGCGAGAAACCATACTCATGTGATCTATGTGGAAAGTCTTTCTCTGTTATTAGTAATTTGACTAACCACAAAAAAACTCATACAGGTGAGAAGCCATACTCCTGTGATCAATGTGGAAAGACTTTCTCTGAGAATGGTGTCTTGACTAAACACAAAAGGATCCATACCGGTGAGAAGCCATTCTCGTGTGATCAATGTGGAAAGGCATTTGCACGGAAAGATCAATTGACCCGTCATGAAAAGATACATTCAGGAGAGAAACCTTACTCATGTGATCAATGTGAAAAGACATTTACAACTAGTGGTAATTTGGCTATGCACAAAAGAGTTCATACAAGAGAGAAACCATTCTCATGTGATCAATGTGAAAAGTCTTTCTCTCAGTATATTACTTTGACTGTCCACAAAAGGATCCATACTGTTGTGAAGCCTTACTCATGTGATCAATGTGAAAAGACATTTACAACTAGTGGTGAATTGACTATCCATAAGAGGATCCATACTGGTGAGAAGCCATACTCATGTAAACTTTGTGACAAACGTTATACCTCCAGTTCAGCCCTATCAAACCATAAAAAATCCCCTGGACATTTAGAAATGATGAAGAACTGTAACAATATAGATCCACCATCTGTATCTATTAGTTTCATTGAATGTGAAGAAGTTGATGTTATAGAAGAAATTAAAGAAGAAGAAATATTTGATGAAGATCCTCTCTCTATCCAGATGAGAGCTGACAATATTGAAGAAAATATTAAACAAGAAATAGAAGATCCTCTTTCTTGTGAACAGAATTATGATGAAGATAGAATTGATACTATTGATATTGTTCATAATAAAATAGAAATATAAAGATTGATTTGTCATAGTATACAAACTGTTTAAACAAAAATCAAAATCTTAATTTTCACTTTAAGTTTAGCTTCAACATTTTGCTATTTTGTTTATTTCAATTTATATGTGACTATTTAATCTTTCTAAGGTGTTTCTAAATTCTAAATATACTTACGTTACTTTACTTTTAAAGGATCTCCACATTAATCCTGTCTCCATTTTATTTCATTTACAACTTGATGTTTAAATGATTTTTTTACATAAATGATAATATTATCTTTTTAGTGTAAAGATTAATTATTTATTTGTTTATTTATCTTGTAGTGTAAATAAAATAATCGTCTAATGTTTATATATTATTTTCAGATTACTTTATAACAAAGAAAAATGCACAGCGTATAGATATCAACAAGAAAGAAGTTTTCTACTAATTTCGTTTACAAACACACAGGTCAATCACTTTTTTATTACTAAAGGTTTTTCATTGAGAGGAATTAAAGAGGGTCATATCTCTTAGATAGAGTAAAATCCCCTTCACCCTCCTAATGTCTAAAAGCAATATTTTTCTATTTTACTTTCCTAAATTATTGTAGCTGTTTACAAGAAGTTTGTTTATATTTATAAGTAAAAGGCTGTAAATCTTCTGAGATGATTATACTGTCAGATGCTAGTCAAGGACCTTCATGCCTTTTTATTTTTTTTAGGGGGGGGGGGTGTATTTTTTGTGGCAGGCTACAATCCTTATTGTAGGTGTAAAATTTGTAAAACCCAAGCTTTTTATAACCATGGTGAGAAGTGCCCGCAAATTGTTATTGTTAGGGGCTATAAATGGTTTATATTGTATTTTCAAACGTTACAGAGTTATTTTTTTTTTGGGGTGGGGGGGGTTGTATCAGTTTTTATCAAACTTACACTAACTATACATTCAATCTAGATGACAACTTTTCTTATCACTTTTATTTAGCTAAATCTTTTTTCACCTTTCTGATCTACAGGAATTTGCTTCCAGAATCTTGATTTAAAATAACTCCCTACGCCTTTTAACAAAAAACCATTTGCTTGCCCAGTTTTTGATAAGGTATTATAATGATGAGTCTGTGTTGAGCTTCGTAACAAGGGCGGGGATTTTGTTTAGCTTTATTTTAATAATCAAGATTAAATATTGTTTATGTTTTAGGTTGATAATTGTATTAAAGACTGTCAGCAACTAACATTCACAGTGAACAGAGAGAAATTTTGATTGTGGAATAAACTCATGAAAGGGAATTTAATTTCTTATCATATTTTATGTGCAAAGCTTTTCTCCAATATTTACCATCTGTCCGTATTAAGTTCACATTTCTTCTGTTTGAACTGCTAAATTACATTGATATTATGCATATGATGACAAAACGATATTTAAGAACCTATATCATGTAATAACAGGGCTGTATATTCTGCACAAGATTTATTTTTTTTTCCCTGCTACAAAATTTTTTTATTTTTCTTCCCCCCCTAGTTTTTTCTCACCAAGTAGGGGGAAAATGGAAAAATATTTAAAGAACTCTATATTTTATTTATTTTATTCCTCCTACCACACATTTTAAAAATTTTTTTTCACCACCAGCCTGATTCCCCCCTCGGGAACTGGAAAAAATGTTTTTAATTTTCTTAATTTTTACATTTTTTTCCCCTCCAACCACTTATTTTTTATTTTTTTTCCCCACCCCTGAGCAGGGGATCCCATGTAAAATATACACCCCTGTGTAATAATGAATGATAAAAATAATTTGCTGCCAGAATCTTTATTCACTCCAATAATTGCTTGTCCAGTTTCCGATTAAAATTGGAAGGAGTCTTGAGTATCATGTGTAAGTAAATGGGCGGAGATTTTGGGAGGTTTTATTTATAAACCAGAGTTAATCTTAATAAATATAACTATTGTTTATGATTTAGGTTGACCAAAGTATCATTTTCAGTCAGCAACTAATAATCACAGTGAACAGAGAGAAATCCATTCTACAGATCTACTTTCTATAATAAGGTATTTATAGTTTTTAGGGCTTTACGTCATTAATTCAGAGATTGTTAGGGTTAGATCTGTTCTCTGATCTATAAATGTATAAGTAAAGATGTATACCCCAGACAACTTTCTTGGGACCTTTTTATTCTGCTAGCAAATTGCTTTCTCCTATTTATAGCGATTTAGCTGTGTTAATATTTCTGATGCTATTGGCTGATATTCAAGGACCCAATTGAAAGTCGCCATAGTTATTGAACCCTTACCCCTATATTCTTTTACTTTGCTATTCTGATCTATATGAAATTAGTTAAACTATTTCCAAATAAACAGAAATAATATTTTACCGGTTTTCAACAATTATGGCTTATACACATCGGCTGGGCAATTTGAATTCTAAAAATGTGCGCATTTTTTGCACAACCTTTAAATCCATAATCTTCAATAATCTGTTATAAATCAAATCTGTTATAAGGAATCATCTCTATAATCAAGTTCTAAAATGTAAGCATATCCTTAAACAGTATCCTGTAATTATGCAGTTTTGAAACAAATTTCCTTAGACATATATTATACATTTATATTCTGTTTATTCAGTTCTGACAACCTTCAAGCAGGGTTGGCATTAAAAAACCACTTGGTATTTGAGCTTTTATAGATGTTGTCATCAATGTTTTTCTTTTATGATATCAATTTATTACCAGTTATAAGTAAATATATTATTTATATTTACCGCCCTAACTCATACAAGTCCTGGGATGGGGGTAAAGGGGTGTCTACTAACTAACTCCGCCCATTTATCATTAATTTAAAACTAGTAGGAGGAGTTGCTGAATATTATAAACAATAATTTTAAAAACTAAATCTGTGGAAAGAGGGTGGGGGATGGTTGGTTTATAAAACCATATCAACCTCTGTACACAAATATAAATGCTGTCATTCCATGTTTGTCAACTTTTATTAATGTTGTCATCCTTGTTCAATACTTTCTTTCTACAATTCTAGAAGTGAAGCTTTTTTACATTTGTCTGTACATCTATAACAGTAGCTCTTGGGATTGTTGCACAAAGTGCATTTAAAGAGTTAAGGTATTTAAAGTAGTGAACTTTATATGTCTTTGTA
This sequence comes from Acartia tonsa, assembly GCF_053477335.1. Classification (NCBI taxonomy): domain Eukaryota; kingdom Metazoa; phylum Arthropoda; class Copepoda; order Calanoida; family Acartiidae; genus Acartia; species Acartia tonsa. Next base: position 60,434,933 of record NC_137262.1, read on the forward strand.
AAATATATTACACATTGGATAGATATGATTATGTGTAAGAGAATTTTTAACATTGACCTGACCAAACTTTTTTTTATTTGACAAAGTCTAAAAAGGTTAAAGTGATTGTCACATAAATTACACGAGAATGGTCTATTTTTTTCTAGTGTTGTTTCGGTACTTGGGCCGAATATCTCGGTACTTAGGCCTACGTGGCCGTCTACGAGATCTTAAAGTGCAGAAGCACAATCAACCTCACTACTTCCAATGAATAAGGCACTGATTCAGTTACAAATAGTGTATTTACCACTATGAAACGGTGGGATCTAAAAAAATAATAACAAAATTAATACAAAATATTAAAAATGTTTCAACGAATAAGAAAACGTGCATATTTTTTAATAGAAACTGATAAATTTCAAACAGAATCATTTTAAATATATATAAAATTATTCGTAGGTAAAAATAAGTCAATGATTTGGTCTATTTTAATAAAAAAATAAAGAAATCAATTTGCTATATCTTAAACCAAAAAAATCACTTTAATCTTCAAAATTCAAAGGTTAAAAAGAAAGAATACTCACCAGTCTTAATTCATATCAAGCCAGGAAGTATTAGAGGTAAAATCATAGCACAGCAAACCATGCATTTTATTACAAAACATGATTTTTCGTCACACACAACGTGCTGAGCCCATGGTATAAACAATACAAAGGAAGAAAGCGCGTGGGGCGCACACATATGGCTATGCCGCGCTTCATTGCTTATATTTTATGATTTCAAACTACAAAAGTCGTCTTCTGCTCATATTTCTAGTAAGGTTTAGGTAAAATTAGGTGGGGGTTCGATCCCGCAAGGAACACACTATGAAAGTACCAAGACAAGTGTGTATGGCCAAAACACAAGTGTATTAAAGAATGATTTGCCACATAATTCACAAGAGTTATAAAAAATTGAACAGGGGTTTTCCTTGGGGCAAGTTTTCTAAAGTTAATTAAAGAATAAGTAAACTGAACTGTTTTCTTTATTTTTATAAGTATCTATAATCGTAATGTTAGTCATATCAGAATTGTAAAAAAAAATGTATCTGTAATATTATTCTAAGAAAGGCTATTTGCACTTATAAACATTTAGTTATTTAGTTGACAACAATTTTTATATAATGTAGCCATTGGATTTATACAACTTTATTTTTTAGCTTTGCTTCCATGGAAGTTGTCATCCTTTATTTTTTTTTATCCGGATTTTGTGTAAACAATTTTTACCTACAAATATCTGTACAACAATATTTTATGTTCTAATACCTACTAATCCTTAAAAATAATTTCAGGAGATTGACAGAGGATATACCATCATGAATACCTGTGACATTTGTAACAAGAATTTTAAATTTAAATCTCAATTGACTATACATAAAAGAGTTCATACCGGTGAGAAACCATTCTCATGTGATCAATGTGGAAAGGCATTTTCTCGAATAAGTCATTTGACTGCACATAAGAGGATCCATACAGGTGAGAAACCATTCTCATGTGATCAATGTGAAAAGTCATTATCTGATAAAAGTGCTTTGACTTATCACAAAAGGATTCATACAGGTGAGAAACCATACTCATGCAATCAATGTGAAAAGACCTTTGCTACTGGTGGTGAATTGACTGTCCATAAAAGAATTCATACTGGAGAGAAACCTTACTCATGTGATCAATGTGAAAAGTCTTTTTCTACGAATAGTAATTTGAATGTCCATAAAAGAATTCATACTGGTGAGAAAGCATACCCATGTAAACTTTATGACAAACATTATATCTCTAGTTCAAAGCTATCAAGACATAATAAATCCCCTGGACATTTAGAAAGCATGAAAAGCTGTAATAATAAAGTTCCACCTCCTGTATCTATTAGTTTAATTAAAGGTGAAGCAGTTGATGTCAAGGAAGAAATTAAAGAAGAAGAAATATTTGATGAAGATCCTCTCTCTATCCAAATTATAAATTTTTTAAAATTGTAATCTTATTAAATGTAGATTCGAAAAAATATATATTCATTCATTCATTCATAATGAGTTGCGCCTGTTTTTGGCCAAGGCATTCCCCCTTCTCTAAATATTAATGTCGCGCACCTGACATAGAATCAGAAACAGATGTTGTGTAAAGCCGCGATTCGAAACAATCACCTCCACGACGATTAGCGGATGCGCTACTTGTTGAGCCACATAACCATCCACTGTTGTTCTGTTTGAGCCGCTATATTACATTAATCTTATATAATAACATATTTACATTTAAAAATCCTATATCATGTAATAATGAATGATAAAAATAATTTGCCGCCAGAATCTTTATTCACTCCAATAATTGCTTGTCCAGTTTCTGATTAAAAGTGGGCGGAGTCCTCGCATTGAGCATCATTTTTTGGGCAAATGGGCGGAGATTTTCTGAGGTTTATTTTTTATATAACAAGAGTTAACTATTGTTTATATTTTAGATTGATAATTGTGTTTATTTCAGTCAGTAACTAAAATTCACAGTGAACAGAGAGAAATCGATTATACAGAACTACTTTCTATCATAAGGTATTTATAGTGTTTTTGGCTTTACGTTGTTAGGGTTAGATCTGTTAACTGATCTATAAATGTATAAGTAAAGATTTTATGTGTTATAATTATTCTATTCATCTGATTTTTGGAATATTGATTCCTATTACAACTATGTACAATATTATAAGGAAGTATGTCAATAATCAAGTTCTAAAAATGTTGGCATGTCCTTAAACGGTATCCTATTATTAAGCAGTGATAATGTTCATTTGTACTACGGTTTCAGAGCTTCGCTTTTTATGAATGTTGTCATCCTTATTTTGTAAATAATTTACTAACCATTTCGCACCTACTCTATGATTTTATATCACTTGATGTGTTAGTCTGTCTGTACTGCTCTGATTCAAATTTTTATAAGAAATATGCCTTTCCTCAGCTTTACTCAATGATAGATTGCTGAAGTTTTGTGTAAATTATCGGACATTCTGTTTTGTTGAGCTTGGCTTTTTAACATTTTTTCATCTCTGTTTTTCTTCTATAATAACAATTTATTAACAGCTCTATGTAAAGAAAGGGGGGGGGGGTGCGTAATGACATCTGAACTTAAACAGTGAGCAAAATGGTCTAAATATTGAGCTAGATTCTTGAAACTTGGAACATAAGCCTAGTCCTATAGGTACTACATCTTTGTATTGCTTGCTTGTTTGGCTGTCTGTTTTTTCTTGCTTTGTTTCTATGGAAGTTGTCATCCTTGTTACAGTTTTTACCTAGTGTTGTGTTTATTTGAAAATATGGGAAAAACTATATTTTATGTTTTTTTTAATAAAAATAATATTTTAGGAGATTGAGAGAGGATATACCAGCATGAATACCTGTGATATATGTGACAAGAATTTTACATTGAGAGGTAATTTGGTTGTTCATAGGAGGGTTCATACAGATGAGAAGCCTTTCTCATGTGATCAATGTGAAAAGACATTTTCTCAAATGAGTGGTTTGACTAATCACAAAAGAATCCATACAGATGAGAAGCCTTTCTCATGTGATCAATGTGAAAAAACCTTTAAACGTAGTAGTCATTTAACTGAACACAAAAGAAGTCACACAGGTGAGAAACCATACTCATGTGATCAATGTGAAAAGACATTTTCTCAAATGAGTGGTTTGACTAATCACAAAAGAATCCATACAGGAGAGAAACCATTCTCATGTGATCAATGTGGAAAGACCTTTAAAAGTAGTGGTAATTTGACTCAACACAAAAGGATTCATACAGGTGAAAAGCCATATTCTTGTGATCAATGTGAAAAGACATTTACATCTAGTAGTCACTTGACAATACATAAAAGAGTCCATACTGGAGAGAAGCCTTACTCATGTGATCAATGTGAAAAATCTTTCTCAGATAAAAGTACTTTGACTAAACACAAAAGAATCCATACGAGTGAGAAATCATACTCATGTGATCAATGTGAAAAGACCTTTTCTCAAATAAGTCATTTGACTGCCCATAATTGTATCCATATGGGTGAGAAGCCATACTCATGTGATCAATGTGAAAAGATATTTAGGAGAAGTAGTCATTTGACTGAACACAAACGAATCCATACAGGTGAAAAACCATTTTTATGTGATCAGTGTAAAAAATCATTCACAAGGAATAGAGATTTAACCAAACACAAAAGAATCCATACAGGTGAGAAGCCATATTCATGTAAACTTTGTGACAAACATTATATCTCTAGCACAGAGTTATCAAGACATAAAAAATCCCCTGGACATTTAGAAATGACGAAAAGCTGTAATAATACAGTTCCAACTCCTGTATCTATTAGTTTAATTAAATGTGAAGAAGTTGATGTTAAAGAGGAAATTAAAGAAGAAGAAATATTTGATGAAGATCCTCTCTCTATCCAGATGAGAACTGACAATATTGAAGAAAATATTAAACAAGAAATAGAAGATCCTCTTTCTTGTCAACAGAATTATGATGAAGATAGAATTGATGATATTGATATTGTTCATCATAAAATAGAAGTATAAACATTTAATTGTCATAACTGTTATAACACCGCAATTGAATCTTTATTTATCAAATGCTGTTCAAAGACAAATAACTTTTGGACAAAAATATAAAAAATCTGAGTTTGGATTTACTTTGCTTACAACTGACTTTTTAACAATAATCTATTTTACTTTAATTTTCTTTGAATAATTTTGATGTTTTTAAGCATAATGACAATCATTAATTTATTGGTTTCTGTGTGAATAGAATATTTTTATCAAATGTAAATATATTATTTTCAGATAAATATTTATAATACATAAAAATGCACCAAGTATAGATAGCAATGTTATAAAGAAAACAAGTTTCCTACCAATATTGTTTCTAAATGCACAGGTTATTTAGTTTTATTCAAACTTAAGGCTCCACCTTATTTTCTGGAGGCTTAATAGGATTGTTGGTTCTAGAAAGGGGAATCCTGTAAGAGTGTGAGTTTTAAGACTTTGAAATAGAAGTAGAACTCCAAAATTTGGCATAGTATTTGCTTTAATGGGGTATAACGTGAATTTGTAAAAAAAAAACGATAAACCGCCGATTTTTTTTTGCGTTTTCTCGCCAAATTAGAAAATTTTGAATCATTTGAGATAAACTTTTTTCTGACAAAATTATCCTATATTTTCTCCTGATACTTTTTTTGGTACAGTTCGGGGATCTACTGCAGTTCATGGTAAAACATTGCTGGTAACGAATGCTTCCTGTTTCCTAGCAATATTCCAAGAATCCTGGATCTAGCATAACAAGAAATATTTCTAGAGCCACCAATGTTTAACTTTCCTGGTTGCTGGCAATTTATGCACATTCCTGGACTCTGGCAGGTTTGAAATATTCCTGTTAAAGAGCAATATTTCCCTTTTTAATTCCCATTACCCTTTTATCACACTTACCCCACAAATAGAGGTTGATAGCACACTACTCGAAGCGGCTATTTTGGCATGTTTGTCTGAAAGACCAATGGTAAGGGTTTTGGTAGTGGGAGGGGGGGGGGGGGGGGGTAGATCCTACTCTGTACTAATTGGGTATGGATATGAAAAAACGGTCATATAAATAAATTTGTTTCATTCAGTCATTTGCTTTTGTGATTTGACAGCTTTGAATTTACTGTACAATTGGCCCTTAAGTCCATGTTTATAAATATTTGAGAAGATTGCTTAAATTAGGTTTGAAAAGATTTAACCTGTTAATTTTTATATTCTAGTAAATATTCTTGTGTAAAATTGTAGACATTCCATCGACTATTGCTTTAATTATAGTGGGCATTGCTAACATAATATCGACAAGCTAATTTCAAAATAAATTTTATTTCTGAATATTTTACTGTAAGGCTGTAATAAAAAGGAAATCAAATAGACATAATGTCTTTACATATACTATAAACAAATTGATTTTTAAATTTACATAAACTTACGGCTAAGCCCCTTACAGGCCTCTAGGGGCACTTGAAGAGGTGGGAGTTGAATCCCGAAAACCCGTTTTTATATAATTTGTCTATGTTGCGTTTAAGTCTGTACGAAAAAAAGCATTCTGTGATTTCTCTGGTACCCTCCCCCAAACTAATAGTTATAAACCGTCCCGGGACCTATGAAAAGCTTCCCTGTTAAGGAGAACCCGATCGGTTCAGTGGTTAGCGAGATCCTTCGGTACAGCTAAACAAACAGACATCATGTTTCTTTTTTAAAGGATATCCATGGATCTCCGGGGATAATAAAATGATTTGTTCTGTAAACTTTAATTTTTATCTAAACTATTATATAAAATAATATAAATGTGCTAAGAATTTCTCTAACTCCCCCCCCCCCCTCCTTCTTCTCCTATTGACATATTTTAATGTACGGACAAACTTTGTGGCGGCATGGCTGGTGATGTTTCCTATTTCCTATCCTGTATTTGACTGTGAGTGGTTGTTTAGAATTGCCAATATTTATATGTTGCGATAGTTTGCCTTTCCCCTAACTTTTCCCTTTCAACTTTCCCCTAACTTTTTAATAAAGTGCTTACCCTTTTGCAATAACCGTGATTACCCATTTTTAAAAGCGAAGCTTTTCTATAATTAGGTGAGTCCGTCCGTCCGTACATCTGTCCAGAACGGATGGCTTTCGTTGATTTAGGCATGTAGTTAGGTACCACCGTCATTACTAGAATCTCCGTACGTCCATTTTAAACAAGTTTTTAACTTTTTTAAACAGCAAGTTTTTATTATCCGATTAATCTAATTTTTTGAATACTGATTCCTATGACAACTAAGTACAATGTTATAAGCGAAACATCTTTATAATCAAGTCCTAAAAAAGTAAGTATGCCCTTAAACATTATCTTGTATTTAATCAGCTTTCAAGAAATTACTGACAATTTTGTATCGTCTTTTATACATTTATATTCTGATTATTCAGTTCTGACACTCTAGAGCTTTGCTTTTATGGATGTGGTCATACTTGTTAAATTGCAAGTACGTTTTTTTTAATAAGGGTGAGAAATAGAGACGTATATATTATCATGGACTTCCTAGCGACCTTCATTTCCAAGATGGAACTTACATACTTTCTCCTAAATCAAATATCTACCAATTAAAATCTCTTTATTATTAGACGATAATAAAATTACATTTGCAGATACGATTAAAATAAAGACTATCTTTTTAATTTATTATAAAAATAAAGAGGCGGTATTGATTGTTAGGTCGTTGGGCACTTTTGATGGATGCCATTCAAATTTTGGCGCGAAAGCGAAATTTAAAATAAAAGCAGTTAAATTTGTAGGTGAAGATCCCCAACCCCTTTCTCCTACCTCTATTAAGTATGTATATAAAGTAATTACAGCTAGTTTCTCAGAATTGGAAGCCACTGTCCCTTTTTAAGCATTGCTTTACCCCCTAAGAAATTGTGAAAAAGGGTATGGGGTAAAAACTCCTGTAAGCCAGTTATCTTCTGTCATTCCTGGTAACCTGAAAAATGTGCAGATTGCCAGCTAACAGGAACCTGGGATTTAGGGAAATATGCGTGCTGCTGGACCCAGGATTCTTGTAATATTGCCAGTAACCAGGAAGCATTCGTTACCAGCAATATTTTACCATGAACTGCAGTAGATCCCAGTTCGGACATGTTTTTAATATTAAAATCCAATGTAATCTAGCGATAAAAAGTCCACAGAGGAGCTTCGATTGTGGAATAAATTCATGAAAAGTACTTTAATTTCTTATCATATTTTATGTGCAAAGCCTTTCTCCAATTTTGACCATCTGTCCGTATTAAGATCACATTTATTCTGTTTGAGCCGCTAAATTACATTGATATTGTATGATGACAAAACGATATTTAAAAACCTATATCCTCAAATAATGGATGATAAAAATAATTTGCTGACAGAATCTTTATTCACTCCAATAATTGCTTGTCCAGTTTCTCATTAAAAGTCTGCCTTGAGTATCATGTGTAAGTAAGTGGGCGGAGATTTTGTTTAGCCTTTTTTTATAAACAAGAGTTAACTATTGTTTATGATTTAGGTTGACAAAAGTATTATTGTCAGTCAGCAAGTAACAATAACACTGAACAGAGAGAAGTCCATTATACAGATCTACTTTCTATCACAAGGTATCTAGTTAAATATTGGGAGGTAAATAATCTCTGTACACAATATAATTACAGTCGCTCTTTTTAAAAGCTTTTTAAAATTTGACTGTACTGTGTACAAGAATCTAGGCATATCAGAATTCCTTTAACAATAAGGTACAATTAAGAAAGTAAAGAATTTCTATAATTGTTACAAGAAAGGCCGCTTTTTCTTATAAATTCTTAGGTAGTTAATTAGTTTGTTGACAAAAATTCATATAAAATGTAAACATTGGATTTATACAATTTTGTTTCTCTGGAAGTTATCATCCTTATTTTACCTTTCTCGCCATGATTTTGTGTAAACAATTTTGTTACCTTAAAATATTTGTATTACAATATTCTAAGTTCTAATACTAATCCATAAAATTATTTTAGGAGATTAAGAGAGGATATACCAGCATGAATACCTGTGATATTTGTAACAAGAATTTTACACAGAAATATAACTTGGTTGTTCATAGGAGGGTTCATACGGGTGAGAAACCATTCTCATGTGATCAGTGTGAGAAGGCCTTTGTATCTGGTAGTGCCTTGACCAGACATAAAAGAATTCATACTGGAGAGAAGCCATTCTCATGTGATCAATGTGAAAAGACATTTACTCAGCTTAGTAATTTGACTGCCCACAAAAGGTTCCATACTAATGAGAAGCCATACTCATGTGATCAATGTGGAAAGACATTTGCAACTGATAGTCAATTGACAGTCCACAAAAGAGTTCATACTGGAGAGAAAACATACTCATGTGATCAATGTGCAAAGTCTTTCTCTGATAAAAGTACTTTGACTGTCCATAAAAGAATCCATTCTGGCGAGAAGCCATACTCATGTAAACTTTGTGACAAACATTATATCTCTAGTTCAGAGTTATCAAGACATAAAAAATCCCCTGGACATTTAAAAATGATGAAAAGCTGCAATAATACAGATCCACCTCCTGTATCTATTAGTTTAATTAAATGTGAAGAAGTTGATGTTGAAGAAGAAATTAAAGAAGAAGAAATATTTGATGAAGATCCTCTCTCTATCCAGATTAGAGCTGACAATATTGATGAAAATATTAAACAAGAAATAGAAGATCCTCTTTCTTAATGTTTTAATTTTATTTTCATGACCTCAATTAATTTTTGTACATAATTTTAAATTATTTTGTTTGTGTAAAAAACGTATTTTTTTTATGTAAATATTTTATTTTCAGAATATTATTTAACAAGAAAATGAAAAAGTATAGATATCAATGGTGAAGAGGTTTTCTACAATTAAAATTCAAAGATTTTTAGTTTTTATCAGCATAGTGAGCTACTTTACAACTAGGTTCTATCTGTCCATTCCTGTTTTCATATACTAAAAAATTCTTTACAGACTGGTGCAAATAAACTTGGTAATAAAAGCTGCTTTTTATCTAGTATATTTAGGGTTGGTCCGGATATCCGGCCATTTTCAGTATCTGACCGGATATTAAAATTATCTGGCAGGATGTCCAGCAATATAATTATAAAAAAAATCCCTTTCACAATCATTATTTCAAAAATTCTTGGTAATTAATAGCAATTAGTAATATTACTGATTAACGGGCTAATGGATGCATAAATAGTTACTTAATTTTTAGGTTTTAAGCTTTTTTTTAGTAGCAATGCTATTCTATAATTCCAAATGTCCGTCCGTCTGACTATCTATCAGACACAGATAATGGAATTTTCTGGGCTCCTATTCAAGATATACGACGATATCCTATGTCTAGCCCCTACGGGGGGCTCTAACCATGTGGGGCCTATTTCCAAATCCTGCGGGGTATCATTAACATTTACCTAGCCCTAAATAACCTAAATACGACAATATCCGCTCACTTGGCCGGATATCCTGAATCCGGCCAAATATCTATACTACCCAACCCTTGCTATGACTATAAGGCTTTTAAATATGTTCTTAATATCATTGCAACTTCAGAAGCTTTTTTGTGACTCTAGAAATATTTTTTTTCAATGTCTTGTTGGTAATTATTACTTGATTATACATCAGAGTTTTTGAATTTATTGACATAAATACATTTAATACACTTTTCATTAATAAAGATAAAGAATAATTTCCCGCCAGAATATTTATTTAGTAATAATGTTCAGTCTATGTTGTGATTAAAAGTAGGAGGAGCCCGATTGCATTGAGTAAATGGGCGGAGATTTCGTTTCGATTTATTTATAAACATGAGTAACTATTGTTTATAATTTAGGTTGATAATTGTATTAATATCAGTCAGCAACTAACATTCACAGTGAACAGAGAGAAATCCGCAGAGGAATTTTGAATTTGGAATAAACCTATGCGAGGTACTTTAATTTCTTTAAGTATCATGAATAAAAAACAATAAGGGGGGGGGGGGCTAATGACATCTAAACTTTAACAGTGAGCAAAACGGTCTAAATATTGAGCTAGATTCTTGAAACTTGGTACTTATGCCTGGTCCTATAGGTATTACATCTAGATGAAAAAAAATTATACATTTTCTATTCTTTGGTTAGGTTAGAAAACCCTGCGAAAATGAATTTTTTTTGTCTTTTTTGGTCTATTTTGATGTAGAAACTTATTGTTTTTTTCTTAAGTTTTTTCCTTGAATACACTATATGTCTATTTACAAGTACATTACTTAAAATGGTTTTGGGGACTGAAACTCAAAAAACCTATAATTTAATAACACAAAATAAGAAAAAATGCTCTTAACCCCTGCAAGCCACCCACCTAGCATGCTAAAAGACCTAAAGACCCCATTTCCGCCGGGTTTTTAATACCTAACCTAAAAATATATTTTTTCATTTTTTTATTTCATTTAGATGTAGTACCTGTCCTGTAGGACTATGTACCTACTAAGTTTCAAGAATCTAGCACAAAATTTAGACCATTTTGCTCACTGTTTAAGTTTAGATGTCATTACGTCATCCCACCTCTCGCCCTTCCCTTTGCCGCCAGAATTTTTATTTGAATAACATCACAACTATTTAACAAATTTTCTTATCCAGTTTCTAATTAAAAGTGGGATGAGTCATATTTGAACATCATATGTAAGTAAATGGGCGGAGATTTAATTTACGTAGATATAACTATTGTTTATGATTTAGGTTGACAAAAGTATCATTGTCAGTCAGCAGCTAACAATCACAGTGAACAGAGAGAAATCCATTATACAGATCTACTTTATATCATAAGGTATTTTTATATTATTTGTGTTTTATGTCTCTACTCCAGGCGTATTCTTTTATGGTATTCAATGTTTATAAGCGAAGCTTTTCTATAAATAAGGTCGGTACGATTTAGAAAGCGTAGCAACTGAATAATCATTACCAGAATTTATGTACGTCTATTTGAAACAGTTGAATTTATTAGTTTTAAAACAAATTTACTTATAATTTTCCTTAGATATATCATTTATATTCTGCTTATTCAGTTCAAGCGTTAACGTTCGTTTGTCCTACCGTTTCAGAGCTTCGATTTTATGAATGTTGTCATCCTTATTTTGTAAATAACTTCCGAATATTTTCTAATGTGTTAGTCTGTCTGTACTGCTATGAGAAATATGGAGGGATAAGACAATGGCCAATAAATTAATGTACATCCCCAATGATGACACATAAAATTACACCCGTTTAGATTAAAATTAGCGGTTGAAACTTTTGAATATTTAACTTAATAAACCAACCAACCAAAATTCAGTTAAAGTCCCAAAAGTTGTTAAGCCAACGAATAATAAAACGTTATTTTAAAACTTTGGGGACTAGTTTAATAAAACAGCGCATAGTCCCCTCTCTTTTTGAGAAATATGCTTCTCAGCTTTTATAAAAGATAGATTGTTGAAGTTTTGTGTAAAGGGGGGGGGGGGATTAAATAATTGGAAATAATTCTTATTATAGAAGAAAAACAGTGATGAATAAATCTATAAAAGTCTATAAATCTTTTTGGTTGTGTCACTAATTACCCCAAGTTTTGGTATTTTTCATACAAAAAAATGGCGGCGGGGCCGCCGTTCCTCGCCATTTTGGCCGAATTAGGCAATTTGGAATCATTTGACACCATTTTATTTTTTTCAAAAAAATTTTCTCATAAGCGACCCTACGGGGGGATTCATTTTTTTCCAAATTCTCAATGCTTCTCCTGTGCTTTTAAAGATATTGAAACAAAATCTTTTTAGGTTGGTCAGTAAAAAAAATTTAATAAGAATCGGCGGCGGTACCGTTTTCGCCGCCGCCCCCAAATTTTTTTTATTGTATTTCTCGCCGAATTAGGCAATTTGGAATCATTTTAGACCATGTTGTTTTGGCGGCAGTTGACGGTTGGAGCCGGTTTTTTGAAAGATACCAAAACTTGGGGTAATTAGTGACACACCTAAAAAGTTTTTACACAATTATCTCTAGATCTCTGGCTTTTATAGATTTATTCATCAATGTTTTACTTCTATGTTAACAATTTATTTCCAGTTCTATGTGAATGTATTTATTTATATTTACCGCCCTAGTTTATATACGTCCTGGGATGGGGGTAAATTTTTCTCCCCTGCCTCAAATATCAAATTCTAACTCCGCCCATTTATCATTGCATTAAAACAATTAATATAACACTAGCTCTTATCGTAAATTTAGGCATGTCAGAATTGTTCTGATGATTCCTTTAACATTAAGGTACAATAAATAATTTGAGGCTTTAAGGAAAATTTTGTGTTTTTATTGATAAAAATAATATTTTAGGAGATTGAGAGAGGATATACCAGCATGAATACCTGTCATATTTGTTACAAACATTTTACACGGAGAGAAAACTTGGTTGTTCATATGAGGGTTCATACGGGAGAGAAACCATTCTCATGTGATCAATGTGACAAGAATTTTTCTCAGAATGGTGCTTTGACTTTACACAAAAGACTACATACTGGTAAGAAACCATACTCATGTGATCAATGTAAAAAGACCTTTGCAACTGGTAGTCAATTGACTACCCATAAAAGTGTCCATACAGGAGAAAAGCCATACTTATGTGATCAATGTGATAAGACATTTTCTCAAATAAGTAATTTGATTAGACATAAAAAGATCCATAGTGGTGTTAATCAATACTCATGTGATCAATGTGAAAAGTCATTTTCTCAGAAAAATAGTTTAACTGTACACAAAAGGACTCACACAGGTGAGAAACCATACTCATGTGATCAATGTAAAAAGTCTTTTTCTGATAATAGTACACTGACTATACACAAAAGGATCCATACGGGTCTGAAACCATACACATGTGATCAATGTAAAAAGACCTTTGCAGCTAGTAGTCACTTGACTTACCACAGAAGAATGCATACTGGTGAGAAACCATACTCATGTGATCAATGTGGAGTTTCTTTCACACATAATATAAATTTGACTAACCACAAAAGAGTTCATACGGGTGAGAAGCCATACTCATGTAAACTTTGTGACAAACATTATATCTCTAGTTCAGCGTTAGTATATCATAATAAATCTTCTGGACATTTAGAAATGATGAAAACCTGTAATAATACAGTTACAACTTATGTTTCTTTCAGTTTTATTAAATGTGAAGAAATTTATATCAAGGAAGAAATTAAAGAAGAAGAAATAATTGAAGAGGATCCTCTCTCTATCCAGATGAGAGCTGACAATATTGATCCTCTCTCTATTGATATGTAAATGAATGAGAGTGTTGTAAATAATTTTATCAGAGAATTATAAATATTATTTTACTTTCTGATATACTAGCGGCTACGCCCCTAGAGCCTCTAGTAGCACTTTAAATGTTTTTTTGTTCAAGTCTCTACGATACTTCTTATGTTGTTTTAGAGTCTCTAGGCGAAAAATCAAGTCTCTACGATACCTCTTTATGTTTCGTTAGAGTCTCTAGGCGAATTTTTGTTGTTGATTTTTTTGTGATTTCCCTTGGGAGGGTTGTGGTACCCTCCCTCCAAATAGTTATAAACCTTCCCAGGACCTATGAGAAGCTACCCTGTTAAGGAGAACCCGATCGGTTCAGCGGTTAGCGAGATCCTTCGGTACACACAAACAGACAGACAGACATACAAACAGACATCCTGTTACTTTATTATAAGGATTAAAAAATCAAACATATACTTAATTTATTATCCAATTAAAAAAGATATCTATAACTTTTTTACTTTATCATATCACATTGGCTTAAAAATTTCTTCACAGTTACTAAGCTTCTTAAATATAAACAGTTTGTCCAGCCGTTTATGAGATAGTATTGACCATGCTTACATGAAGACATCCTATTAGTTTATAATATAAAATTTGTATATAAAATGAAAAATATTTTGTATTTATTTTGACAACATGTTTCTATAATGTACGTACAATAAATATTGTAAAATTAACTAAACATTTTTTTCTTATCAAAGCTTTTCTATAACTAGGTTCTGTACGTCTTTATGCACGTCACGGTTAGTTCTTTTCATTATTTAGGTATGTTAGAATTGTCCTGTAAAAATTTGGGTAATGAATCCTGTTACAGTTAGGTACGATTTCAAAGCATAGCAACTCTGAAAACGTTACAAGAAAAGTCCGTAAGCCCTTTTTAACCATGCTGATTTAAACTTTTTCTGAAACAATTTTTTTTTATTTAAAAGGTAAATAAAATTTAAGCAAAGAATCTCTATAATCAAGTCATAATTTAAGTATGTTTTAAAACAATATACGCAGTTTTTCATCAAGTTTAAATACTATCTTATCGGCTACGCCACTAGAATTCTCTAGGGAGAGTATATTTAAACAAGGATGACAACATACATAAAAGCGAAGCTCTGAAACGATATGACAGACGAACATTACCTTTTGTTGAGTGTCAGAACTGAATATACAAAATATGAAAATATAAGGTTTGACAAAATAATACGTAAATTTGTTGCAAAACTTCTTAAATACTAAATTCTGTTTAAGGACATACTGACATTTTTAATACTTGATTATAGAGATGCTTTGCTCATAATATTGTACCTTATTGTAATAGGAATCAGTAATAAAAAAATCAGATCAATCGGATGTTTTTATCACATAAAAAATTGTTATTAAAAAGTAAAAAAATCAACATGTTTAAATTGGACGTACGGACATTCTGGTAACGATTATAGAGTTGCTACGCTTTCTAAATCGTACATAACTACTACAGGAATCACCATGCAAAGTTTGAAATCAATAGGACAATTCTAATGGGGGGGAGGTAGGGGTTAATGCAACCAATATAAATGGCACTTAGAATTCGAATTTAGATCTGAAATAAATGCCTAAATTAACGAATAAAAGCTAACTATCTCGGACCAACGGACGGACCGACCCTAATTATAGAAAAGCTTCGCTTTTAAAAATAATTTTTGGTGGGTGTAGGGTTTTACTGAAACTATAAAGGAGAACCATATCGGTCCAGCAGTTCTTGAGATCTTCAAATACAAAACTACTTAATAAAAAGATCATAATGATCTCCTTAATTTTTTTGTTTCGGGGGGGAGGGGATAGGTGGATTTGTTTCCTGGGGCTAATTCTCATCGGTTGGTAACCTCCTCAAATTGGTTATAAACCTTTCCTTGACTTTTGAGAAGCTTCGTGGCTCAACACGTAGCGCATCCGCTCGTCGTCGGGAAGGTGATAGGTTCGAATCTCGGACCGACACCGCGGCACAACTAAAGACGTTAAAAATGGTTCCTACTGCTGCTATGTCAGATGCGCGACATAAATAGTTAGAGTAGAGGGAATGCCTTGCACAGTTGGGACTTCTCAGACAAAGGTCGTGCATCACAGAGAGTTGGTTGTCTGTTGGATGTTACTTAACCTAATATCCTTGGGTGTTTGGACAGAGAAGGGTGCGCAACAGTCATCCTTAGTTCTCCTGGATTGCTGGACCAGGACCTGGACAGTACATCAAGTCGATAAGGTCCTTGACTGCAATCCCACCCGTACGAGGTAATTAATGGAGATCCAAATCGGTCCAGTGGTTAAGCAAGATCCTTCGGTACAGACTGACAAATAGAAAAAATGTTGCCTATATAACAAGAATATCATAATGACGCCCCTTGAAAAGAAAGTAAAGAAAAACTAGAATATCAATAATTAACAACCAAGTAATTTGATTGCTTCCTGTCGGGGAGGTGTCGGGTTCGAGTCTGGAACATACCACGAAGTACTACAGATATTAAAAATGGTTTATACTGCTGCTATGTCTAGTACATGACACTACTGGTGAGAGTATGGGTAATGTGATGGCTCAAAAACACAGGCATTACCATGCACAGTTAGGACCTCCAAGTAAACATTGTGAAATCAAAGGGTTGGTTGTATCTAGCGGCTATCTAAAAGGCATTCTAAACGCCAGAGATGTTTAATATGCTCCTTAATGGTTATGGGAATGTTGACAACAAGATCAGATGTCTAGCTAATATCAGGGATCTAAAACGATAAGACAATAAATTGATATAAATTTACACAAAATTACCTTTTCTGTAGATTAAAATTGGTGGTTGAAATGTTTGACCACATAACTTAATTTACAATAACTTTGGGGACTGGTGAAATAAACATCCTATTGTCCCCTCTCTCTCTGATCTTTTAAAGCAGCTGAAGGACATGGCTGACAGACTGACGGACAAAATGTAAATTATAGACATTATAGAGTAGTGTTGCTACTAATAAAACAATTAAAATCCAATTATAAATTTTAACTTTATTCTTGTTAAAGATTAAAATATGTATGTATGTACATTAAAATATAAAAATAAGTATAATTGTAAGTATTAGAGTCGTCTTTTTACATATAAATATCTTTTAAGAGAAATTATAATTAATTTATTTACATTTTTCTGATCTATTTAACAAGTTAAGAATAAGACAATGGACGATAAATTGTTACTCAGCCCCAATAATGATACATAAGATTAGATTCTGTAGATTTACATCATTGGTTGAAAAGTTTAAACACTATTAGTTTTTAAATAAACTATCAAAATTCAATGAAAGTACCCAAAGTTTTAGAGCGGACGAATTAGATAACGTGTTTATAATACTTTGGGTACCAGTGTAATTTACAGTCCAATGTCCGCTGCAAGTACATATCAAGTTAATAGAAATTAAAACGCAGGAATTAAAGATATTAAACTCGTTAAGATATCACAAGAAAATAAAATTTTCCAGTCTGGCTTCGAAACCGATTAATATCCGCTGGATTAGAACCAGTTCTCTGCTATACTGAAATATCAGCGTATTATAGACAATTCTCCATAAATGGTTAAACAAAAATCAATTAAAATTATTACCAGTTTTGTTTAGCATGGACCTTCGGATTTCGGGTCTAAAAAAACTAGTTTTAATCTTGTAACAAATCGTTTTACTATCCACGGAGAGCTGTCTATAACACGATGCAATAATAACTATTATTAAATTTTAAATTTACGAAAATTCACATAAGAATTAAGTTAATAATTTTATAATAAATCGCATCAAATTATAGAAATCTTTCCACGGATATTAAAATAAAAGAAATCTAATATAAAAATCCTCAGGACTTACAAAACTGGTATTAATTTTATTATTCGTGGAAAATTTTCTGTAACAATGGCATTATTAATTTTTCATTGTGGCTGAGAACTGGTTCTAATCTAACGGAGATTAATCGGTTTCGAAGCCATACTAGAAAAAGGGTTTAATCTCTATTTTGATTTTAAAAGTTAAATTTAATAATGTAAAAATTTCTTTAAAAACTAATTGTTTGTATTATTATAAAAATATCGTTAATGCCGAATAAACTATAAATGGCACATAAATAAAAAAATCAAACAAAATATAAACAAGGACGTCCAAGCTTTTCATTTTTTTTAAGGGGGGGAGGGTGGTTGAATAAGTCGTTTCAATTTTTTTTAGGGGTGATTTGATGCAATTTCAAAAAATTTAGGGGTGCCAAAATTTGTTCGAGGAGGATGGGGGGGGGGGGGTAAAAACACCCTACCCCCTCCCCTTGAAAGTCCTTGAATATCATAATATATCCACAATGTAAAGATGGACAAAATGAAGTAAAAATAAAGATTTTATTACTTATAGTCCTAGCTTGAAGTTTAACATTGCAAACTTAGGTTTTTAGTTTTAATTGAGAAATATTAAACAAAACTATGCAGAATAGTGAAATGAAAATAAATATAAAAATATGTTATTTTTATAAAAAAAACATTGAAAGTAGATATTTAAAATCGCATTTTAAGCATTAGTTTTGATTTTTAACATTTACATAAATTGGATTCAAAACCTCACAATGTTAGGGGGGTGGGAGGGGTACAAAAAATAATATTTTTACATTGTGTAATGTACACTGTAAATTGTTTATAAAATAACATCTTTGTCGACTAAAGCTTGGTGAAGTTTCTTAGTGTCTGCCTGTATGTCGATATCTGCGGTTTCCTAAATTAAAAAAATATATATTTTATTACAGATTCTATATAATCATTTCTTCACCCAATTTACAATCTACTTTTAACCTTAAAAATATATACATTGTACATACTACAAAGTAGCTTGATGTCTGTCCGTCTAAAGTTCTGAAGATCTCGGTAATCACTAAACCACTTTGGATCTACTCTTTGGGGAATATACAGACTAGTCCTTTGGCGGTTTTAATCAATTTTATTGGGGTGTGTGGATCTGTCTTGTTATCCAGGGCTCGGCAGCCATGCGCTAGCCGCTTGTTGTTAGCCTCAGGGATGTCAGCCTTCAAAAGTCAGCTAAAAGTCTAAACCTAACTCAAATATGGCAATCGCTGTTTTAAAAAATTTGAAAGCTTAGTTGCGGCTGCCGAGTCCTAATTCTATCTATCTAATAAACATTCTACTTACATTCTCAGGCCTATTGACAAGTTCTTCCATTTCTTCATCTGTCAATTTATCCATCTGTCCACCAATCTATCTAACTAACTATCTATCTATCCATCTATCTAACTGTCTATCTATCTATCTAGATCTATCTTACATCTTCAGGCATATTGACAAGCTCCTCCATTTCTTCATCTGTTAATTCCTCATCTTCTTCCTCCAGGTCTAGCATGGGACACTCTGCACATCTAGATACAAACAATCATAAATTTAAAACTGAAAATTAAAATTTGGTAAAATTTAGCTTTTCTTTACTTTTCAATGACTGTGCAAGTAGACCTGTTACTCAAAATACACTTTTTCGAATTTAATTCGTCTGCTGGCCTAAAAAGTTACTTTAGGGGCCTAGAAATACATGTAACAAAATCTGAACTCTCCATCTCTACTGGCTACCTAGCGCCAGGCCTCTAAAAAAAGGCCATTTTTGAGATCCCGTTATTTCATAGTATTTCATACAAAAATTTCAAATGCATAAGAGAATGTCTTGGAGATTAATTTATGTGTTTTGCATATTTTCAGATGAAATTTTGTACATTTATTTATAGGCCCATAGAGTAACTTTTTAGGTCAGCAGAAAGTTAAATTCGTGAAAGTGTATTTTGAGTAACAGGTCTTCAATTATTCAATATACTTATGAAGTTCAATGATTATTTTTTTTATATATATTAACAAAATGAATTATAATTGGTTGTAAAACAGAAAAAAACATAATTGACCATCTCAAAAACATAGCAATGAAGTTAAACTGTAAAAATAATCTTAATGGAATTTTTCTTGATTTAATCAGAAATTGAATTTCCACCCTTCCTGACATTTTTCAACATAGCTAAAAAAATTAAAAACAACCCAAATATATTATTTATATTTCAAAAAAAAACAGAACTCAGATCAATTCTAACGGTATGTAAGGTATTTTTCAACCATTAACACAAACCGCGCAATTCGTATTTAAAACTGGGTGCACTTTTTTTATCTACCTGGATTCATTGATACCATAGTTGATACATTTTTCCCTAACGCACTTACAACCCCAAGATAGGTAGATAGATAGACAGAAAGTTAGATAGACATATAGATAGTAAGATAGATAGATAGACATATAGATAGTAAGATAGATAGATGGATAAATAGATAGTAAGATAGATAGATGGATAAATAGATAGAAAGATAGATAATTATCTACCTGGATTCATTGATGCCATAGTTGATACATTTATCCCCAACGCACTCGCAACACCCATCGTGAAACCACCTAAAAATAAATTAAATGAAAAAAAGGTTCTCAAAGCAGATCGATTCATTTGGTTTTAGGCATGCTTACTATTAAAATCAATCTTTATAAGGATAAAGAGATATTATTCGGTTTTGAAGTCATACTGGAAAAATATTTTACGTTAGATAATTCTTGCAGTTTGTCAAATAACCCCTATCCTATACTTTGTTTTTTTTTACTTTAGGTTATACTAGCGGCTTTGCCCCTAGAGGCCTCTAGCGGCACTTGAGGAGAGGAGAGTCGAATTTAATAACCCAATTTATTATTTTAGATTTTAAAAGAAAATAAAAAAAAAAATAGGGGGGGGAATTTTTTGGGGAGGGCGGGTGCCCCCCCCCCCCATTTTTTATTTTACTTAAAAAAAATTGAAAAAAATATTTTAAGGGGGGTTGGGATTTACTTTTTTGGGGCGATTTCTCTTGGGAATGTGGTGATACCCTCCCCCAAAATAGTTATAAACCTTCCCGGGACTTATGAGAAGCTACCCTGTTAAGGAGAACCCGATCGGTTCAGCGGTTAGCGAGATCCTTTGGTACAAACTCACAGACACACAAACAAACAAACATCCTGCAACTTTAGTATAAGAATTACGTTTGTTTTTATTGGGTTGTGGATAGCAGGGTCAGGACACTCTGAAGGGTTAAGGCCGCCTTAAGGGGGATGGTGTATAGATCATAAAAATTAATCCTATTTTACCTTTTTTTCATTAAATGATGTGATAAATATCTTTTTTACTTTTTTATATATTTTCTATGAAATCTCAATAAGAAATATTTTTTTAAAGCATAGCAGCTGTATAATTAATCTTATTGATTATCACCTGTAGGACGTGGCTCCCATAGAGGTACACGAGGCTTTACACTTATGCCATGACATACATTTACCTAAACAAAATAAATAAGTAATATGATGTCTGTCTGTCTGTATATCTGTCTGTCTGTCTTTCTGTCTGTCTGTAGCTCCCATAGAAGTACAGGAGTCTTTACACTTATGCCATGACATACATTTACCTAGACAAAATAAATAAGTAATTTGATGTCTGTCTGTATGTCTGTTAGTGTAGTTACTGTAGTTAGTTTCTAAAAGTGTAAAAACTTTTCTACCAATAAATTCAAACGACTGTGGGGGTAGTTTTGTTTATCAGAATCAAAGATAATGTTAATTATATGTTTTGTACACAGTCAACCCCTATATTATCCCATAGATTCATAAGAAAACATCTAATCCTAATGTGGAATGCTGTTAAAGATCCCGAAAACAGCTATAAAAATTGATAAATGTTACCTATATAAGCAACTGTACAATTAACTGTTATTTTGTTGTCATCGGGTAATGTCGATTGTTGTAACTAAAATAGATAGATAGTTAGATAGATGGATAGATGGATAGATAGACAGATAGTCAGATAGTAAGACAGAAAGATAGATAGATATGAGACTGTTATTTTGTTTTCATCAGGCAATGTTGAATGTTGTAACTAAAAAAAATATAGATATATAGATGGATAGATAGTTAGATTGATGGATAGACAGATAGATAGATAGATTTCTATGAACAGTTATTTTGTTATCTTCAAGGAATGTTGATTGTTGTAACTAAAATAAATAGATAGATAGTTAAATGGATGGATCGATGGATAGATAGATAGACAGAGAGATGGGTAGATAGTTAAGTAGATGGATAGCGAATAAGAAATTAAGGTCCCTACACAATTTAAATATACTCAATAAATCTTTATAGTTGAAATTATTTAACAATTTATCTAGAAAAGGGGTAATTTTGTTTATCATCACAAAAGGAATGTATATCACTTTTAAATCCTTGCTACATTAGGTCACCTGAGCCGAATTAATGACAACTACATGTTTGTCAGTTGGTTTGAACGCCGAGGTGGGTAGGTCGATGGGGTAATTTTGTTTATTATAATTGTGGATGTCTCACCTGAACTGAGTCTATGACAACAACATGTTTGTCCGTTGGTTTGAACGCCGAGGTGGGTAGGTCGATGGGGAAGGTGATGATTGACCATCGGTTTGACGGGTCCATTTCCTGGGTCAGCGCCTACAATGGATATAGAATATACGTGGATATTTTGATAGGAAAAAAATGGTCGTCATTTGGGTTGATAACATGGACATCACTTATTGGTCAATTCGTTCATCAAGTTGGATGGGAGAGGATGGGGTAAAGTGTGTGTATTGGGGATCATTTTTTAGCCAGCTACAAGTTTCACAAGTGCCTTCAAAAAATCGTAGCTGTCTATAGTGCCCTAGCAAAATGGTTTCTTTCCCTTTTTCTAACACTCTAATATGATGGCAATAGAATAGGAAGGCCAAAAGCCGTAACCTTTATCCCCATTTTCCTAGGGCACTAGGAACACAGCTACCAAAAATTCATGATATTCATTGCCTGTCAGAAAATGGCCTTGCTTATAATACTTCTTTTTATATATTAAATAAAAACACTAAGAAAAAATGTCCATATTTTCTTGATCAAAAGTATAACTTTTCTGGGCCAAGATGTTTGTTTACAATTAAATTCCCTTATAAAACCTTAGGAGGGAAGTTCAGAAAGTGTTAATTTAGGCGTCTGCAAGATACAACATAAAACGTCTGGTGTGTGTTTTGGGTTATTTTGGGATGGATTTAGGATATTTTTTGCTACCCTCCTTTAAATACTGAGTCTCTAAATATAAATTATTAGAGTAAAATAAATCATGAAACCGTATTAGAGTATTTACATGATCAACCATTTATATTAAGCTAAGAAATTAATATAGTTAATATCATAAAATTAATCATGAAACCTTATTGTCGTATTAAAAAAAATATGACTTACATTGAAAAGTTGGGGTGAGCTTGTTGATAAATCTTCAACATGAGACTTTTGTAAAAGTTCGTATACTGTTGAGTTATTTAATGGTAAGGGATAGATAATGATATACTTAATATCATAAAATAAATCACGAAACCTTTTGGCGTATTTAACAAAAATATAACTTACATTAAAAAGTTGTGGTGAACTGGTTGCTAAATCTTCAACATGAGACTTCTGGGAAAGTTCATGAACTGTTGAGTTTGGCATCGGGCACATGTCAACACAAGAACAACATTCAGTATACAGATAATCTACACACATTTTAAAACATAAATTTTAATTATTACTAGCTTTCTTGTTTATCTTTTTTTGAGGAGGGTTTTAGGCTATTGCCTCCTTTGGAAGAGCCACTAATAAATAACAGGGATCAAATGTAAAGATAATGACCAATAAAGTGATGTACATCTCAAATGATGAGAGACAAAATTAACTCTGCATTAGATTATAATTAGTGGGTGGAACTTTTGGACACTTAACTAAATAAACCAAGCAATCAAAATTTTAAAAAGATTCTTTAAAGTTGTTAAGCCAACGAATAATAAAACGTTATTAGACTTTGGGGACTAGTGTCATAAACAGCCCAATGCCCACTTTTAAATTTTGAAGCTGAATTAAGTATCAATATTTATATGACATCAAAAAAAGATCATAGCTAAAAATTTGAAGGGTAGCTTATCTACTAATGTTTTTTTTTGTTAATTTATGTTTTTTTTCCTAGGCATTCAAAGCATTTTTTGCAGCATGAGCAATTGTCTTTCTCCATTTCACATCTGCAGGATTGTAGCAACATACACTTGGATACTATGCTAGCACAGATAGCCTGAATAATTATAAAGAGTAACAGGATGTATGATTGTCTGTTTATCTAGAAAATCACCTTTCTTTCATATTGTAACGGACTGAAAGTCAGACGGACATACAAAGTATATAGTAACGTCGATTCTGACAAAAAAGTAAAAAACTTTTATACGACATATTTAGTATTCTGCATAACAGTTATTTTCCATTCTTTATTAAAAAAAACAAGGATGACAACATCAATAAGTAGCGAAGCACAAAATCTATTATAAAAAGAAATAACGGATAAAGTGAGTTATAGAGCAGATTATCTGCAATCATAACAAAGAAAGGAAAGAGAGAGAATATTCAAAAACCTAAAATCACAAAACCTTTTAAAAAAATAAGGTACCTATTTGAAAGTTGCAAAAAGAAAAGCAGCTAAAAATCTGCTTAACAGCAATCAAACTACCATAAATTTTTTATACCAAATTATGGTGCATAATGAATGGAATATTGGCAATAAGTTTCAGCAGCCGTGTGTCTTTTGTAGTAGCAGAAAAATCTGTTGTAAAAAGTAAAAGCAACTAAAAAGCTGCTTTAAAGCAGTCTGACCTCTAAGGATGTTTAATACTTTATTATGCTCCATATGGATAGTAATGTTGACAAAAAGTTTCATTCATCTATCTTTAATATGAGCCGAGAAAATCACGTTTCCCCAAAAATGTTTCATACATAATTACTTACATAAGGACAGACGAATATTTCAAATTATAGAGTAGCTTCTCTACTAAAAAAAAACTGCAGGATGTGTAAGTGTTTGTGTGTGTAATTATCCGTACTTGAAAATATTAAATGTTAGAAAGTTTGGTTTCTAGTTTTTAAAATGTTACTTTGCCTGGAAGAAACTAATTAGTAACTTCGCTATCTATAATAAAAAGTAGAACGATGTTTGTACCGAAGGATCTCGCTAACCACTAAACCGATCGGGTTCTCCTTTACAGGGTAGCTTCTCATAGGTCCCGGGACTAGAGGCTAGGGGCGAAGCCGCTAGTTAAAAATAAAATTACCTCATAACAAGCATAGACTATTCCACAGGCGCTGAGCAACGCAACCAACAACAAGATTTGTGTACTGATGCATGCTATACATGATTTTATAGTACTAATAATAAGATTACCTCATTACAAGCATAGACTAGTCCACAGGCGCCAAGCACCGCTACCAACAACAGGATTTGTGTACTGATGCATGCTATACATGATTTTTCAGTACTAATGATAAGATTACCTCATTACAAGCATAGACTAGTCCACAGGCGCCGAGCACCGCTACCAACAACAATATTTGTGTACTGATGCATGCTATACATGATTTTTCAGTACTAATGATAAGATTACCTCATTACAAGCATAGACTAGTCCACAGGCGCCGAGCACCGCTACCAACAACAAGATTTGTGTACTGATGCATGCTATACATGATTTTTCAGTACTAATGATAAGATTACCTCATTACAAGCATAGACTAGTCCACAGGCGCCGAGCAACGCTACCAACAACAAGATTTGTCTCATTTTTAACACCTAAAAGAAGAATCAATATACATTATTGGATTAGATGTTGATCCAGATTTTCATGTACTCTATGTCGTTTTTTGCGCCCGTTTCGAGTATTATTTTATGAAACACGCAGCGGGCTAAAATAACGACACGCACCTCGACCCCATTATATCAAGTTTTCCCAGAGGCTTTTGGGGCGTAGCTGTTGTTAACATGACAATAAATTCATTTCAAGTATATTTTTAAAAGCGAAGTTTTTCTATAATTAGGGTCGGTCCGTCCGTACGTCCGTCCGTCCGTAACGGATAGCTTTTTCGCTAATTTAGGCATGTTAGAATTGTCCTATTTATTTCAAACTTTGCATGGTGATTCCTGTAGTAGTTAGGTACGATTTAGAAAGCGTAGCAACTCTATAATCATTACCAGAATGTCCGTACGTCCATTTTAAACATGTTGATTTTTTTTACTTTTTTAACAACAAATTTTTATGTGATCTAATAATCCGATTGATCTGATTTTTGGTATACTGATTCCTGGGACAACAAAGTACAATATTATAAGCGAAGTAACTCTATAATCAAGTCCTAAAAATGTAAGTATGTCCATAACCATTATTCTGTATCAAGCAGTTTTTTAACAATTTTACTTACAATTTTGCTTCGACATTTATACATTTATATTCTGATTATTCAGTTCTGACACTATACAAGTGTTAGTGTCCGTTTGTCCTACCATTTCAGTGCTTCGCTTTTATAGATGTTGTCAGCCTTGTTTTATAATAACCATTGAGTTCTCTAATGTTTGCAAGTTTCACATCGACTTATGGATGGTATTAGGCTATTTAATTTTTAGATATAAAGCGCTGCTTTTCTGCTTTCTCTGACCGTTTGAATTCATAGCATCTAGTTGCTAGGGGCTTAGCCGCTAGTATTATAAAAAGAATAATAATTTTAAGCTTAATTTGTTATGGATGTTGTCATCCTTGTTTATTAACATTT
The DNA here is from genome assembly GCF_053477335.1 of Acartia tonsa. Classification (NCBI taxonomy): domain Eukaryota; kingdom Metazoa; phylum Arthropoda; class Copepoda; order Calanoida; family Acartiidae; genus Acartia; species Acartia tonsa. Next base: position 60,461,516 of record NC_137262.1, read on the forward strand.
GTTATTCGATGTAGTTTCTAAGTTAGGATTTTAGAAGTAGATTAAAAGCATTTCATGGCTTAAATCTCAAAATAAAATAGCCTAACACTAAGATCTTAAGCTTTAGTTAAAAATCTCTAACTACTTTATAAAATAGAACTAGCGGCTTCGCCCCTAGCCTCTAGGGGCTTCGCCCTATATAGTTTTGGGAAGTCAACCCTCCTTAATAGAAATATTCAAAAAATTATTCTTTGTTTAATTACTCTGTGGTAAAATTAAACCCAGGTTGTGCGCTTTATGCACAAAAATTTTAATTTGTACAAATTAAACCCAGGTTGTTTGCCGTATACACAAAAATTTCAATTCGTAAAAATTAGACCTAGGTTGTTCGCATACACAAAAATTAAAATTAAAAAAAAAATATTTTGATTTTTTTTTTCGGGGGGGGGGGATTCATGGGGGCTTCGCCCCATGTTGCAGTGGGGTTCCCCCACCCAAATTACTGGTTTTTGTTTAAAAAAAATTTAAAAAAAAAAAATTGTGGAAGTGGGGATTTTTTTATATTTGGGGGGGGGGCCGGGGGGTTGGGGTGTCCCACCCCCCAAGAAAATAGCTTAAAACCACCAGAGGACCATTAGGTATATTCCTAGAAGGGTAGAGCCCAATTTGATCAGCAGTTACTGAGATTTTACAAAAAATGTAAAAAAAAAATTTGGGGGGTTGGATTTTTTTTTTGGGGGGGGGGGGGTTGGGGTTGTCCCACCCCCCAAGACAATAGCCTAAAACCACCACAGGATCAGTAGGTATATTCCCTGAAGAGTAGAATCCGATCGGTTCAGTGGTTACCAAGATCTTAAGGGACAGACAGACAGACGGACGGTAAGACGGACAGACATCAAGCTACTTTGTATTATAGATTTGTGTAATAGGATAGTAGTCACTCTATGTTTGTAAACGTTCGTTTGTTTGTCCATCTAATTTAATGTCTTTGTGGAGGTTGTCATCCTTTTTTCTTACCAACTAACGATATTCAATTCAAGTTATCGATTGTTTGTTATATCAATAACTTCATTGTATTAACGCAGCCACTACATAATTTCAAATGTTAAATTTTAACGATAATCAAACGTTTTGATGAAAAAAAAAGCATTTAGATATTACAATTATTTAAGGTTAGGTACGATATGCAAGTCTCCAAGTATAGTTAAGTTTAAGTAGGGACTTGAAACACCTTACCATAATGGTTTTAAAACTGATTAATATCCGCAGGATAAGAACCGGTTCTCAGCCATTCTTAAAAATCATGTTTAGCATCGTTTTACAGACAATTTACCACTAAATACTAAAATAAAAAGCATACAATTTGACCTCTCGGTTCTATCAAAAATCGATTTAGTTTTCATTTTAATATCCGCGGAAAGCTGGTTATAATATCAACTATTTTAAGTTTCACTCATACATACAAGGGATTAGAAAACACTATCTAACGAAAATGTAAATCTCCCAAAAGCTTATATTTTAATTAAGTCTAAATAACTTTTATTAACAACTAACTAATACTTTATTGTTCTACTTATGGTCAGATTGTATTTTTAATTATCAAATATTTCTTTAACTTTAAAAAATATTTACCTTTTATGTTCTTTCTACATATGAATCAATAAGTCATTCTAGAAACTTTAATAATCACAAAATATAACAAAATATTATTTTTTCACTTTGTTTTTGTTTATATTTATTTTTATTAAGAATATAAATATTGGTATGAAATCACTGTGAAAACCAGCTGACTACTGAGAAACCCCTTTCCCCATAAATAGCCCCCCCTCCCCCCGCAAAAACTTTGGGTATTTATGCCCCTCTCCCCATTTTTTTAATCTGCTCATTTGTGTGTTTTAAGCCTTCCCTCCCCCCTTCTTTGCATTTTAGGCTTTCTGCCTTCTTACTTAATTCTTTGGTTTTAGAGTGTTTTTATATTACAGCTTAAACTTTAACATAGCCAATTTGTGTAAGAAATATACAAATTCGTTTTAAATATAGATATTTTCAACTAAAATTTAAATAAAATTACATAAAGATATATTTTAGTAATCTTCTAAATTCATTTAGTCTCTTGTAGGTCAAGCAATATTATATCCATAGGTAGCGCACCAATAACAATCTTTAGATATTTTTAATTTTATTTAAGTATTTTTTTTTGTGGGGATGTATTTATTCTTGGGACGATTTCTCTTGGATGGGTGATGGTACCCTCTCCAAAAATAGCTTTAGACGTTTCCTGGACCTATTAAAAGCTTTATTGTTTTATTTTCTAGCAGAACAATGTTTTACCTGATTATTCTTGTTAAAAAGTATGAGAAATAGAGAGGGAGTGGACATTCGGATAATTATTACACTTGTCCCCAAAGTTTTATTATAATGTTTTCTTATTTGTTGGCTTAATAACTTTGGGGCTTTTTGTTGAATTTTGATTAGTTGATGATTATGTTCAAACGTTTCAACCACTAATTTATAATCTACACAATGGTAATATTGTGTATCATCATTAGGGGTTTACATCTAGTTATCACCCAATTGTCTCATCCCTTTAGATCTCTGGATTTATATATACATAATTAGCATTGCAATAACGAGATAAAAAATTTTTTCTTGATAAAAGGACAAATATATCAATACTTTGAATCAAATGTAGGTCAATAAATCACTGAATATGACATTTTCTCTATGTATTTCATTTGAATTTGAAAGTTTGATAATCAATATATAAAGATCTTTTATGACACATTAAATACAAAAATGTATTTTGTTCATAAAAGGCTAATTGTTAGTTTTAAACGTTTTTGTACGTAGGACATCTTTTGGTTCTTTATCTACCTGCCCAAATAAACCATAGTTGAGTAATACCAAAGTATAACAGTATGTTTACAGCCTTGTGAGTTATGTAACTAAACTGTAACATTAATGTTTTTTTTTTTTATAGAAACCGCCGATGGCTTACTTCAACACCTGTTTTGGTCAAGCTACACATGCAGGGATAGACCATTGGAAAATAGATCAATAGAAAAAAAATATTTTTAAAAGCGAAGCTTTTCTATAATTAGGGTAGGTCCGTACGTCCGTCCGAGATATATAGCTTTTATTGGTTAATTTAGGCATGTTAGAATTGTCCTATCGATTTCAAACTTTGCATGATGATTCCTGTAGTAGTTATATACGATTTAGAAAGCGTAGCAACTCTATAATCATTACCAGAATGTCCGTCCGTCCATTTTAAACATGTTGATTTTTCTACTTTTTTAACAACTACTTTTTTTGTGATCTAATTATCCGTTTGATCTGATTTTTGGTATATTGATTCCTGGAACAACAAAGAACAATAGTAGAAGCGAAGCAACTCTATAATCAAGTCCTAAAAGTGTAAGTATGTCCATAAACATTATCCTGTATCAAGCAGTTTTTCAATAAATTTACTTACAATTTTGCTTCGACTCTTTCGATACTTTTATATTCTGATTATTCAGTTCAGACACTATACAAGTGTTAATGTCCGTCTGTCCTACCGTTTCAGTGCTTCGCTTTTATGGATGTTGTCATCCTTGTTTTTATAATCTTTAAGAGCAACGTTTCGGGAGAAATTATTAGCTTCGCCCCATTCATATAAAAGAGCTCTTCATTTTATGAGAGAGGAGGAGAAAATAGCTAAAAACCATCCCAAGGCTTCAATTTAGAAACGTGTTGCCAATAACCAACCATCTTGAGAGCTTCCCTAAACTTCAGGCATCTTTTGTTTTAGTAGTCACTGAGATCTTAACACACAGATAAGACACATTACGACTCTATATAATAGGATTAGTGGCTTCTCCCTTAGCCTCCAGGCCCTGTTTTGTTTTCCCTGACACGCACAACCTACCAGGTTTAGCTGTTTGTGTGATCTTAAGCTTCGGACGGATAGACAGATATAACATCGTAGAAAAGCTTCGCTTGTCCTACAAAATTCCCCATGGCCACAGGCTAATTTAGGGTTCATTTTATACAGTACATACATCACACCCCTCCTTAACCGAACTTTAGATTAAAAAAATTTTCCAAACATTTGGACAATTGGGCGTTCAATTAGGACCTAGTGGTAGTTAGAATCAGTTGAGAACAAAATCCTAGCCGTTCCTTCTTGCCAGATATCGCCATTTTAAGATTTTAAGTAAAATTACACTAAATATCCAAATAAAAACTTAAATCTTCTTACAACTTTTAGTATAATTTTAGTGAGACAGCCCCAAAACAGAGTATCTTTGCTCCTGTGGCCAAACTGACTGCCTGGAGTCCCTAACAGAGAGTACCTTTATGTGTTAACACAAGTAGGGATTCGAACCCATTCCCAAAACTAACCAAGGTGGAATAGCTGTGTATTACAGCATGAGGTCAGAATTTTCACCACTGACAGATGGAAGGCAAGGCCAATCCTAACCAGAAACCCCATCATTCACCCAAAGGCTCCAGTGGAGCACCTTGGAGGTCTGCACTACATGTTTTCTGGGATGTTGTTCACCTGCACCCAAAGATTGGGCAGGTTGAGACCTAATGGTGCCCTAAGGCTCCCATTAACCCTGCCATTTGGGCCAAGCTCAGAGTGATGTCACACACCTGGCATGTGCCCTGTCCATGAGATGCTCCCCTGCTAATCACAGATCAGCACAGCCACCATAGAAGGATAGCTGTAGGTGGTGGGCCGCATACCTTCACTCAAGATGCAAGTTAGCCCTATTCTGATCTTGATCCTCCAGGAGATCATGGTAGTGTGCATCTTGAACTATGCCCTGAGCCTGGGAGGGTTCTTTCTGAGGGTGTTGGGGACACCATAACTGTTTGACAAACCTGAGCTGATGGTATGGATAAATAGGGAGAGTAGCCATGGTCGCCCCCACTCACATTAAGCAAGTGGCCCTAGCCCTGCCAACCCTGGGGAAGGCCCAGGGCCCCTCTTACAACCAGCGGCTGAAGACAAGAAGCACTCTAATCGTACAATTAACTGTTTGGCCAGGGCAGCTTTCATGAAGCCATAGCCCTAGTCCCCATCAAATTTCATGAGGTCATTTTAGAGCTGACCAAAATGCTCCACTGCCAATTACAGATCAGCACAGCTGCCATGGAAGGATAGCTGTAGGTGGTAGGCCGCATACCTTCGATTAAGATGCAAGTTAGCACTACCCTGATCTTGATCCTCCAGGAGACATGGTGGTGTGCATTTTGAACTATGCCCTGAACCTGGAATGGTTCTTTCTAAGAGAGTTGGAGACACAGTTACTGTTTGAAACTACCCATGGTGGAATAGCTGTATATTACAGCATTGGGCTCAGGCAAAGCATGAGTTGGAGACTTAGTTACTGTTTGAAACTCTTTACGGTGGAATAGCTGTATATTACATTATTGGGCTCAGGCAATGCATGCCCCTCTGGATACCCTCTAGCTGTTGTTGGTGATCAGCAGGTTCTTACTTACTTACTTATGCCTTGGGTAGCCCTATGATGGGCATAGGCTACGGACAAGGTCTCTCCAATTCTTCTTTTCCTTTGCTAAGGCAACAGCATCACTCCATTCCATCTTCAAATCAATCATCTCTTTCTCCAACTCTCTCCTCCAGGTGTTCCTTGGCCTTCCTGGTTTCCTTTTCCCCTGGTGGGGATTAAAGTGTAAGGCCTGCCTAGTAATATCTTGGGGACTTTTTCTTAGGGTATGTCCTAACCATCTCCATTTTCTTTGCTTTATCACTGATCTTATATCTTTCATGTCACTTCTCAGAAGCAAATCTTTATTTGATATGATGTTAGGCCAGAAGATTTTATGAATCCTTCTCAGGCATTTGTTGATGAAAGTCTGGAGCTTAGTCTCATGGGTTTTATTTAGAAACCATGTTTCAGCTCCATAGAGCAGAACAGACATGACATTTGAGTTAAAAAGTCTTAACTTTGTGCGAACAGAGATGGTTCTTGAGTTCCAGATATTGTTTAGGCAAGCAAAAGCTGATCTAGCTTTACATATTCTAGCCTTAACATCTGCATTTGTTCCACCATATTCATCAATTTTACTGCCTAAGTATTCAAATGTGCTAACATCTTCCAAATTAATGTCGCCAATCTTTATTGGTTCTTGAGATGTGGCATTTATTCTAAGGATTTTAGTTTTGGGAACATTTATATTTAATCCAATTTTCTTGGAAGTTTCTGCAATCCTATTCGTCTTTCTCTGCATTTGATGTCTGGTTGTAGAGAGTAAACCAATATCATCTGCATAGTCCAGATCATTAAGATGATCAGTAACGGTCCACTGAATACCATCTCTTGCTTCACACTGTCTCATGATCCAGTCTATAGCAAGGAGAAAGAGAAAAGGGGAAAGGAGACATCCTTGTCTGACCCCAGTTTTAATAACAAACAGATCAGACAGTTTCCCCTTGAACATCACTTTACCACCACCATCTTCGTACATAGATTTGATAATGTTGATGATCTTGATTGGGATGCCATAGTGTCTCAAGATCTTCCACAGTGATGTTCTGTCCAGTGAGTCAAATGCTTTTTTGTAATCTATAAAGTTTACAAAAAGCTGAGAGTTCCATTCCTTAGATTGTTCTATTATTATTCTAAGTGTTGTAATTTGATCAATTGTTGATCTATTTGATCTAAAACCAGCTTGATTTGGTCTAAGCTTTTCATCAACTTTAGTTTTGATCCTGCTTAGAATAATTCTGCTTAGAATTTTGCCGGGAACTGATAAAAGCATGATTCCTCTATGATTTCCACATTGAGTCAAATCTCCTTTTTTTGGTAAAATGGTGATGTGACCATTTTTCCAGTCCTCAGGACAAATCTCATTATTCCAGATTTTGTGTATGAGGGGTAAAAAGGACTTGGCTGAGAGTTCTATGTCGGCTTTTAATACTTCAGCAGGAATATTGTCAGGACCAGCAGCTTTGTTATTCTTGAGAGTCTTTAACGCTTCCTTGATTTCTTGCAGGCTAGGGGGCTCAGTGAGAATATCAAGTGTATCTTCAGAAGGTGGGATATCAACTTCTTCTTCAGAAGAGGGTACATTTAGGATATCATTGAAATGTTCAGCCCATCTGTTCAGATTATCTTCATCAGTTTTCAACAGATTACCTTGTTTGTCTCTGATGTGTGAACTAGATTTGTTGAATTTACCAGTCAGTTTTCTGGTGATATCATAGACCTCTTTCATCCTATTTTGTCTTGCAGCATTCTCAGCTTTTGTTGCAAGTTCTTCAGTGTAGGATCTTTTATCTCTTTGAGCGCTCTTTTTTATGGCCTTGCTAAGTCTATTGTAAGAAGCTTTGTCAGCCTCATTTTCTGTATCAAGGACTTTTTTTCTCAACTCTTGTCTTTCGTTCATAAGGTTGATGGTATTTTGAGAAATCCATGGTTGCTTTTCATTTTTCTTGAAACCTAGATATTCTTTACTGACTTCATTATAGACAGTTTTGATTTCTTCCCAGGATTCTTCAACAGTATCATCTTCAGTGGGTGTCAAGGCCTCAAAACGATTATGAAGGTTAAGCTTAAAGGTATTTAGCTTGTCTTGATCTTGAAGAGCACTTATGTTGTATTTAATCCTTGGGTTTTGGGCTGATTGTTGTTTTTTAAGTTTTAGCTTAACAATAGAAGAGAGTAGAAAATGATCCGAGCTTACATCTGCACCTCTTTGTACTTTTACATCAAGAAGGGATCTTCTGAACTTCTTGGAGATGCATATATGATCAATCTGGTTTAAAGTAGCTTGATCTGGTGATTTCCACGTGGCTGTATGAATCTTCTTGTGAGGGAAAAGGGTTCCACCTATCACCAACTTATGCTCTGTACAAAAACTTACAAGTCTGTCTCCATTATCATTCATGGAACCAAGTCCATGTCTACCCATAACTTCCTCCATGTTTTCATTGTTATCACCAACTTTGGCATTGAGATCACCGATGAGCATGGTAATGTCCTTCTCTTTTTGACCATCCCTGTAAACTTTGTCAAGTTGGTCATAGAAGTTGTTCTTGACATCATCATCTTTATCCTCAGTTGGGGCATAGACTAATATTAGCCGCAGATTTATCCTCTTGTTAGAGGTTTTAAAATAAGCTTCCATTATTCTTGGGCCATGTGGTAGCCAACTTATCAGAGCCTTGGAGGCATCGGCTGTTAGGATAAGTGCTACTCCCTGGTGGTGACCTAGTGCCTCATCTTGTTGGCCAGAATATAGTATTCTCATGCCTGAGAGATGTTTGAAGTCACCACTTCCAGTCCATCGTGATTCAGTGATGCCTAGAACATCAATCTTGTACTTCGTCATTTCTCTAATAATGTTTTCTACTCTTCCTGCCTGGTACATTGTTTGTATGTTCCATGTGCAAATTTTGGTTGATCTACTAGAGTTGAGGAGCCTCGGTCTACCTGGTCTGCTAGCAGTTTGCCAGCCAGACGTCATATTGTTGTTGCCAACAGCCTCAGTCATTGGATCAGAAGAATTTCCCATACTTTCCTCTGTTACAAGGGTTGTTTGAGGGGTACCTTGTTGTATTTCTGTAATAAAGTTTTTCTACGGGCAGAGTTATTAGCCCTGCGCCAACCTCCATTACTGTGGAGTTTCAGGGATGACTGTTAGACTGGAGCCTCATCACAAACCCGTCTGACATGGTAGGACCTTCTCAGCATGGCTCTGGAACTCATTGACCCTCGGGCAGGTGGAACTACGTGCAAGCCATCATCCATCTCCACCTATCAGCAGGTTCTACTCCTTGTTAAAGTTCTACCTGGGGTCCCCATAGTCAGGCCCCTGCACTGGAAGTTAGGCCTGGTCTTGACCACCATCTCTCTACTGGGGGGGCCGTTTGATGCAATTGCACCTCTTTGAGGCACATTGAACACCATGGGGGTGTACAACTAAGAATAGCCCCTGTCCAGTTTCACCATCTGGGGGGCCCTGGCCCCTATCTTAATGGGAATGGCCAAGAACTTCATGCTACCCATATCCTGGTCAATGGTGAGCTCTAAACAGGTGCTCCTTGACATCATGAAAGTCAATGGGGACAAGGGCTGTGGCCCCATGAAAGCTGCCCAGGCCAGACAGTTGATTTTATAGCTAGAGGGCTTCTTTTCTTCAGCCGCTGGTTGTGGGAGGGGCCATGGGCCTTCCCAAGGGTTGGCATTGCTGGGACCACTTGCTTAATGTGAGTGGGGGCGACCATGACAAACAGTTTGTCAAACAGTTATGGTGTCCCCAACTCCCTCAGAAAGAACCCTCCCAGGCTCAGGACATAGTTCAAGATGCACACTACCATGATCTCCTGGAGGATCAAGATCAGAATAGGGCTAACTTGCATCTTGAGTTAAGGTATGCGGCCCACCACCTACAGCTATCCTTTCATGGCAGCTGTGCTGATCTGTGATTGGCAAGGGACATCTCACAGCCCATTTCAGGGGCCAGGTGTGTGACATTATTCTAAGCTTGGCATAAATGGCAGTGTTAATGGAAGTCTGAGGGCACCATTAGGTCTCAACCTGCCCAATCCATGGGTGCAGGTAAACAACACCCCAGAAAACATGTGGTGCAGACCTCCAAGGTGCTCCATTGGTACCTGTGGGTAAATGATCCTGTTTCTTATTAGGATAGGCCTTGCCTTCCATCTGTCAGTGGTGAAAATTCTGACCTCATGCTGTAATACAAAGCTATTCCACCTTGGTTAGTTTTGGGAATGGGTTCGAATCCCTACTTGTGTTAACACATAAAGGTACTCTCTGTTAGGGACTCCAGGCAGTCAGTTTGGCCACAGGAGCAAAAATACTCTGTTTTGGGGCTGTCTCACTAAATTTTTACTAAAATTGAAAGAAGATTTAAGTTTTTATTTGGATATTTAATGCAATTTTACTTAAAATCTTAAAATGGCGATATCTGGCAAGAAGGAACGGCTAGGATTTTGTTCTCAACTGATTCTAACTACCACTAGGTCCTATTTGAACGCCCAATTGTCCAAATGTTTGGAAAATTTTTTTAATCTAAAGTTTGGTTAAGGAGGGGTGTGACATCTCAAATTTTTCCTCCCGACTTTAATCCTTTAAGAAAACGGGTTGTAGCTAATATTATATAGACATGAAAAAATATTTTTGTTACGTAGACTGTATGACACTATATTAATGTGGTAATGGATGACAACATATTGACATAACGATATTATAAATAATAAATAATCAATCTTCGCTAATTATGGATAATTTTGTCCTCGTGTATTTTTATGATTTTGGGGGATTTTTAACATCGTTTACTTGTCATTCAGATAGTTTAAACAACCCCACAGAATTCTTATAGATAGATAGATAGAGTCAGGGAAGTCCATGCTCTTTATTTTATTTTGAGGGGGGGGGGGGTAAAATGAGGGGTTTCAAAGTTTAAACAACCCCATATAATTTATATAGATAGATAGATAGAATAATATATTTAAATATAGATAGATAGATTGATTGATAGATATAGATGAAAAGTTATCTAATAATATCTAATTGAATTAAGCAGATAAAAAAGATAGCTAGATTGATATATAGATAGGTAGATATTTAGATAGATAAATGAAGAGCTAGCTAGATAGATTGATAGATATATAGATATATAGGTAGATAGATCAAATGAATAGACAGAAAGTTCCATTTATAGATACACAGACAGACAAAAATGTTAGGGGTGAAATTCCATATCTAGAATCCAGGAATCTTAATGGATAAGACAATGGCTGATAAATTGATGTACATCCCTAATGGTGTTACACAAAATTACTCCTTTTGTAGATAACAATTAGTGGTTGAAACGTTAGACACTCAACTTAATAAATCAAAAATTCTGTAAAAGTCCCCAAAGCTATTATTCTAGAGGAATAAACATCCCAATGTCTCCTCCCTCCCTGCTAAAATCTAAGTTATTTAACTACACTTAAGGTATTTAAACAAGACATTTTCTGTGATATAAATAGATAGATAAATATAAGATAATTTTATATTTTAACAGAATGTTTTAGATTATTTATTATAAGGTTCTCCTTTACAGTAAAGCTCTTCAATGAAATGATTATTTACATATATCTATTTTGGGGAGAGTAAAACCACCCTCAAATACAAAAAATATCTAAAAACTTTACTTTTTCTAGTTTAAACGAAAATTAAGTCCCCATTATAGAAAAACTTAATTAATACATGATTCCAGGTTGGTTTTAAGCTATATTTTCTTCTAGGGCCGCAGCTGCTAGGTGTATAAAAGTAGGAAACTATTATTTAAAGATAAGTCGTAATTTGCTTATCAAGTTAAAATAAATTAAACACATCAAAACAACAAAGACAATCATGTCCACAAGTAGATCAGTTAAATATTGCCATGAAATTATTTAAATACCAATAATGACAACATCTATAATAGCCAAGCTATAAAATCAGAATGAAAGACAAATGAACAATAACTGTCAGAACATTGATTTATAAGTCTAAACAAAATTGTACATAATTTGTTGCAAAATTGAATAGATAGATGAATGTACGGACTTTCTAGTTCTATAATCGTACCTAACTGTCCTATGAATCATTGTGCAAAGTTTGAAATCGATAGGACAATTCTAACAAGTCTAAATTACCCAAAAGAGCTAATCGTTTTAAAGGGACGTAAAGACGGATCGACCCTAATTATACAAAAGCTTTGCTTTTAAAAAAATATATATTTTTACTTACTATACTATACTATATTTATATATACGAAACAACTTATAAAGCAGCTACGCATCAAAATAGCACGTTTTTGAGGGAATTTTTAATGAATAGACAAAAAAGATTAAAATTTAGACGGGAGGATTTTTCTTAAATTCCCCACCCCTCTTAAAGAATTGATAGATAGACGGAAATATATAATAGATAGAACGAGAGATAGATAGATAGGTAGACAGATGTAAATATAGATATTTAGATAGGTAAACAGTACGATAAATATAAATAATTAAAGATAGCTATATGTTATTCCCAAGGTTACGCCCCTAGCGGCTACTAGCGGAACGTCGTATTTTTGAAATGGCATTTTATAGGTTATTTTAGGTTATATTGGGTTAGGTGATTGCCCCAGAGGATTAGATAATTGGGTCCGCAGGGTTAGAGCCCCCCGCAGGGGCTAGAAATAGGAGAAAAGTTACTGTGAAAAATACGAGGAATCGCCCCATAAGGTGCGATGTTACGAAAGGGACTTTACGCTATGTTTTCTTTGAAATCAATGTTAAGAATAGCAAAAAAAAAACATTTTAAAGTCTACTAGGCGGCACTTGTTTTGTAGTAGGAGATTTTTTGGCGATTTCTCTTTGGAGGATGATGTAACCTTCCCCAAAAATAGTTATAAACCTTCCTAGTAACTATGAGAAGCTACACAGTAAAGGAGAACTGTATCGGTTCAGCGGTTAGCGAGATCTTTCGGTATAAATAAACATACAGATAGAGACCCTGTTACTTTTAGAAAAGGTTTCTTATAGATTTATAAATTTTAGATAAATAGTTGTATGAAATGATAGATAGATAGACTAAAAAAGTCAAAATATCGGGTACGTAGGTATAATTTTTCTTAAATTTTTCCCCCAATCAAAATAAATGTGTCTGTTTTTACGAAACAGCTCTGAAATATTTCAATATACATAATAGCAAAATATCATTAATTTTAGTCTAAGAAATACAAGTTTCGAATATCCTTATAATAAAGTAATTGAATGTTTGTGTGTACTTCTCCTTTACGGGAAGTTTTACAACTGTTTTGGAAGGATGCGAAAAAATTGGGGGGGGGGGGGGGGCGTGAATTGCACCTTTTCTTTTTGACACTACGGGGTGATCAAATCCAATAAACCACTACCTCCTCTAGGCCTCTAGGGGCGTTGCCGCAATATAAATCAATGCTTGACAATAACAAAAAAAATTATATCATGCCAGTTATTTGCATTGGCTTAATTTCTGTGTTTGGAATTTTTTCTATTTTACATAAACATCTAAAATAAAGTATTTGAGAGGGTTTTTACATCAACAAAAATCGAAGATAAATTATGAACGAGTTAACTAATACTTTAAACAAGAATGACATCATCCATGCAAAGCGCAGCTAATCAAATCATATAGACAAACGCGCATTAAAAAGCACAGAGTGACTGATCTTTGAGAAAAAAAAAACTTGATCCCTGTCTGTACCAAAGAATCTCGCTAACTGCTTAACCGATTCGGTTCTCCTTTACATTGTAGATTCCCATAAGGTTTGGTAAGGTTTATAGCTATTTTGGGGACAGGTACGACCACCCTTGAACTTTTCTTTTTCTTTTTGAAATTAAAATAAAAAAATAAGGTAGAGGGTCGAATTAAACCTTTAACACCTCAAGTGCCCCTAGAGGCCTCTAGGGACGTAGCCTTTAGTATATGTTTTTAAACATGATTAAAGGGAAAGCGAATTTGTTTATGTAACTTTGGGTTCCATTATAAATTACTGTCAAATGTCTACTCCCTCCCATTTTTAAAAGCGAAGCTTTTCTATAATTAGGGTCGGTCCGTCCGTACGTCCGTCCGTCCGTCCGTACGTCCGTCCGTACGTCCGTAACGGATAGCTTTTTTCGTTAATTTAGGCATGTTAGAATTGTCCTTTCGATTGCAAATTTTGCATGGTGATTCCTTTAATAGTTAGGTACGATTTAGAAAGCGTAGCAACTCTATAATCATCACCAAAATGTCCGTACGTCCATTTTAAACATGATAATTTTTTTACTTTTTTAACAACAAATTTTTATGTGATCTAATCATCCGATTGATCTGATTTTTGGTATATTGATTCCTGGGACAACAAAGTATAATGTAATCAGCGAAGCAACTCTATAATCAAGTCCTAAAATGTTAGTATGTCCATAAACATTATTCTGAATCAAGCAGTTTTTCAACAAATTTACTAACAATTTTGCTTTGACTCTTATACATTATATTATGATTATTAATGTCAGTTTGTCCTACCGTTTCAGTGCTTCGATTTTGTGGATGTTGTCATCCTTGTTTTAATAACAACAGATTTAATATATTGAAAGGTAAAACATTAGCTTCTTTTATTATGAGATTTAAAAAGCTTAAAAAGTATAACAATAACAATCGATATATTATTACTTGGATATTGCACCAGATTTGCATGTACTCTTTTAAGTGATACTCGCAGCTGTCTCAAATAAAGATAACCCCATCTCCTCCTCTCCTAATAGATGAACGAACTGACCAATAAATGAGGTCCATAATAACAGCCTAAATTGACGACAATTTTCCCCCTGTTAATTTATCCACTATTCTGTAGTCATTGCAATAGCATTTGCAAATAACAACATAAAGGCAGGGGACATTGAACTGTAAGGTTATCTGGTCCCCAAAGTTTTAAAAACAGCATCTCTATTATTTAATCTTAATTGGGATGTACAAACCTTTAATGTCCAAACCTTTCTGCCATTATTTTTTTTAAGAATGTGTAATTTTAATTATTTGGGGTATAAATGTTAATCAATTATGTTCCTCAAATATCCAGAACAGTTGTCTCCATAAAAATATATCAACTTTGGTAATTATATCAATTCCCCTATTTTCCCCATTTATACTGGTCATGTATCACAATTTTATTTCAATATGCGTGGAAAATTAACTGTAATATTTTTTTAGAATGGCTGAGAACCGGTTCTAATCAAGCAGATATTAGTAATTTTCGGAGAAAAAATTTTCCTTTATATTCTATAACTTGTTATAAAATCAAATTGTAAAGACAGATAATGTTAAATAAGGCATATATCTTCCCTCAAATTTACCTCCAATTACAAACAATTTACGCCTTTTCATCGAAGAGAGGCGGGGAAAATATTTCACGTCAATTGATCTCTCCCTGAATTATAACTTCCCCTTCCGGTGTTAAAGGAAAGTTTACATAACTTTACTGAGATATTAAAGGATTAAATAACACCTTATGATAAACTAGCGGCTTCAACCATAGCCTATAAGGGCTTTGCCCCAAGAGGTAATTAAAAAAAAAAATTAAGTACTTCTGGTGCTGCAACCATTAATTTTAAATTAGATGCCTAAAAAAATTTTAGAAAAATATAGGGGCATTTTTTTTTGGGGGGGGGGGGAGGTATGTGGTGTCCGACCCTCCAAGAAAATAGCCTAAAACCACCACTGGACCAGTAGGTATATTCCCTGAAAAGTAGAATCCAATCGGTTTGGTGGTTAACGAGATCTTAAGGGACGGACAGACAGACAGATGGACGGACGGACAGACATCAATCTACTTTGTATTATAGATAGATGAATCAATAGATATATAGACAGATAGATAGATAGATTAATAAAAGAAAGTTTACATAACTTTACTGAGATATTAAAGGATTAAATATCACCCTAAGTAAATCATAGATAGTTAGATAGATAGATAAATAGATAGATAAAAAAATGATATGGTATTAAAAATAAAAAAATAAACACCCTAAGTAAATCTGAAATTGTATAAATTTTCATTTTGTTATCCGCGAAAAGTTGTCTATAATACTATAAAATAAATAACTAAATTATTGAGTAGCTTTGCACTAATAAATTACACGTATGAAATATTCCCTTTGTAATGTAAGACGTTCGTTCCAAACAGCATAGACTCGTTAGAATAATCAATTTCCTGATATCAATATGTGTGTCTGTTTTTCTGTGTGTTTTCCCTGACAGATCTCACTAACTGCTACACCAATCATACTCTCATGGGAGGTTTTTAACTATTTGGGAGAGGATAATTCTAGAATGTTTAAATTTTAATGTCAAAATAAATATGTTTATGTTTAGGAAAATTTTGGAAAACATATGATTTTGAAGTAATAACTTTTTACACTAAATTTAAGAGATTTTTCGTCTTAAGAATAACCATTCCAAAATTTAAAGTAAAATTTTCAACTTTTCAAAATTTACCGTACCGATTAAGAAGTAAATGAATAATTTAAAATCTGTAGGACAATTCAAACAGACCTAAATTACCAATCTGAGATATCTGTTACGGACGGACAGACGAACGGACGAACGAACTGACTCTTATTATATTAAACTTAAATAATTTAAATGAAGTCAATTGGAATAAATTAGCTGTACTGATAGAACATACCCATGTTTAATCCTTATCTTATAAAATCCGCCTAAATTTAGTAGTAGCTGCAAGGGAGGGAGGGGACATTAGACTTTAAATTATTCTGGTCCTCAAAGTTTTTTTCATCTGTTTGGGGACTTTAGTGTACAAACTTTTCTATATATTTATTGTAATCTTATTCATAGTAATTGGAAGGGTATATAAATATATCGTCCATAGTCTTATCCCTTATGATCCCTGAATTATACCTGCAATTCAAAATGTCATGTTCATTTAAAATAACTTTTTATTTCCTACATAGATAGATGGATAGATATATATATGGGTGGATAGATAGATGGATGGATAGATGACTAGATAGATAGATATATGGAAAATTAAATAGAAATAAATATGGATAGATAGATAGATGGATACTGATAGATATGTAGAAAAATATTTAGATTGATAGATAGATAGATGGATACTGATAGATATGTAGAAAAATATTTAGATTGATAGATAGATAGAAAGAAAGAAGGATAGATTTACTAATAGATAGAAAGATAGATAGATAAATATTAAAATCCCTCTATAACCTAATTACTTCTAGCTATTACAACACCAATAATAATAGAAAACTAGATAGATAGATGGATAGATAGATATTTAGTTAGATAGATAAATAGATATGTATATCTTAATTGCTTCTAGCTGTTACAACACAAATAATAATAGAAAACTAGATAGATAGATGGATAGATAGATATTTAGTTAGATAGATAAATAGATATATCTTAATTGCTTCTAGCTGTTACAACACCAATAATAATAGAAAACTAGATAGATAGATGGATAGATAGATATTTAGTTAGATAGATAAATAGATATATCTTAATTGCTTCTAGCTGTTATAACACCTTTAATAATATAAACTAGATTGATCGATAGATAGATAGATATACAGATACAGAGGCGTCCAAGCCTACGGCAACCCCAAATTCATTTTTTTTGGGGGGGGGGGGGGTAATCACCCCATTACCCCCCCCCCCCCTTGGACGTCTATGTACAGATAATTCTTAAAATCCTTCTATAACCTAATTACTTCTAGCTGTTATAACACCTATAATAATAGAAAGCTAAGTAAAATATTATCTCTAAGTAAATAATAACAAGGATGATAACATCTTTGAAAGCGAATCAGGATTATCAGACAGTAGGACAAACGAACATTAACTTAACGAGTGCCAGAACTAAATAAGCAGAATATAAATTTATATGTTCAAACTAAATTGTAAGTAAATTTGGTGCAAAACTGCTCAAATACAGGAAACTCTTTAAGGATATATTTACATTTTTAGGATTTGGTTATAGAGATGCTTCGCTTATAACAATGTTCCTTGTAGTAATAGCAATCAGAAGAATAGGATAAAAATAACACATAAAAAAGGTTAAAAATCAACATGTTGTAAATGGATTTTTGGACTTTATGGTAATGAATATAGAGTTGCTACGCTTTTTATATCATCCCTAACTCTTACTGGAATTATCATGGCAAGTTTGAAATCAAATTCTAACATGCCTAAATTAACGGTTAGAGCTAACCGTCACGGAGGTACTGGTGTCCGTAAGACTGAAACTAATTGTAGAAAAGCTTCTCTTGCAATAATGTAGTAACAAGTAGAATATAATCTTCATACGTAGCGCAGCAATAACAAGTAAAACTCAGGGATCTGAAGGGATAAGACAATGGCCGATAAACTTATGTACATACCCAATGATAAAAAACAAAATTACCACTTCTGTAGATTACAATCATTGGTAGTAACGTTTGGACAATAAAACTAAATACACCAACCTATCAAAATCCATTAAAATTCCGCAAAGTTGTCAAGCCCAGTGCCCACGAATAAGAAATCATTATTAAAAACTTTGGGGACTAGTGTATTTAACAACCCATTGTCCCCTCAAATATTATCCCTAAATTTCTAAATGATTATAAAGTAGATTTACTACTTCACAGATAAAGAGCAGGTACAATATTAGCTCAATCTACTCCAGGTAATGTGACACAATATAATTTAAAACACCTAAAATACTTTCCTTGTTTAAGAGAATTATTTAATCTTTTAAAAACTAAAATATCAGAATTGAATTAAATCTTCTTTTATTTTTGTTAAAATGAATTTAAAATATAAGTTTTATCTGCTTTTATTATAATATATCATATTTTGTATAGTTTCTATAAGTTTAAATTTGAGACACCTAGCGGAAAATATTTTAACTAGTATATAAACAAGTTTTGAATGTATTTTGATTTTTAGGAATAGAGGGGACATTTGATTGTAAATTTCACTGGTACCTAAAGTACGTTCTCTCATTCGTTGGCTAAAATCATGATTGGTAGGGTTAAACTAGCAGTGTTCAAACATTTTCTCCAATAATTTTGATGTACAAGAATTGGGAAGAATTTTGTTGATCAAATTTTATATGTCTTATCCCTTAAGATCCCTAATAAAATTTGACTGTATAATTTTGAGATATCTAGCGGAAAATATTTAAGTTAGTATATGTATGTAAACATTTATCTTATCTAGTTTGTTCTTTTAGAAAGGGATAGGATATTGAATTCTAAATTCCACTGGTACCCAAAGTTTTATAATCATTATTCTTATTTCGTTGTCTTGATTAGACACTCAAATCGAACCATAACTTATTTTAGTTTAAAAAGTAAAGTAAAGAGCTAAAAGAAAGAAATAGAGAGAAATGTGTAAGTCAAAATGGAAAGGAGATATATGTGAAAAAAGGAAAGAGGGTGGATTAATATTATATGGAGGGTTGGGGAAATGTTAGTATACACGCCGGCCGGACGGACTGACCCACGTGCCTTTCTCTATCTTTCTCTCTCTCTCTCTCTCTCTCTCTCTCTCTCTCTCTCTCTTTCTCTCACACACACAGATACACAAATATATGTTGTATATGTAATTTAAAATTACACATGACTTTTGCTTTCTTTTCTCTCTCTTTCTCTCTCTCTCTCTCTCTCTCTTTCTATCTATCTACCTTTCTCTCTCTCTCTCTCTCTCTCTCTCTCTCTCATACTCTCTCTCTCTCTCTCTCTCTCTCTCTCTCTGCTCTATTTCTCTCTCTCTCTTCCTCACTCTTTATTTCACCTATGTGACAATTGCTTTCTCACTCTCTCTTTTTCACATTCTGTCTCTCTCTCTGTCTCTCTCTCTCTATTTCACATATATGACAATTGCTTTCTCACTCTCTTTCTCTCTCTCTCTCTTTCTCTCTCTCTCTATTTCACCTATATGGCAATTGCTTTCTCTCTCTCTCTCCCTCTCACTTTCTCCCTCTCCTCTCTCTCTCTCTCTCTCTCTCTCTCTCTCACTCCTCTATTTAATTGCTTTCCCTTGAGAACAGACACAAATCTTGGCCCTGCGCCAAGCAGGGCATTATATTTACTGCAATAAATAAATAACTATTATTAAGCCCTTAAATCTTTTCTAAAATTAAGTTATGTAGATTTTTGTATAAATTTTTAAAAAACCCTTAACCCTAAATACCCATTATATTTTAGTTTTGATTATTAATGAGTTTCATAGTCCCTATATTTGTTAGTATGACAGTTAATTAAAAGTTGCGTTAGACTGAAACTCTACTGTAATGTTAATGTTATAGGACCAACATTTATATTTCCCTAGATGCAGAATGTTAAATACTTTTAGTTTGTGAATTGAGTTTTAGGTGAAAAATACTAAAATAGTGCCTTAAATTTTTTTTTGAAAAACCTAAATTTTGAGTTTTTAAAATTGTAATAACATGAAAATATAGGAAAACATTGATGGACTTACGGACAAAGTGATTTAAAGAGCAAAAATTCAGCAGCTATAAATCAAGATTTAATTCATATAAAAAACATTTTTTGTAGTACGACTGACAGAATAACGGACCAAGTAAATAAAGTTGGTTATTGGTAATTGGTTCAGGAATTCTTCACAGACAAATTTTAACTTTATTAGCCATTAATATCTTGGCGGATTAACATTATTCAAAATTGTCTGTCTTCTGTAAACTGATATAGTTCCCCTTTACAATGAAGCCTTAGGTCCAAGCAAAAGGTTTATTACTATTTTTGGGAAGGTTACCTCTACCCCCCCCCCCCCCCCCCCAAGAAAATCCATCGCTGGAATACAGTCCCTCATACAGACCCTCAAGTGCCCCTTAGAGGCCTCTAGGGGCGTAACCGCTAAGTAATAATAGATAGGTAAAAGGGAAATGGTTCTTTGCACCCATCGATTTATCCAATACGTAGACTACTAGAGGCTAGTGCTGTAACCCCATGAAGTATCATATAAATATCAAAATACACAATTTTTATGACGGAAGCAGACGCATTTCATAGAAAAATGAGTCTAAGTTTACGTACAAAATAAAAAATCATGTATTTGATTTCTATGGGATTACTTTGTAATCAGAAGAGAATTATGAGAAATTGTAATATTGCACCAATCGCCCTATGAATCACTATGATACATATAGAGACTTTTAGAAAGCATAATTGCAACAACAGATCTATAGTATAGATGTATATACAGACAACTACCTCCCTTCATTTGTCAAAGACCTCTTTCGTCTGCTTCAAAATAAATTTCTGCTACTTAACTGTGTTAATATAAGCGATACCATTGTTTGATTTTCAATGACCCAATAGAAAGGTTGCACAAGACGATTGCATTGGGGAGATGCAGTTATTTAACCCTTTCTCCCTCTAGTGTTTTACTCTAATATTGCAACTTATTCATATCATACCTAATAGCACAGGAATCTTCATGCATTAGGGTTTAGAATACATAAATAGGACGATTTTATGATCTTCAATAATAAATTTAGAAATTATAGAAAAGTTAAACTTTAAAAATAAATAAGGATGACAACATCCATTAAAGTAGCGCTCTGAAACGATAGGACTTGATTATAGAGATGTTCGCTTATAAAATTGTACTTTATTGTCGTAGGAATAAAAATACCAAAAATCAGATAGATAAGATGATTATGGATACAACAGAAATCACCATGCCAATTTGAAATCGATAGGACAATATTCTAACATGCCTAAATTAATGATAAACACTATCCGTTACGGACGGACCGACTCTAATTATAGAAAAGCTTCGCTTTTAATCAGCTTTTATGTTTTGATTATATTTCGATTAGTTTGAAATAAAAATAGGACAACAAATTTTCGTGGAATTTTTTAGTAAAATTCCAAGAACTTGGGGACATTCGACTGTACATTATACTGGTACCCAAAGTTTTATAAACACGTTTACTTAAATCTTTGGATACAAATCTTGACCAACAATTTATTCTTTTGAAAGGGTAATATTGTTTGTAATAATTGGGTATATAAATCGCTTTTTTTGTCCATTGTCTTATCCCTAAAAATCTCTGGTAAATGTGACTTACGCAATTTTACTATAGTAGGTCAACTATGCGAAATAGTATTTGCAAATTTTTAATTTACTTATATTCTTAGTAGCGCTGCTATTAATTTACAAACGAAGCTTTTCTATGATTAGGGTCCGTACGTCCGTAACGAATAGCTTTTTTTTTATTAATTTATACAATAATCGTTACCATAAAGTCCCTATATAAAGTGTATATTTGAAACATGTTGTTAACTTTTTTTACAACAACTTTTATGTGATATAATCATCTGATTGATCTGATTTTTGAAGTACAATAAGGCACAATATTATAAGCGAAGCATCTCTATAATCAAGTCCTTAAAATGCAGTATGCCCTTAAACAGAATTCAGAAACTTATATATTTATATTTTGTATATTCAGTTCTGACACTGTGCAAGAATTAATGTATAGTCTGTCATACCGTTTCAGAGCTTTGCTTTTATGGATGTTGTCATTCTTGTTGAATCCTAAAAATGAAAGTATGTACTTATAGTGTATCCTGTATTTAAGAATTTTGTAATAAAGTTATTTTTATTATTGTTTACAAATTAATGTTCTGCCTATCAAGTTCTGACACTCTTAAAGAGATATTTTTTCCTTCCTTCTTATTTCAAATGTAGAATTGTATAAAAAAGGAAATAAGAGACCTCTATCTTTAATACAAGCCGAAACAGAAACAGTATTAATTACCTAAAAACTAATTTCTTTTCAGAAAAATAAACAACTTAAAAATCTTCTAAAATAAGCATAAAATAATCCGTGAGAACCAATTCATACACAGACAAATTTTAACACACAAACACTCCACCCAGCAAACAATCTGGCTGAATTACGACACCAAGGAATGGATATATAATATACGTGGATGTTATGGCAGGGAAATATTGTCTTTAATCTAGGTTGCTATCATGCTAACATTTATTGGTCATTTCGTTATTTTTGAGAAGGAGAAGGGACAAGGTAAAGGTGGTGTATGGAGGTATCCCTGTTTTAGCTTACTGCGAATATTTATAGAACATGAAAATCTGGTGTAATATCCATGTTATATTATATCCATTGACGCAGGACTCGAAACTGGGGCTGTATCCACGACGAATAGTTAGTATGTCTAGTGATATTGACGAAGATACAAACAGCAGTGATAACAACGCGGCTATCTACTCCTCGAAAGGAATTGTTAGAGTTAAATTAATTATTGTATCATTTTATATTTTAATTTTAAATTCTCTTACTGGGTATTTGAGGCGGGGTTTCTGGCTATTTTGTTTTCAGATTTTAGTCTTGGAATGGTTAAAGCTAATCCCCCTCTGGCTCTTCGAATGCAGAGCTCATAGATGCTAGGGGCAAAGCCGCCAGTTATTGATAAACTATTCAACGAAACAAAAATAAATTCTTTACCCGAGTTTTTTTTCTTTCTTAATCATTTCAATCTCTTAACTTTTTGCTCTGGCGGTGTTGTTAAATTTCATGAAATAACGCATTATCCTTCTTTTTTAGTATAAAAGCTACAATATAATTCACTTAATCTGTCCGTCAGCCAGTTCGCTATTGGATAAATGTGATTTCTTCAGCTGCTATTTAAGATAGACTGATTATTTATATCAATGAGCACCCAGTACTTATGCTCTTAAAATCAATTTGTATACCAATTCATAATATTTTTAAGCTTTTCTACCTATAAATGTTGTCATCCTTGTTTGGACTCTAAACAAAACCGATTTGAATCAGGAGTTGAAAGTGAATCTAAGAAGCAAGCTACAAGCCAGGTATGAAAATATTCAATACTACAAGTAATAGGATGTCTGTTTGTTACATTTGTTTGTATACTTATCTATTTGTCCATCTGTCTGCCTGTCTATTTGTATGCCCAATTGTCTGTCCAAGTGACTATTAAATTGGCTGTCCAATTGACTGTTCAATTGACTTTTCAATTGATTGTCCAATTGACTGTCCAATTGACTGTTCAATTGACTGTCCAATTGACTGTTCAATTGACTATTAAATTGGCTGTCCAATTGACTGTTCAATTGACTTTTCAATTGATTGTCCAATTGACTGTTCAATTGACTGTCCAATTGACTGTTCAATTGACTGTTCAATTGACTGTCCAATTGACAGTTCAATTAACTGTTCAATTGACTGTCCAATTGACTGTTCAATTGACTCTCCAATTGACTGTTCAATTAACTGTTCAATTGACTGTCCAATTGACTGTTCAATTGGCTGTCCAATTAATTGTGCATTTGACTGTTCAACAGTCTATATGTTGACTGTTCAATTGACTGTCCAATTGACAGTTCAATTAACTGTTCAATTGACTGTCCAATTGACTGTTCAATTGACTCTCCAATTGACTGTTCAATTAACTGTTCAATTGACTGTCCAATTGACTATTAAATTGGCTGTCCAATTGACTGTTCAATTGACTTTTCAATTGATTGTCCAATTGACTGTTCAATTGACTGTCCAATTGACTGTTCAATTGACTGTTCAATTGACTGTCCAATTGACAGTTCAATTAACTGTTCAATTGACTGTCCAATTGACTGTTCAATTGACTCTCCAATTGACTGTTCAATTAACTGTTCAATTGACTGTCCAATTGACTGTTCAATTGACTGTCCAATTGACTGTTCAATTGACTCTCCAATTGACTGTTCAATTAACTGTTCAATTGACTGTCCAATTGACTGTTCAATTGACTCTCCAATTGACTGTTCATTAACTGTTCAATTGACTGTCCAATTGACTGTTCAATTGGCTGTCCAATTAATTGTGCATTTGACTGTTCAACAGTCTATATGTTCATTTTTTGTCCAGTATCCTGTATTTAAAATTACTGTTCTTCTTTTAAGTTCCGACATTCTTAAAGAGTTATTGTTCGTTTGTCTTTCCTTCTTATGATAGAGCTTCGCTTTTTGGATTTTGTCAACCTTGTAAAATTAGAATATATTTTTTAGAGTTTAGCAGATGCCAGAAAGCAAAAAATAACTATACCTGTATCGACAGAAACTAATATATAATCCTATGATATATTTTAAAGAGTTATTGTTCGTTTGTCTTTCCTTCTTATAATAGAGCTTCGCTTTTTGGATGTTGTCAACCTTGTAAAATTAGAATATATTTTTTAGAGTCAAGCAGATGCCAGAAAGCAAGGACTGATTATACCTGTATCTACAGAAAGGGGCCAAGGCATAGCCAATCCTATAATCACAGATTTTAGAAAGTTGGGACTGCAAAATAGTGAAGGTATACTATTATATAAAGTAGTAAGTGTCTTTTTTTCTAAAGCTTAAGATCTCATAAATTACTAAACTGATTGGGTTCTCTATTCTAAAGTAGCTTTACATAGGTCCAGTGATGGTTTTAGGCTTTTTCATTTTCAGATTTAATATCATTGATTATCTTTTTTACACTCAATGTATAACTGTAATTGTTCTGCCCAGTATGGCTTCGATACCGATTATTTCAGACAATTTTCTACGATTAATAAAATAAAAAATCATAATATTAATAACAGTTTTGTCTAAACTCAAATGAATCTTTTAATTTTTCAATTTTACTTTCCGCGAACAGTTGTCTACAATACGATATTATTTCTAGCAACGTATTAAAACAGCTTTCCGCGGATATAAAATGTACAATTATAATATTAAAACCAGTTTTATAATTGTAAAAATCTGGATATAATACGATGCTAGACATAGTTTTTTTCGTATTGATGAGAACCAGTTCTAATGAATACGATAAATAACTATTATTCATTTAATATTATTCATCGATAGCGTGTTATGATATGAACCTAATTGCTCCAGGAATGCTTCATTCATATGTGAACCTGGTGGAGCGAAGTGATGACGAAGAAAAACCAGCTTTACCTGCTAGGAGGAATATATTTTATCAAAAATTAATTAGGTTTCTTAAAAGCGAAGCTTTTCTATAATTAGGGTCGGTCCGTCCGTCACGGCTAGCTGTTTTCGTTAATTTGAATATGTTAAAATTATCCTATTCGCCTGATTCCTAGTACAACAAGGTACAATGATATAAGCGAAGCATCTTTATAATCTCTAAAAATGACAATATGCCCTTAAAAAGTTTAATTATTCAAGCAGTTTGGCAACAAATGTAGTTACAATTTGTAAAGACTGCATTAATATTCTGCCTATTCAGTTTAGACACTCTACAAGTGCTAATGTTCGTTTGTCCTTCCATTACAGAGCTTCGCTTTTATGGATGTTGTCATCCTTGTTTTCATGCAACTGCTAAATAATTGTCTTGAAATATGGGATGATAAACAAAATTATCCCCTGTAGATTAAAGTTAGTGATTGAAACATTTGGACACATGAAGTTTTGAACCAAGAAAGATTTAATAAAAATAACCAAAGTAACTAAGCCATTGAACGAAAATCGTATTTATAAAACTTTGGGTACCAGCATGATTTATAGTCCAATGTCACACTCCTACCTAAGGAGAAAAGTATACGTAGTTTTAATGACAAATGTCTTGTTATGGCTAATATTGAACCATTGTTAATTATTTTTGTCTGTTTTTTTTTTGCTCTAAAGATTTAATAATTAACTTATGTGCTTCGCTACTTATTTATGTTGTCATCCGTATTTAACTTATATCTATATTTTTAACTTGAAACTAAAAATAATGTATTCCCCTAATCTTAACAGAGATCGTCAAAGATGTAAACCCCCTTCAACAAGGTAATATTAATTTTATTTTATTTCTATGTTCTCATTTTATGATAATTTTAATATTAATTGGAGGTTGATTTCAATAGTTGGGGGGATGCCTTGGCACAAATATATATCACAAAATATTTTGTTTCCACTCAGTAAATAAAATCATACAAATAAGTTGGTGGGATAGATTTTTTTATATTCCAATGTTCTATCTTTGTATATCAGAAACCAGCTGACAAAGGTTGTTAAATTAAAATTTTCTTAAAAATGGCTTTAGAAAAATTTGACCCTGTTCATAATACCAGGGATTTTAAATGATAAGATATTGGTTAATAAACTTATATACCTCCCTAATTATGATAAACAAGATTGCCCCTTCTATAGATTTAAATAATTGGTTGAAAAGTTTAAACACTAATAGTTTAGAACTAACCAATGAAAATTCAATAAAAGTAACAAGTTTTTAGCCAACTAAGACAATGTGGTTTTAAAACTTTGGGTACCTATTGAGTACCTTTTTGGGTACTGATTCTACCTCCTATCTTTACACAGGAAGAGTCGCAGTAAGGACAGAGCCCCTAGACTTGAGGAGGGCCAGGAGGAGGATGACGGGGATATATCCACTGAATATGAGAGAATAAAGGTAGATAGATAGATAGATAGATATATAAATATACAGAGCCCCTAGACTTGAGGAGGGACAGGAGGAGGATGACGGGGATATATCCACTGAATATGAGAGAATAAAGGTAGATAGATAGATAGATAGACAGAGCCCCCAGACTTGAGGAGGGACAGGAGGAGGATGACGGGGATATATCCACTGAATATGAGAGAATAAAGGTAGATAGATAGATAGATAGATAGATAGATAGATAGATAGATAGATATATAGATAGATAGATAGATAGACAGAGCCACTAGACTTGAGGAGGGACAGGAGGAGGATGACGGGGATATATCCACTGAATATGAGAGAATAAAGGTAGATAGATAGATAGATAGATAGATAGATAGATAGATAGATAGATAGATAGATAGATAGATAGATAGATAGATAGATAGATAGATAGATAGATAGATATATAGATATATAGATAGATAGATAGATAGACAGAGCCACTAGACTTGAGGAGGGACAGGAGGAGGATGACGGGGATATATCCACTGAATATGAGAGAATAAAGGTAGATAGGTAGATAGATAGATAGTTAGATAGATAGATAGATAGACAGAGCCACTAGACTTGAGGAGGGACAGGAGGAGGAGGACGGGGATATATCCACTGAATATGAGAGAATAAAGGTAGATAGATAGATAGATAGATAGAGAGATAGATAGATAGATAGATAGATGGATAAATAATTAGATAGATAGAAAGATATCTGTATTTGAAGGAGCATACTTAAAATAGAAAACACAATCAGTTCAGTAGTAGATCTTAGACAGAAAGATAGATAGATAGACAGGGAGATAGATAGATAGACAGATAGATAGATAGATAGATAGATAGATAGATAGACAGAGCCCCTAGGCTTGAGGAGGGACAGGAGGAGGATAACGGGGATATATCCACTGAATATGAGAGAATAAAGGTAGATAGATAGATAGATAGATAGGTAGATAGATAGATAGATAGATAGAGCCACTAGACTTGAGGAGGGACAGGAGGAGGATGACGGGGATTTATCCACTGAATATGAGAGAATAAAGGTAGATAGATAGATAGACAGAGAGATAGATAGATAGATAGATAGATAGATGGATAAATAATTAGATAGATAGAAAGATATCTGTATTTGAAGGAGCATACTTAAAATAGAAAACACAATCAGTTCAGTAGTAGATCTTAAGCTTTAGACACAAAAAAACAAAAACTCTTACTACTTTACATAATGAATTATACATTGGAATTAGGACCTTATTATTATTATCAATGCTAAATATATAACATTGATATTGAACTGAAAGTAAAAGTACATTGTCAGTAAATTAGGTTAAGCTCAGGGGTTTTAAGGGATAAGACAATGGATGATAAATTGATGGCTTCCCCATTATTACCCCTTCTGTAGATTAAAAGTATATATAGAAAAGTAACTATTCAATAAAAGTAACATATTTTTAGCAAACCAATGAGAGATCTTGTTTATAAAACTTTGGGTACCAGTATAATATACAGTTCAATGTCCCCTCCCTCCCTCCCTGTGTTAGTTAACATGGGGAGTTGAACAGAAATTTTGTGCTCCACTGAAAATTGACTTTGGGACGCAAATTGCATGTAAACAAGTACGACAACATTCATAAAAGTGGAGCTCTATATAACTCTTGTAATTTCTAGGATAACGCTAACAGATATGGTTCTTCTTTACAATGAAGGTTATGATAGCAAGGTTTATAACTATTTTTGGGAGGTTAACTTTACCATTCTAAGAGAAATTGTCACCCCCATCCCAAAAATATTTTTTTAATTTTCATTTTAAAACTTGTATTGACTTTCGCCTTTGTGCGGATATAGACTGACAAACATCCTATCAATTAGGATATGAAATGGCTAAAAACTCAACCTGTAAGAAAATAAATTAAGAGAATCGACGCATTTTTACTGCTTGTTTTAAAGCTTGGTATTTAATATATCATTATGAATTACATCATTGCTTTTTACTTATATATGCGTACTGACGTGAAAACGATACAATCCCTTGTTAAGCTTATTGGATCATTCACCCCAACCCTGCTTCCTACACTTAAATTGAAAAATACCAAGGAAGGGAGGGGACATAAAGCTGTTTATTACACTAGTCCCAAAAGTTTTACATTAACGTTTTTATTATTTCTTGGCTTAACAAGTTTGGAGACTTTTATGGATATTGATTGTATGATTCCTTAAGTTTAGTGTCAAAACGTTTCAACCACTAATTGTAATAAACAAAAAGGATAATTTTGTATGTAATAAATGGGGATGTAATTTAATTTATCGGCCATTGTCTTATCCCTTTAGACCCCAGATCCATATGTAAGTGGGTTGCTTGAAGGTTTACTAAGAAGTAGAGAGATTTTACCGTAAAAACTGTTTCAAGGGTATTTAAAGATAAATGTGAAGATAAATGGATAAATAAGTAAAGTAAATATGTACACAGATAGATAGATGATAGATATAGAAAATATTTAAGTATTATGCAAGTAAAATATATATACTGTTTGCTTATTGGTACAGGGAGTCTATCTTGAATACAAGCTAAGAAATTCGTATTCCCCTCCACACCGTTTCTAACAGATGGACAAACAGACGTATATTTTGAATTATAGAGTAGCTTCACTAGTAAAAATATAAATATAAAAGTAGAAAATTACCTTTAAATTATATTTAAGTAAAATGAACTGACAAGTAAAACAAAGAGGGGTGAGGGGATCATAAATGAAATTTTAAAGCGATGGAGGCTTGAGACAAAAGTCAATTTTAAATGATACCTTTTTCTGACTACAATTAATGTATAATTTGATATTTTAAAGATTTAATGTTATTCTATTTTTTCATGTGAAGGAACGAGAACAAGAGTTGGATAGAGTTCATAGGAGGAGTAGAGAACTTATGATGAGGTATAGACATAGATAGATAGATAGATAGATGGATAGATAGATGGATAGATAGATGGATAGATAGATAGATAAATAGATATATAGATAGATAGATAGATAGATAGATAGATAGATAGATAGATAAAGGTGCACACACTATTGACCTTATTTCAATACAAATATTTGACACCGATGATTGCACTTTTAACAAGGATGACAACATCTCATATAGCGAAACTTATTCATAGATTCAAATAAACCAATAAAGGGCAATTTTTTTATATGAATATTATTCATATTGTAAAAGAGATGTAATAACCGATTAATATCCGCTGGATTAGAACCGGTACTCAGCTAATCTGAAAAATCATGTATCCACGAATATTAAAATAAAAATCTTAAAAAGATTGATATCAGTTTTGTTAGCCTAGGCCTTTAATATTTAAGTTTTAATATTCGTTGAAAAACTGAAAAATATTACGATTCGATACATGATTTTTCAGTATTGTTGTCATATGGTTATTTTGCTTTATAAAGCATGTGTAATATACTTCGGAAATTAATATTTAAGTTTTAAATCAATAGGATGATTTTATCAATGGTTTGAAATCGATAGAAACATTCTAACATGCCTAAAATAAAAATTTGTCAGACTTTCGAACTTACATTTATAGAAGAGCATCACTTAAAAATGTCTCAATTCTTTTTTTTGTGAGCTAAAAAGTGCAGCAGAAAAAAAATGTTTAAATTTGTGACAATGAAAGATTTGTGAATTGTATGTATGAGGTAATTGTCAGGGAGGAAGGGGACTGTTTGGGCTGTTTGTTACACTAGTCCCCAAAGTTTTTTATAATAATGTTTTCTAATTTTTTGGCTTAACAACATTAAGGACTTTTATTATATTTTTATCTGATTTCTTTGAATGTCAGAACGTTTCAACAACTAGTTGTAATCTGCAGAAGGGATGATTTTGTGTATCATCAATAGCGATGTACATCAATTTATAGGCCATTGTCTTATCCCTTGAGATCCCTGGGTAAAATATTGTATTCTGAAAGTGGAGCAACATGCAGTGTAAGGGATTTTAAGGGATAAGCTAAATTCAATAAAGGAGAAAAAAGTTTTTTAGTCAACAAATATGGTAACGTGGTTATAAAACTTTACAAACCAGTGTAATTTACAGTCTTGACCTAATTAAAAGTTTAATCAAATGAATTATTTCCATATTCCTTTATTTTATGAATACCTTCATCAAAGGGTTAAATTTATAAACATCATTCAAACAGTTTTTAAGTTTATATTTTTCCGCTATGATATTTTTTAAAAATTACTTTATAATAAAAGATTAAGCATTTCTTGCACTAGAAATATAAATCTAAACATACAGACAACAAATTTTAAAAAGGCATTTAAAATATCTTTTAAAGTTTTAAAATAGAATAATCTTTATGCAACGTTTAATACTTTTAATTTACCAGACTTATATAGCTTTCTTTCTGTTGTAAAAATAATGAAACCATTGCGTTGGGCTATTTGTAAAGAGGACGTTTATATTTGAGAACTAGTGTTCAGTTTGATATTAATCAGTATATTTATTCTACTATCCTAAAATCGGAGTAACTTGCAGTATAACTATGAATCTTAAGGAATAGGATGGCATAATAATATGGATATCTTAAAAAAATACCCCTCCTTTAATTAAAAAATAATGGTTGAAAAGTTAAAACATAAATGATTTAGGAAGAAACATGGCAAACTTCAATTAGAGATTTTTTGTGAGTTTGATTTGTGTAACCAAATTCATTATTTTCATTTCATTTTACCATGTATCATCAAAATCGTCATCGAAGGGGTAAACAGTATATGCATAGTTCAAAAGTAAATATTTTTTCTGCTACGATGTGTTTTTAAAATTATATGATAAAAATTAATAAGTACTTCCTGCACTAGAATTAAAACTTACCTCTAGATATAAACAAACAATTAAAAAGACATACAATAAAAATTTCATAATTTTTTACTAATATAATTTTTCCAGTAACATTCGATACTTATTTATAACATATTTTTTACTATAACAATATAATCAACTTTAATTCAATATTCTGATTCTTCTAGAACTCTTATATTTGAGAACTTGTGTTCTATTAATATTTAATAAGAGAAGCTTACCATCCTTTAGCATTCAATATCGTGGGGTAATATGATTTTCACTGCTACTATGTAAGATAGACTGCTAATTTTGTTACAAAGATTTTACTGTTTACCAATGATTATCAAGCTTACAACTTACTTATTTCATCGGTCTGTAGATCATGCTTCGATCATTTTATAGTGTTCAATAGCGGCTATGCCCCTAGAAGCCTCTGGGGAACTTAAGTAATTCCAAAAATTTCACTTAGAGTTTTTAAAAAGAAAAAGAAAAAAAGATTTTGGAATTGGGGGGGTTAATTTTTTACAGGGTTAATTTTTTTGAGGTTGTAAATACCCTCCCCAAAAATGATAATAAAACTCCCCTAGACCTAAAAGAAGCTTCAATGTAAAGGAGCACCGTATAGGTTCAGTGGGTAGGGAGATACTTCGCTACAGACGAAAAAAGGTTACTACTTTATATAATAGGATATTATTGTTTTCTGAAACTGGAGTTAGATACAATATAACTAGGAATCTTAAGGGATGAGACAATGGACGATAAATTAATGAACATCCATAATTATGAGATACAAAATCAATCCTTCTGTAGATTATAATTATTAGGTTGAATAGTTTAAACAGAAGTTTGGACAAAAACAATTCAAAATTCCATATGAACACAAAGTTTTTTTAGCCAACAAATTATATATCTTTGGGTAGAAGTTAATTTACAGTCAAATGTCCCCCTCATGCCTAGGAAAGTTTTAAAAGGCTAAAACGACCAGAAATTAAATAATTAATCATTATAAATCACAACTCTGTTTTAAACGGTGATTTTGTGTAAAGTTTAATCTATGTAATCTAATCAATAACTAAGGGGTCGTATAATTTTCCTTAAACTCGTCACCAAAGGGTTAAATTTGGAAATATTATATGAAAGTAAAATAAGTAAATATTTTAACCGCTATGATCCCCTTTACATTTTTGTTGTTGTATATATAACAACACGTTCTTGTATTGGGATTCTTTTTTAACAATTTAGCAACAAAAAAATTTTAATTATATTATTAATAATTCTTACATTGCTCTACTAAAATAATTAGCCCCGTGATAAGTTTTAAAAAATGTATACTTTAATTAAGTACTTTTTTAATGTATTTTATGTCAACTTCAGAAAAGTCATATCCATCAAAGGAGCTTCTTATATTTGAGAACGTTTGTTCTAATTAAATTTTATCAGCGTAGATATGTTAAAGTTCATTTATATTGACAGTATAATTTCTGCAGTTTTAATTATATGTTGAAATAGATGGAATAATAAATCAGAGAAAGTATTTCAAAGTTTTTGAGCCAACAACTATCAAAATGTAGTTATTTAACTTTGTACACCAGTGTCTCACTCCAATGTCTTGTCCCTTCCTGGTAAAACACATAAACATGTAATGAACAAGTATCAGTTTTTTTCGCAGCAAAGTTTTAAAATGCTAAAACAATTAAAAAAATTTAAATTGATAGGTCATTTTTTTTTGTTTCAAATGATAATTTTATTGAAACCAATAAATAGAATGTAAAATATTTGCATATTACTTTATTTCATTTGATTAAACCATCAATGAAGGGGTAAATGTAAAACTTTAAATGAAAAGAAAAAATTTCATATTTGTACCGCTATAATTCCTTTTTTAATATTTATGTAATTATAATAATAAAGCTCCCTCATTAGAATTTTAATATTAAGAAGTAGAGGAATACGAAAATCAGAAATAATTATCATAAACCTATTTTAAGTTTTACTGAGAATATAAGTCATGCTACCAAATGAAAATTTTTATGAATATTTTTAAATTCATATAATATACTTTCACTAACTAATTGCTCCAGGAATAGTAAAATTCCAAATCTGTTTATATTTGAGAACTTTTGTACTAATTTTTGTTCATGAAAATGTATTGGCTGTGTTAAGATAGACTGCTAATCTTTATGTTCATTCTCTTTATTAGTACCTAGAATATAATGTATTTGGTCCATTATTTTGTCAGTCATACTACAAAGATTAGTTTTATCACATTGTTTTATAGACAGCTTTTCCCAAATATTGAAATGACAAATAATAGAATTAAATATTTACCTGATTTTTCAGTATGTCTCAGAACCGATTTGAATACCGCAGATATTAAACTATTGAAAGCTGTACTGGATTCTTAGTTACCCTTTCTTAAGATTCAATTATTGGTTGAAATGTTTGGACCAACCAATAAAAATTTTATTAAAATATTCAAAGTTTTTGAGCCAACAAATATTAAAATGTGGCTATAAAAATGTATATGTGTCAGTGTCCCACTGCAATGTCTTCTCCCTTCCTGGTAAAGCATATAAACATGTATATGTTTTTTAAAATTAAAGAAAGTTTTAATATGCTGAAACAATAAAAAATTTTAAATTAATAGATGATTTTCTTTGTTTCAAATGTTGATTTTGTTGTAATTAATTAATAGAAAGTGTAATATTTGCATAATTTTTATGAAATCGTCAATGAAAGGGTAAGATTGTAAACTTTTTATTAAAAGAAAAAAGTACATAATTTTACCGCTATGATTCCTTTTTTGGAGGTTATTGATTTCATTATTAAAATATTCTTGCTTTGTATATTTAAAATTAAAATAATGATAAAACAAAAAGTAAACCAGAATATTTTGTTAAACATTTCTGTTTTATTTCATTCAGATAATTTGTCCTTTGACAATAGACATAATATTTGTAATTTCAATAAATTTCTTCCCATTGACAATTTAGTTAAGTCCATCTCTAGTTAGCGTTAAGCCTATGCTTTTATATTTGAGAACTATTGTTCTAATTTTATTCTATAAATTAGTCTCAATAATATAAAGAAAATTAAAAGAAAATTTAAGTCTATTATTTACATATTATGGTTAAGTAAGTTTTGCAAGTATTGGGATGTATAAAATAAGGGATTATATATAAATTGATTTTGAATTAGTTTATCTATAATACAAAGTAAATAGATGTCTGTCCTTCCGTCACTCGGTCAGTTTGTCTGTCTGTCTGTCTATATGTTCTGTCCGTTCATCCGTCTTTCTTTTTATCTGTCTGTATGTATATATGTTTTCCGTCTGTCTGTTTGAAGCTTAAGATCTCAGTAACTGCTGAACCGAAGTTGTTATGCTTCTCAGAGTATATACATATTGGTATTGCGATGCTACAGCTAGGGTCGAAGTAGCTAGTATTTTTATTAAAGCTTTACATTTTTCATATTTTCATTTTTTCCCAAATCGTCTGAAAAGAGATAAAGTTCTCAATAAAATTATGATTCATATAAATACCGGAATGCTTATCTTTAAAGAGTTTATTTTAGTAGATTAAGATTTAAGTTTTAAAATTTTTTACATATATTTTTAATATTACTAATTGCTGAAGAAAAGAAATAAACTCATTTTCCATTTTTGTTTTGTTTTATTATATTTTGAAAATCAAGGATAACTTTTGATTAATAAGTAATTTAATTGGTCTCAAAACTTACTTAAATATCCTCCAATAGTCTAAGGCCATCAGTTACAGTCATAAATATTTAAGAATAAAAGTTTTATTTATTAATAAACGATATTGAAAGAACAGTAAGAATTTCTGAAGCCTATTGGAAGCTTCATCGTTAAGAAATTCAAGCGACAGACAAACGAACTTCCTCTAATACAAAATCAAAATAAAGAAAGACAGAAAATTTACTAAATAAAGAAACTGATGTACCTTTGAGTCGTAGTTTAATTTTAAGTTCTCGTGAGATGCGTGGTGGTGGTTCAACAACAGTTGGCGGTGGAGTTATGACAATCAACAACGGCAGTGGCACAGCAGTTTCTAATAATATTACAGGAAGGTTTCATAATCAAACTTAACAATGGATTAATTTCTACTTACACTAGATTTACATGTACTCTGATAAAGTAATACTCGCAGCTGGCTAAAATAACTATTCCCCCCTTTCATTTTACTCTTACTTGTTGAATAAACTGACCAATAAATAAGTTCCGTATTAGCAACCTGACTTGACTACAAATTTTCCCCTGTCAATATATTCACGTAATCTATGTATATTATCACGATTCAGTTTTCAAGTATTGATAATATTTAAAATAAATATGAAACTATGAAATTGATAGGAGGTCTAGGACGTGATGCAAGCCTAGAGCGTGGCGCCAGGAGGGGCAAGGTTTTGGAGCAACATTTTAGGATGTCAGCTGATAGCTCTCAGGTTAGTAGGGTAGATAGATAGATAGACATATAGATAGTTAGAAAGATACATAGTATAATTATAATTGCTGGAAAAAAATCTATTGATATATAGATAAAAAATATAATTTAAATTGATTTAGGCACCCTAGCACATATTTTGATAGTTTTGAATTGAATTCTTCATCTAAATAGCCTAAACCCTCATCAGAACCAGTTCAAAGCTTATCCTGAAAACTTAATCTAAAATGAGATCTTTTCAGGATACATCAGAACGATAGATAGTGTTTGGCATTTTAAAAATATTGCTGTTTTTTTCAGGGTCCCGCCTATTTCAACCATCCCGCCCCTCCGTGCCACCCCCCACCACCTCCTAACAGTAAACCCCCACCCCCCGGCAGCCACCATTTACAAGCACCCCCACCTCCTTGTCATCCCCCACCCCCTCTCCCATCCACCACTTTTCATTCGAGGTAAGAGCTCTTATCATTATATTAGACTTCCTAGAGTTGTCCTATCAATTTCAAACATGGTATAATGATTCCTGTACGATATAGAAAGCGTAGCAGCACTATAATTGTTACCAGAATGTATTTATCTCCATTTAAAACATGCCAATTATAACAATTCTATCATCTGTTTTTTTATAAGGATGCCTTGGACAACAAGGTACAGTATCATAAGGGAGGCACTTCTATAATCCTATAATTGAAAGGATGTCCTTTTAAAATACAGTTTTGCATAGGCTTACAAATTAATGTTCTGACACTCTACAAGATTTAGTGTTCCTTTGTACTTCTTTCTGATTTTATATCTTTGCTTCTATTTGCTTCTGTAGATTAGAATTTGTTGTTAAAACATTTAAACACTCAACTTAATGAGTCAAACAATCAAAATTCACTACAGTCCCCAAAGTTTTTGAGTCAACGAATAAGAAAACGTAGGGGACTAGTATAATAAAGAACCCAATATCCCCTCCATCCCTCATAATATTATTATCAAATAAAGATGAATAAAAAATATATTTTTTTAGGTATAAATCTCCGTCTCCAGGTGACATGAATCAGCACAACCACCAACACAATAGCACACACCAAATGCAGCGCAACCACTATAGCTCTGGGGGTGGTGGCAACCCTGCCTATACTTCTGGGGGTGGTGGTGGCAACCCTGGAGATATTCATCGGCATTATTCATCCGGACACCCTGATTATAATCATCATTTTAACCATAATAAATATATCAATACTTCAGCTGCAGGTAAGAAGAACTGAATAGTTGATTGATTGATTGATAGATAGATTGATACACAGGCATTATTAATCATCCGGACACCCTGATTATAATCATTATTTCAACCATAATAAATATATCAATACTTCATCTACAGGTAAGGAGTTATTAGTTAATTGATTGGTTGATTGATAGATTGATTGATAGATTGATTGATATAAAGATTGATAGATAGAAAGATTGATTGCTTGATAATTTGATTGATTCTTCATCTGGACACCCTGAGTATAATCACCATTTCAACAATAATAAATCTATCAATACTTCATCACAAGGTAAGGATTCATTGATTGATAGATAGGGATATAGATAGATAGATAGATAGACAGGTATTATTCATCATCTGGACACCCTGATTATAATCATTATTTTAACCATAATAAATATATCAATACATCAGCTGCAGGCGAGTATTTATTGATATATAGATAGAGAGATAGAATTATTGATTGATTGATTGATATATTGATTGATAGATTGATAGATTGATAGATTGATTGATAGATTGATAGATTGATTGATAGATTGATTGATAGATTGATTGATAGATTGATTGATAGATTGATTGATAGATTGATTGATAGATTGATTGATAGATTAATTGATAGATTGATTGATTGATTGATAGATTGATTGATAGATTGATTGATAGATAGATTGATACACGGGTATTATTCATCATCCGGACACCCTGATTATAATCATCATTTTAACCATAATAAATATATCAATACATCAGCTGCAGGCGAGTATTTATTGATATATAGATAGAGAGATAGAATTATTGATTGATTGATTGATTGACAAATTGATTAAGGGAAGGTTGATTAATAGATTGATTGATTATAATTATCATTTCAACCATAATAAATATATCAATACTTCATCTACAGGTAAGGAATATAGGAAAAATAGGAAAAAAGTTTAATAATTCAAAGGAGTATTTTAACAAAAATGAATTTGGAAGTTTTAAACTATACACTTATTCGTGATGCAAAAGCATGCGAAAAAAAAGAAAAAATAATATTTTATTTCCAAATAAGTTGTCATTTATGTACCTAATTTCTTGTTATTGAATCTGTGGGCTTCAAATTTGGGGTATTGGGTCTACTTGAGGTAGTAAGATCGGTGTATTTCTTGCAGGCTTCCTTTAAAAGATTAATGAAGTAATAGAGAGTTTGATTATCAAATTAATTAAGAAAAGATAGATATATTAATTAAGATATGGATTTATATGTAAAACAATTGAATAATTTTTAGGTGGAGTGCATATGAGAGGTGGCACCAACATGAGTATGGCAGGTTCTACTCCCAGCAATGGAACAATAAGGAGGAGGGTTCAGTCTCCCAACAGAAGAGATTTCAAAGATTTTACCTCAATTAGAGATATCAGATCTCCTAACAGGTGGGCGATGCTAGAATCTGTACATAGTGCCCTAGGAAAATGGGGATAGATGTCACTGCTTTTTGCCTACCTATTCTATTGACGTCAAGAAATACCCTATACCTCATCTTTTTCTAGAGGGTTTTCTTTCCCTATTACTTTTCTGTTTCCCTCTCCTATGACGTCAATAGAATAGGTAGGCCAAAAGCTGTGACATTTATCCCCATTTCCCTAGGGCACTAATTACAGCTACGCAATGCTACTATATGATTAGTTTGTATTTAATGTAAAGTATAATCCTATTAGATAAAGTTGTAAGGTTTTTTTTATTTTATCAACATGGATCTAAAAGGATAAGACAATAGCTAATAAATTGATTTACAATGTACTTCCCCAATGATGATACACAAGATTACCCCTTCTGTAGATTTGAATTAATGGTTGAAAGTTTTGATCACTCAACTTAATGAATCAACCAATCAAAATTCACTAAAGTCCCCAAAGTTTTTAAGCCACCAACGAATAGGAAAATGTTGCTGTAAAACCTTGGGGACTAGTGTAATAAACTGCCCCCTCTGTTAATTTGTTTTAACAATTTTCAATCTATTTGGTCTCTTATAAACGTAAACTAAGCAAATAAAATTAAAATCAGGATTTAAAAAAAAGTAATTAAGATTATTTTTTTTAATTTGCTAACAATCAAACTTTTTTGTGGCTGACAAGTTTATTTGCAGTTCCTTGGGTACGTCACAGTATAACTACCCAAATTTTCTAAGGTATAATTCTGCTAAATTTC
This sequence comes from Acartia tonsa, assembly GCF_053477335.1. Taxonomy (NCBI): domain Eukaryota; kingdom Metazoa; phylum Arthropoda; class Copepoda; order Calanoida; family Acartiidae; genus Acartia; species Acartia tonsa. The sequence continues at coordinate 60,501,258 of NC_137262.1, forward strand.
GCTTACAACTCTTAAAGGGATATTGCATCTGAAAGAAAAACTATTTTTCCTCTAACTGCTCTGCCAAAATGGGATATTATTATAATTTAAGCTCCAAAATAAATAATTATCATTATTGACTAGCTAAAATTTAGTATTAACAAATGCAATTTACTAAAGACTAAATGTTGTATTTTAATTTTGATTTAATTTAATTTTTTTCCCTGAATTTTGTGCAACTAAAGTTAGGTTTAATTATTTCTATATAATCCTTCAATTATAATAGTTCTAATGGAGCAATATCCCCATCAATGTTGAAACTGTATATGTGTTCTATTAGCTTCTTCATAATAATAATTTTAATACTTAATTTTTAAAATAATTTTACTATAACATTTGCTTTGATACCCTATAAACTGTTAAACTTGTTTGATATATAATAATCCAATTATGTATAGTCATCTTTTGTCTGAAGTTTAAGATTCCGACATTTGAATAGGTCCCGAGAAGGTTTTAGGCTATTTTCTCTACCCATCTATCAATTGAAATACATAGCCACTATTGGGGAGTCACTGGAGTCCTCTTGAGACACTAATGGGAAGGCAGGAGGGGGGAGAATGTCTACCCCCCACATTAAATATATGATCTAAACAGAAACAGAAATTAGGGGGGGAGGGGGGGTTGTAGGAAGGTATAATATTTTTGGGCGATTTTAATGGGATGCCGATGATAAACTTTGCCAAAATAGTTATAAACCTTCATTGGTTCACTGTGAAAAAAATGTGAATTACTAAGAATTGATATGAATAAGATTGTTTATTTTTGTTACAAGCAACACACTTTTTCTCGACCTGTAAACAATTTTAAAATATTTGTTTTAGTTTTAGCTTTATGAACTTTAAACTTCATATTTAGACTAGTGGCTACGCTCCTAGAGGTCTTTGGGGTACTGTAAAAGAGAACCATATCGGTTCAACGGTTAGCAAGATCCTTCGGTATAGACAGAAGAAAAAACACACAGAAATACTGTTGATTCTATATGAGTATTTATGCAATTAGGAAAGTGTTAATTTCTTTTTAAAGCCCATCCCTTATGCCAAGATGTGAAGCTATGTTATGTGATTAAAAGGTTTCAGGATAATTTAATCTAACAATATACACATATAAATTTACTGGGGGAAAACTACAACAACAACTACTACTACTGTAACCAGAGACGTCCAAGCTTTTAATTTTTAAAAATTTTTCAGGGGGATAAAATTAATATATTTTTTTTTAATTTTGAAGAAGGTCGTTGGTCGGAGGTGGTTTTTAAGTTTGAGGGGGGTAAACGACCCTTTAAACCTTTTGACATCTATGGCATGCAATAACCTGAAATCAAAAATAGCTGTGAAAGATTTTATAAGTAAATGTTAAAACTTAATTAATACATAATATATAGATATTGTAAATTTTTTTTAGGATTACGGGTAGAATGACAGATGAAGAAGAGGACTCAGGTATCTCTCTAGCTATTTATTTGATTATCTATTTATCCATCTTTGTATCTATCTATTCATTACTATTTTACATCTAGTTTTTCTATATTCATCCATCTTTCTTTCTAATCATCTATCAATCTATTTATCGATATAACTATACATCTTTCTATTTATCTAACTATCTATAGATCGATCAATCTATCTCACTAATTAACCTTCCATGAATCCATACATCTATCTATCTATACATTTATTTATACATCCTTAATTTGATTAGAGTGATAAATATTGCTTTAGAAGTCTGAAGAAAAATATTATTTTCATATATTCTTGCTTAATTGTCATAGAAATAGCCATTTCAAATCTTATACATCATTAGATTAAAGCGATAATTAAAGGACGGACTGTCTGACATAATATGGAAAAGCGGTCAGGGAGGGAGGAGATATTGGGATATTTTTTGCATTAGCCCTCAAAGTTTTGAAATAAAGTTTTATTATTCGTTGGCTCAACAACCCTTGGGACTTTTATTAAATTTTTATTAGTTGGTCCATGAGGTATGATAAACAGAACGTGAATTTTTTGGGATGTAAATCAATTTATTGGCTACTGTCTTATCTCTTTAGATCGCTAAAAAGCGGTGCAGTTTTTTTTACTATGCAAATAAAAGTTGTTTGTTGTCTTTCATTGACATTTTAAACTATGATTTGCATTTTAATATACATAGTACATACAGTTTGACTTTTGTAAAACTGTTGACTGTTTTTTTTTCATCATCCTTATAAAATAGTAACACTGAATCTGTGTCTGTCTGTAAAGAAAGATCTCGTTAACAGCTGAACAGATAGGGTTTTCCTTTTTGTTTCTAGTAAAACGTAATACAGCAAGGACTTTAGAACTATGGGAGTTTAAAGGATAAGACAATAGGTCAACAAAGTTATGAAATTTAGGGTACCAGTAAAGAATATCAAAGCTTCTCTGAGAGCAATGAACAATTAACTGTTTTAGATATATTAAGCAACCGACTTTAAAATTATGTTGTTCCTAGAAATAGTCTTAAACTGCATTTTGTTTATTTTCTTTAATGACTATTTTAAAAATTAAAGGTCATAAAGAAACATATACAATTATTTTCATAAGTATCGCAGCAACAATATTTGAACATATTCTTTTGAACCATGCTAAATTTAGAAAAAAAGGAAATTTCTAAAATTGCGTTCTTGAGTTCATCCCCCCTCCCTTTTTTTTTATAAATCTAAGATTACTTTTTAAAATTTATTACTTTAGGGTAGATAAAGTTAGGTTATATTGATTTCTTGGTAGCCCAATTTTAAACCTTTTCAAAAATGACATTGCTTTTGAATGTCACATTTAGAAGATAATCTTGAAATTTTTAATAAACCTTAATAACCTTAGGACAAACAGACGTATTGTATAGAGTAGCTGCGCTACTAAAACTGTCTTAGTCGGTGTCTAAAAGCATATTAATCAAATAAACTAAATGACAAACTTACATATTATAGTTATAGAGTAGCTTCGCTACTAAAACTGTCTTAGTAGGTGTCCAAAAGCATTTTAACAAAATAAACCCAATGACAAACTTACATATTGTAGTTATAGAGTAGCTTCGCTACTAAAAATGCCTTAGTAGGTGTCTATAAGCATTTTAACAAAATAAACCCAATGACAAACTTACATATTGTAGTTATAGAGTAGCTTCGCGACTAAAACTGTCTTAGTAGGTGTCTAAAAGCATTTTAACCTTTTTTTAACAAAGCATGCAAATTAAAAGTACACTTCTTAGCTTAAGAATAAAAATGATTCAAATGGTACCCAAAGTTCTATAAAGAACATGTTCTTTCATTCGATGGCTTAGAATCTTTGGGTACTTTTATTATATCTTTATTGGTTGGTAAAAACTAGCTATGCCTAAACTTTTTCATCAAAAATTAATTAGTGGTAATATAATTTATCATAATGGGTGGTGAACAGGCACTTGAGATGGTTTTAGGCTGCTTTACAAAGGGGTGGAGATGATTCTTCTGTATCATGAGGCAAAGCATTTTTTAAGAATAAAAGTAAATATTGGAGTTGCTTATGAGTGTTTAATTTTGAAGTTCAGACACCATAAACTATTTTAACAGTGGAGATACAGTGGGAACTTTAACACTTTCTTAGGTTTAATCTTTTGTAGACCTTTATAAATATCTATCTCAAATATTTAACTAAATGAATAGATGTTTTCATATACCCATTTATTCTTTTGTTCTTATATTTATTTATAATCTAATCTATCTATTTATTATTGTTTTTTTTTCTTCATTTTTTAACCTGTTAAAATACATATTAATGTACAAGGACGTCCAAGCTTCTTACTTTTTTTTGGGGGGGGGGGAGGGTGGAGGGCATAAAATCTGTTTGGGGGGGGGGGTGGGAGTTTACTCACCAACCCCCCCCCCCCCCTAAAATTCTTTACCTTCAAGGTATATGTAAATGGGTGGGGGGTAGATATCCTTTAACTCCGCCTATCTCTGACTATCTATCTTATTTATTACTCATCTACTTATCTACATCTATTATAGTATCTATTTATCTATCTATACAAATAGATAAATACATATATCTATCTATCTAGGTGCAGACTCTATGAATGAGCTGTCCAGTCATAGCTGCAGGTAAAATTTGTATTTTATTTAATAATAGAGCATAAGACTTTTTAAACAGTTGTAGAAAATGTTATATGTTTTCAATCAAAGTAGTCAAGCTTCCACGTTCCATTTTAGTCGTATAAATAAATTTTTTTTAACATTTTTTTGTTTTTTTGGGGGGAGGGGGGGAGGGAGGGATGTTGAAGGTACTCCCCACCCCAAAAAAATCCTCCCAGGGGTCTTTAGGAATCTTCACTGTAAATGAGAGCCACTTAGACACAAAGACAGTCTGTTACTTTTTAGATAAATTTCATTTTTTAGATCACCTGTTCATTCAAATCACTCATCACACATGGCTTTGGTTCCTTATGATCCTAGATCCTCTTGTAGATCTTGCTGTTCAGGTATCTATCTTTCTATCTTTCTATCTTTCTATCTATCTATCTATCTATATATCTAACCATCTATTTATTTAGCTGGTTGGCAGGGTCATATGTGTTCTTCCCCAATGTAACTTCCACAAAATATGCTTATCTTTTTATCTATCTATCTATCTAACTATTTACCCATCTATCTATCTATCTAACTATGTATCTAACTAACTATATATCTATTTATTTAGCTGGCTGGCAGGGTCATATGTGTTCTTCCCCAATGTACCTTCCTCAAAATATGCAGGTAAAACTTTTTTAAAAGTTATGTTTTAGTCATATTAAGTAACTCATAAATAACCACAAAAAGTTTATACCGTTGGGAATTCAAAATTGTAATTGGTAAAACTTTTTTAAAAGTTATGTTTTAGTCATATTAAGTAACTCATAAATAACCACAAAAAGTTTATACCGTTGGGAATTCAAAATTGTAATTGTAATTATTTTTAAAAATAATTTTTAATTCATGGAAACAGTCTGTTTTTACAGACCGCTAACCGTTATCATTCTCCTTTACAGTGATGCTTTTCTTATGCAATGGGAAGGTTTATAACTATTATAAGGGAGGGTACAGCCTTTTAAATAATATTTGCACATAGGAAAATATCCCACCATTTTTTACCTTTTTTTTAAAAACTAACATTGTCAGTAATGGTTCGACTACCCCCGACCCTCCCTACTTTTTCCTAGAGTTCTTAAGGGGCGTAGCCAATAGTATATAATATATAAATATATTTACAGGTTGCTCTTCCATCTTCTATAGAAGATAGATTGTTAGCACTAGAGGGAGATAAGGATCAGCTTCATTTACAGGTAGAGATTATATAAAATAACAGATTTGTAATTCATATACATCTATCTAATTATATACCTATCTATCTATTTTCTATCCTAGGTAGCCTTTTTATCAGACCAAATAACCAAAAGTATAAAATAAAAGATCTTGAAATATATCTATCTATCTAATTATATATTTATCTAATCTACCTATATCTATCTATCCTAGGTAGCCCTGCTATCGGATCAAATAGACAATCAGACAGATAAAATAACAGATTTGGAAGGCGCTTTGGACAGTAAAAAAGAATCTTTAAGGAAAGTCAAAATTAGTATTTAAAAATAATTAGATTAATACGATAATATCCATCAAGTCTTTCTCTATATCTCGGTATCTCACTCTCTTTCTATTTTTCTCTCTTTTTATCCTTTTCTCTCTTATCCATACAATTTCTGTTGTCTATTTGACGCTGTTTTGTCTTAAGAATTTAAGGTATTTTGTAATACAATATTGGGCCAATAAAGTTTGAAGCTATCTTTCTAAATGGCTGTATATGTAATTATCTATCTCTGTATATTTGTTTTTCTTGTTGCATCCTATTATAGTAGTTTTTTAGTCCATTAAGATCTCGCTAATCATAGAACATAGTGATTTCTTAATTTTATGTAGGTTTAGGGGTGGTTTTATGCTATTTAACTAAATTCCCTGATGCTATAGTCTTAGCTGCAATTTTAACCTTACAGCAAAGTCTTATTGGGTTTAATACATCTACCTGTTTATCTATCTATATAACTATATATCCATCTATCAACTATCATACTATTTGCTTTTTGAGTATTTTGTAATTTATAACTGGGTTAATGAAGTATGACGCTAATATGGAAAGACATTTCAAATTACTGGTCCTATAGTTGTTCTATACATTAGTATGACAGTATTATTACAGCCTATCTAGATGTTCTACTCTACTGTTATACTACTATTATAAGTGTTTTTAGAAATATGATTTTGTTACCGTTTCTGTAGCTGTTTAATATCATAGTATGACATAAAAATTACAGCCCAAAATAGCCTGAAATTTTACTGTTATTTATATAATTTATGAAACTGGCCAAGACATTTGAAATTCAAATTGCGTCATAAGGCCTGATTTTTAATTTCAATGATGTTCCAACATTTCAAAGTAATGGTTTTTTTCAATGCGTAAAAAATACTTCTGTTTTTAAAAACCCATTTATATAAATTGATATTTAAATGAATGGCTCTATCAATGACTCCATGTAAATAAACCTAGGGATGGAGGGGACATTTGGCTGTAAATTAAATTAGTACCCGAAGTTTTGCATTATCTTATTCTCTTACTTACAACTTTGGGCACTCTTATTGAAGTTTTTTTGCTTCCAAATTAGTTTTGTTAAAACTTTTTCAACAAAATTTTTAATCTACATCTGTTTATCGTCCATTGTCTTATCCCTTAAGATCCCTGAGATTAGAATAAAAAATATAGAAATACTTATCTACTAAGAAAGTTTTACCAACAATTAAGATTACGAATATTGGTGAGCTTATGTTTGGTATTTTTTGCAAATTTTTTTTATGTCTCTAAATTAATAATATATATTTTTTATAACCTAATAAAAACCTAAATATATGATCTTCATAATATTCAAATTTGACTTGCTATGACTGCAGAAAAACTGAAGATGCCTTACAACGAGAAATTTTAAACAGGTAAAATATTTATTTTAAACTTCTTTTACTCAGGAAACATTGAAATAAAAATTACACCGTTACCCAAACCAGGTTTTCTATTTGGTGGATTAAAAAGTTTGGGTATGTTAATGGAATTGTGATTGATTGGTTCTATACTAGTAGTGTCCTAACTTTTCAACAAATATTTCTCATATATAGAAGGGTTAATTTTGTTTCACATCATATGTGGATGTACATCAATTTATTATCCATGGCCTTATTCCTTAAGATCCCCAGACCTTAAGGCAAGAGGGGACATTGGTCCCAAAGTTTTATAAACCAGTTTTGACTTAACAAAGATGACAACATCCATAAAAGCGAAGCACTGAAACGGTGGACAAACAGACATTAACACTTGTATAGTGTCAGAACTGAATAATCATAATATAAATGTATAAGAGTCAAAGCAAAAATGTAAGTAAATTTGTTGAAAAACTGCTTGATTCAGGATAATGTTTATGGACATACTTACATTTTTAGGGCTTGATTTTAGAGTTGCTTCGCTTATTACATTATACTTTGTTGTTCCAGGAATCAATATACCAAAAATCAGATCAATCAGATGATTAGTTCACATAAAAATTTGTTGTTAAAAAAAGTAAAAAAATCAACATGTTTAAAATGGACGTACGGACATTTTGGTAATGATTATAGAGTTGCTACGCTTTCTAAATCGTACCTAACTACTAAAGGAATCACCATGCAAAATTTGAAATCGATAGGACAATTCTAACATGCCTAAATTAATGAAAAAAGCTATCCGTTACGGACGGACGGACGGACGGACCGACCCTACTTATAGAAAAGCTTCGCTTTTAAAAACTTTTGGTAATTTTACTAAATCATAATTGGGTAGTACGCATATTTCATCCAATAATCATAATTTGCATAAGGGTTAATGTATAATTGAGAATGTTAATAAATTTATCATCAATTGTCTTATCCATTAAGATCCTACACTTTAAATATGTGTTTTCCCAGTATGGCATCAAAACCAATTGATATCCGCTGGATTAGAGCCAGTTCTCAGCCATACTGAAAAATCATATATAGCATCGTATTACAGACAATTTTCTACAAATATTAAAATAAAAATCATATAATTGATACTAGTTTTGTTACACAGGCCTTCGGCCCCTTGGGGCTTGCAAAACTGGTTTAAATCATATATTTTTTTATTTTAATATCCGCGGCAAGCTGTCTATAAAATACGATAAATAATCATTATTTTAGATCGTCCTTGGAAACCCAAAAATTGGAACTGATGAGCGAAATTTCTTCTTTGAAGCTAAGACAAACTTCTTGTGAGAGAGAAAATATTGAATTAAGGTATTTATCTATCTATCTATCTATTTATCACTTTACCTTTCTTTGAAGCTAAGACAAACTTCTTGTGAACGAGAAAATATTGAATTAAGGTATTTATCTATCTATCTATCTATTCATCACTTTACTTTTCTTTGAAGCTAAGACAAACTTCTTGTGAACGTGAAAATATTGAATTAAGATATTTATCTATCTATCTATCTATTCATCACTTTACCTTTCTTTGAAGCTAAGACAAACTTCTTGTGAACGAGAAAATATTGAACTAAGGTATTTATCTATTTATCTATCTATTCATCACTTTACCTTTCTTTGAAGCTAAGACAAACTTCTTGTGAACGTGAAAATATTGAATTAAGGTATTTATCTATCTATTCGTATATCTTTCCTTGTGTTTATCTATCTATCTGTTCATCACTTTACCTTTCTTTGAAGCTAAGACAAACTTCTTGTGAACAAGAAAATATTGAATTAAGGTATTAATCTATCTATTCGTTCATCTTTCTTTGTGGCTATCTATCTATCTATCTGTTCATCTAGATCTATCTATTCATTCATCCATCAAAATATCTATCTTTGAAATTGAGACAAACTTCTTGTGAACGTGAAAATATTGAATTAAGGTATTAATCTATCTATTTATCAATCCATCTATCTATCTATCTATCTATCCATCCATCAAAATATCTATCTTTGAAGTTAAGAAAAACTTCTTGTGAACGTGAAAATATTGAATGAAGTTATTTGTATATATCTCTGTTTACCTGTCTATCTATCTATCTCTTTATTTATCTCTTTATCTATTTAGCTATCCATCTATCTGTCTATCTATAATCTATCTAACTTTCTATCTATCTATAAATCTTTTTCTCTATATTAAAATATTTTAACACTAAACATAATACAAGAGCTATCTGTTAATATTAAGTTATCCGTATAGTATTTTAAACTTTAAACTATTTATGTAGATAGCAAAGCTAATCAATAACTTGTAAGTCTGAATGACAACTACTCTATAGATTGGATATAATGTCTCTCTATAATATAGCTTAGTTAGGTTTTTAATTTGTACATTTATGTTTTAACAACTACTAAACCGATTGAGTTCTACATTTTAGGGAATCTCTACATGGGATAGTTTTATGCTGTTTTTTTAGATCTTTGTCTTGGGTTTGTATTAAGTTATCCGTATAGCAATCTAAATGAAAGTATGCATGAAACTACTATAAAAAAAACTGCATTTCACAAGCAGAGAAAGCGAAAAAAGTATAAAATAAAAAAAACAAGGATTAAAAAGATTAAAAGAAATCAACATATTAATATCATCTTTTATTCGCCGGCCACAAAATTCAATTACATTAGGGATAATTTGGTTTATCATTATTGGGGGTATAATTAATATATTGTACATTGTCTAAGCCCACACAAAATAAAAGACGGTAATATCCTTAAAAGCGTTTTAAACTGACAAAGAGTGATATGGAGTAAATGCTTATTGCTCAAGATATTTTACAATCCAAGTAAATCCCAATCTCCCCTATATATCATCCGTACAGACAAGCAGACAAAGTGAGTTACACTGTAGCTTCGTTATTAAAAAGCACTTTTGCGTCATTTGGGGTTTAAGTTACATTCATGTTTTACTCATGAATCAAAGAATAAGACAATTTATTTTAAATATATTTTTTTTCTTTTCTATAACTGTTATAATTTTGATATATTATTTTGAATCTTTATGTGGATAAAAACATTTATTTAATTTTAAACCTTACATAATAATGATTTAAAACTTGTATTAAAAAGATAGGGATTGCAGACAAATAGCCTAAAACTATCCCAACACTTAACTATAAGAATAAGATAACCTTTAACCATCATAAAATCAATCGGTTCTGCAATTATTGAAATCTTGTATTACAAAAAACCTTACTACTTTTTCGTTGTATCCTAATTTCTGAGTTTTGTAGTAATTAAATTAAAGCAAGTGTATAGTGCTTTAATAAAGTGTTCTTACATTCATGAAAATATATATTTTTCAAAGATGGTTTCTAAGTCGCTTAATATCCGCTGGTTCTTAGCCATACTGAAATATCATTTTTAACATCGTATAACAGACAATTTTTCACATTTAACAAAATTGAATTAACATAACTGTTTTAATCTTTTTTTGATTTTTAATCTTATACATCCATTAAAAGTAAAACACTATAAAAAGAAAACATAACATCCCTTATATACACTTTCTACCAACAATGTGAGGAGATTGTTCTCCTTGGTCTAATTGAGGAATGGCTATGTAGACTTTGTTATATCTATTGTACTGAAGTACAGAAAGACCCAAATATAGAGTAGCTGCGCTACTTATATTATTTTTGCTAAAATGTATGTACGTCCAAATGAAACACAAGGCGGTCACTTTGAACATTTTATTGTTGTGCATTTTTTGACACCGAACACTTTTAGGGACTTGTAATCTAAATATTAATTATAAGGACGTCCAATCTTTTTATTTTGAAGGGGTTAAAAATAGGGGTATGTGAGTTTTACCCCTACCAATGTTATTTGTTAAAAATGTATCTTTTCCCAAAGTTATTGTTCGGGGGGAATCTGCCCTTGTGTTTTAGACTTCAGAAAGACATGTGATTTTAAAAATTCAAATATATTTTATCTACTAATACAGATTTTTTTACATAAAGCTTAGCATTGAATATTATGAAACATCAAATTCAAATTCAAATATTTATTGAGACAAAACAACATATACATTTAATATTCAACATTCATAAATGATAATTACATTGCATTAGGAATTTATTAATAACTATTTTTTGTAAACAATGAATACTATAGGGTTAACACAATATAATACCAGTATCCAAGGACTGAAAAACGCCTAAGTGCGGTGATAAAATAAAACAAACCTTATTTAAAACAATGATTTAGGCGAAGACTGCAGAAACTTACAGATCCTGGATTTGATGGAACCCGTAGCCTTCCTAGAAGACCTTCATATAAGTAAGCATTTAAAATCTTTAAATAATGATTCTTAAATTTCAAAAAGGCCTTTTTTTAGCGCTGTAAAGAGTCATGCGTGACGTCATAAAAAACATCTAAATCCATGTCTTTTTTAGGGGTTTCATTTCACACTTCTCCTCTCATTTTAGACGTATTTTTATGATTTCACACCTGACACTTTCCAGCACTTCCCTTTTATTAAAGAAATTTTGTTTTTTTAAATATCTAATTCATAATTACTATCTTGACTAATAGTAATTTGATATACATACATAGAATATATAGATTTTTTAAATAAAGAATTTGTAATGATTGTTAAAACAGATTTTTTCAATAAAATTGATTTTATTGGCATAGGGATGATTTGTTCACCCCCCTTCCTTGGCAGCCCTCAGTCTTCAAACCTGCACATCTTATGGATAGGTAAGTTAGTTAGATGGATGGATAGATAGATAGATATATAGATAGATAAATAGATAGATAGGTAGATAGATAGATAGATAGATAGATAGATAGATAGATAGATAGATAGATAGATAGATAGATAGATAGATAGATAGATAGATAGATAGATAGATAGATAGATAGATAGATAGATAGATAGATAGATAGATAGATAGATAGATAGATAGATAGACAGATAGATAGATAGATAGATAGATAGATAGATAGATAGATAGATAGATAGATAGATAGATAGATAGATAGATAGATAGATAGATAGGTAATCTTGTTTATTATCATTATCTATTTTAGTGAGAAAGAATCAACACCAACTAAGGGAGACTCAAAAACTTCTTTCTTTAGAAGATCTAACAGTATTAGGTAAGCCATTCTAAAGATTTTAATCTACAAAAACTTCTTTCTTTAGAAGATCTAACAGTATTAGGTAAGCCATTCTAAAGATTTTAATCTACAAAAACTTCTTTCTTTAGAAGATCTAACAGTATTAGGTAAGCCATTCTAAAGATTTTAATCTACAAAAACATCTTTCTTTAGAAGATCTAACAGTATTAGGTAAGTCATTCTAAAGATTTTAATCTACAAAAACTTCTTTCTTTAGAAGATCTAACAGTATTAGGTAAGTTATTCAGGAGATTTTAATCTGCAGAATAGTATATTATTGTGTAAAGTAGTGAGGTTTTGTCCCTTAAGAGCAAGGTAACCACTTATCTGATTCAGTTTTACAATTTGAGGAAGCTTCTTATAGATTCCTAAATGTCTACAGTTGGTTTAAGATATTTTTGGTTAAAGTTTCCATATTCAATTTAGGTAAGCTTAACATAAGTCAATGGATCGTTTTAGGCTAATTCATTTCTGGACCCAAGGAATGGGATGGTTTTAGGATATTTTTATGGTTTATCTTAACTACCTCTTTCATACAGAGCTTTTAGATTCAACTTTTTCTTAAAGTAATAAAAAACAGACAATTATGATAGTTTAGTACCACATTGAAATGTTTTTCAAATCACAAAATTATAGTTTTATAATGTATTTATCTAATATTTTCTCTATGGCAACTTTTTTTTGGAAACTTACTGTATGTATATCTTATTTAAAATACTTTTGAAAGCTAACCTTTTAAATTGATTTACTTTTCAGGCATAAATCTGTTCCTAACAGTCGTACAAGAGATCTCAGTATTGATAGAGCGGGTGATAGCGACCAGGTAGATAGATAGATAAATAGTCAGATAGATAGATAGATAGATAGATACATAGATAGATAGTTAGAGAGATAGTTAGATAAATAGATAGATAGGTATACATGGAACAGTCTTCCACGAGATCTTAGTATTGATAGAGCCGGTGAAAGCGACCAGGTAGATAGATAGATAGATAAACAACAATAAAACTTTAAAAAAACATTAAGTTATAATTCTAATATATTAATTTTGATTAAAAGTCATCAACTAAAAATTATTTTTTTGTTTTGTTTTAGAATCCTATAGCAACCAAGCCCAAAGGGTTAAAGAAGATATTAAGCAGGATGCGAAGAGCCCACTCCGGTCATATTCCTCAAGAAATCATTTCTGATCAGGACAAAGAGCATAGAGCCAGTACAGGTAGATAGATAGATAGATAAACATAGATGGACAGATAGATAGATAGAGATGGATAGATAATAGAGAGATTAGCATGATTATTTAAATAAATTAAAAGATGCAAAGAGCCAACTCCGGTCATATTCTGCAAGAAATCATTTCTGATCAGGACAAAGAGCATAGAGCCAGTACAGGTAGATAGATAGATAGACATAGATTGATAAATAGAAAGATAGAGATGGATAGATAATATAGAGATTAGCATGATTATTTAAATAAATTAAAAGATGCAAAGAGCCAACTCCGGTCATATTCCGCAAGAAATCATTTCTGATCAGGACAAAGAGCATAGGGCCAGTACAGGTAGATAGACAGATAGATAGATATATCTGGTTAGATAGATAGAAATAGATGAATAGTTAGACATAATCCATAAATAGGTAATAAAATAGTGAGTAATAGATTAAAAGATGCAAAGAGCTCACTCCGGTCAGATTATACAAGATTTTTTTTTCTGATCAGATAAAGAGCAAAGGGGTAGTACAGGTAGATAAATAGATATATGTAGATAGTTAGACATAAAAGAATAAATAGATAGATAGATAGATAAAAGAAAGATTGGTATGATTATTTAAACAAATTAAAATATGCAAAGAGCTCACTCCGGCCATATTCCTCAATTTTTTTCTTCAAAATTCTATCTTAAACCAGAAAAAAAGGTTATTTTAGCCATAAATGTAACTAAATGCATGTGATACTGGATTGATTATTAGATCAGCAAGTCAAATTAAAAAATTAGAAAAGTTTTTCAGTAGGTCATTATAATTTAGAAAAACAATGAGTTAAAAAATAGATTTATAGACATTTAACTAGGTAGCAAATTTATCTATCTATCTATCTAGGTAGCAAATTTGTGTGTACTTGGGAGCAATCACAGAGGACCAGTCAACCTTTCCAGCCAGACACACGGATACAGGAGTGTTCTCATACATACATTAGTTGTAGAGTAGTTGTTGTTTGGTGTCCATGCGTTTAGGAACTATAAGTATTTTTTGTGATTAAGGTCTCAACATTGATGTATTAAGGTGTTATAACCACATTCCTAAACAGAGCTTAATTAATTAGTCCTTTTCTGAAAAAATTAGCAGGTGTAATTGAGTAACCTATACAATAATGTGCAGGGGAAGATTTAAATACATTTAAGATTTAAATACATAAAATATGATTCTCCAGTTTAACTCAAATCAATTATTCTTAAAACTAAATTGACCCATGATTACAGTAAAATGAAAGCCTTAACAAAAACATTCTTGTTCATAAATACCCAGCTTCCAATATCCTACATATGTATGACAAACACTTTGATCTAGGACTGGGATGCAGACACCATTTGTGCCTGGTTTCATCACCTGGGACTTTATATGTACAGCAATGAAGTCAGGAGGGTGGTCAAGGTAAGAATATTCATAATTATAGCCTGGTTCCATCACCTAGGAATTTTTATGTACAGTAATGAAGTGAGGAGGGTGGTCAAGGTGAGAATATCTATAATTAGAGCCTGGTTTCATCACCTAGTACTTTATATGTACAGTAATGAAGTGGGTAAGGGGGGTTAAGGGAAGAGTATTCATAATTAGAGCCTAGATTCATCACCTAGGACTTTATTTGTACAGCAATGAAGTCAAGAGGGTGGTTACGGTAAGAATGTTCATAATTATGTCATGGTTCAATCTCCTGGGACTTTATATGCATAGCAATGAAGTGAAGAGGGTGGTCAAGGTAAGAATATTCATAATTAGAGCCTGGTTTCATCACCTGGGTCTTTATATGTACAGTAATGAAGTCAGGAGGGTGGTCAAGGTAAGAATATTCATAATTAGAGCCTGGTTTCATCACCTTGGACTTTATATGTACAGCAATGAAGTCAGGAGGGTGGTCAAGGTAGGAATGTTAATAATTATAGCCTGGTTTCATCACTTGGGACATTATATGTATAGAACAGTACACTTACCTAAACTTAATATTTCCAATACTTTTAGGATGGTGTCCACCTATCAAGTTTAAGTTCAGCAGATCTTGAAGCTAAACTGGGCATAAAGAATATACTTCATAGAAAGGTGAAAAACTATGTTCTTTTATCATACCTAGTAAGATCTTAAGCTACAGACAGATAGACATTCTATTACTTTTATGTAAGGACTAATGACTGCACTCCTAGCACCTAGGGGCTGTGTATTAATAGGGGGCAGAAAAATAGCCTAAAACTATCCCAGGATCTATTAGAAGCTTCTCTAAAAAAAACCATACTATATTTACATGAAAGGATTATAATTTTGTTTCAATTGTAGAAAGTGATGTTGGCCATATCTTCTAAGCAATCTGAGGAAGAAGATCCTGCCAGCAGGCTGGACCATCAATGGGTTACCAGGTTGGAATTCGATTGATTTGACCTAGGATACTTAAATAGTTTGGGTACATTTATAGTTACAATGTTGGGTTAACCCATGATCGTGGCTCAACATGTGGCGCATCCATTCGTCACTGGGGAGTTTCGAATCTCGGGCTGACACCTTGTCACAACTAAAGACGTTAAAAATTGGTTCCTGCTGCTGCTTGGGTGTTAGAGTATTGCATCTCATTACATGTGGATGATGCTCTGGATTGTCTAGATGAACACTTAAAATTGAAGGAGAATCCCGCCCTTACGAGGTAATGGTAATAGTACATCGTTGGGTATATCAATTTATATAAAAAAAGATACCATGATATATACATACATATATTCTTTTATCAGCTAGTGAATTGATAAGCACATAAATTACATAGATACATCAATTTATATATCAATTGATACATCAATTGATACATCAATTGATACATTGATTGATACATCAAAGATAAATGGAATGATACATCGATTGGTATATTGATTGATACATCAATTGATATATTGATTAATACATCAATTGGTATATTGATTAATACATCAATTGATACATTGATTGATACATCAATGATAAATGGATTGATACATTGCTTGATACATCGATTGAACACCAATGTATCAATTTATGATCAATTGATGCATTTATTGCTACATTTATTGATACATAGATTAATACATCAATTGATACACAAATTGATACATTGAATGATACAACAATCAATACATTGATTGATACATCGATTGATACATTGCTTGTACACCAATTGATGCATTGATTGATACATTTCTTGATACATTTCTTGATAAATTGATTGATATATTGATTGATACATTGAATGATAAATTGATTGATACATTGATTGATACATTGATTGATACATCAATTGATACATCAATTGATACATCAATTGATACATCAATTGATACATCAATTGATACATCGATTCATACATTGCTTGATACATTGATTGATACAACTCTTGATACATCAATTGATACATTGAATGATACATCAATTGGTATATTAATTGATACATTAATATTAAATAATTTTAGGTGGTTGGATGATGTAGGACTGCCCCAGTATAAAGATGCCTTCATGGAAGCCAGAGTTGATGGAAGAGTTCTCAATTATCTTACTGTTGATGATCTATTCCAACTCAAGGTATTTTATTTTTTAAATTAATGGGGATATTCTTTTCTTTGAACCTGGGTTGGTGTGTTATTTTTTTAGATGATAATGTGGATTACAGTGACAATTAAGTCGTATGTAAGGAGAATATAATTCATTTATAGTTATTGACACTATAATTTTATCTTATACTGGACTACAAGAATGTCCAACATAAATTTGTTACTGCAGACTTGTTATTAATTTGCATTTGTCCCAATGTATCTTCTGTTCAGCATTGCTTTTATGGATTTTTTTGAGTTAGCTTGTTGACTAAAATGAAAATTATCTGCTGTATGTATATATTACCAAAAATATATATTTTTTCTCGTCCAAATTTTGTATTTCTTAAAAATGTTCTGTTTATAACAGTTTTTTAAGATTATTTTTTTACATTTTTGCTTTAAAAAAAAGAAGGTTAGCATTTTAGCAAATTTCATCGTTTAGCTACTTTGTAATAATTGATCATTTAAATGTTTAGCCTTAAAAAAATAGCTGTTCTATCTTAACACTTTAAGTATAAGAAATTCAGCAAAAAGAGATTGACTATTTGCTTTCAAATTAGTCAACCTTCAACTGTCAATACAACTTTCTATTTATCCATCCATCTATCTATTCATATATTCTTTTATATATTTCTATCATTTAAATATACTGATTTTCACCCCCTGGAATCTAGCGGCCCTGTATTCAAAGAGGGTAATAAGGGGGCAGTAAAATAGCCTAAAACTATCCCAAGGCTTAAATCTAAAAATAAAGTAGAATAAAACAATCCCGTAAGCTTCCAATAAAAAGATTGAACTCAATCAGTCCAGTATTTTCCGAGATCTTAATCTTCAAACCAAAAAAACCTTACTACTTTTTATTCAATTTTAACTCAATCTGTATTCAAGGAATTTAGTGACGGAGTTTCGTGATTAAAAAAGATTTTAAGTTATATTCTGTTTCTCAAAGTGCTGATGCTCTATAACTCTTATTGCCTTATATGTGTGATGTCGTCTTAGGATATTGTCATTCTTGTTTTTTTTCAAAGTACAAATTTTTTATGTCATTTATAAATGGATATATATACATACCAGGGGAGGGGATGGTTTAAAGTCATGAACGGAGTGAGGATGTGGGCATGTTATAATAGCCAGCTAAAAGTATCATTTTATTATTAAATGAAAATCTGGTGCAATAAAAATCTATAGACATTATCTATAATACAAAGTATCTTGATGCCTGTCCGTCTGTCTGTCTGTCCATCCGTCCCTTAAGATCTCGGTAACCACTGAACCGTTTAGATTCTACTCTTCAGGGTATATACCTATTGGTCCTTTGGTGGTTGTAAGCTATTTTCTTGGGGGGGGGGGGGGGGGTGAGTATTTTTTTTGAATTTTTAAAAAAAATTAACTCATGGAGCAAAGCGCCAGGGGCTAGGGGCGAAGCTTTCTTCTTTATATAACTAGCGGATACGTTCCTAGAGCATTCTTGGGGCACTAAAGGTGAGAGTTGAAAAGTCTACCCCCTCATATTTTTAATTTTTAGGGGGTTTATCTATGGGTTGGTGGAAATACCCTCCCCGAAAATAATTAAAAACATTACCTGGACCATATTGGTTCAGTGGATACAGAGATCCTTTACTACAGACAAAAATTCTTTGGGGGGGATTTTTATTTTTTTTTTGGGGGGGGGGATGAGGGGGTAGTCCACCCCACTATTTTAATTTTTTTTGGGGGGGGGGATTTTTCATTTTTTAGGGGGGTTGTAGTGTCCCACCCCCCAAGAATATAGTTATAAACCTTCCCGGGACCTATGAGAAGCTACCCTATAAAGGAGAACCCGATCGGTCCAGCGGTTAGCGAGATCCTTTGTTACAGACAGACAGACATCGTTCTACTTTGTATTATAGATAGGAAGATACATAATTCAATTATTCGCAGAGGTTTCGTGATATTATTACGATATTAAATTCTATTATATGTAGTACAAAATTTTGCCGTAAGATGTCTCATACTGTTTTTTTTTATAGTTAGTCTACTGGTTTTTATATAAGTAAATTATAACTGATTATGTTTTAATGTACATAATTGTAAACCTAACTATTTAAATAACTAAAACTTTAAAAAATCAAGCTTTTATAAAAGAGGAAAGATGTTTTAAAATAATAAATCTTTAAGAACATTTAATTATAGTGATCATTACATACGTGTGACGTCTGTCGCAACTGCTACATTAATTTGAATTAATCCAGTCAAATTATGGTTATTTCAATTGTGGAGGGATCCCCTGTGATGGGATCCTAATTTTAATCTATAGCAATCATAAAACTTTTGTGGGAAGTATAAGTTCTAGGTCTGATTTTGCATATTAAATACTGAGCACAATGGACAAATGTTTCATATCGAAATGAACAAAACAATGATATTTAAAAAAAAGTTTTATAAGCAATATTTTAGTGGTTATTTAGCTTTGTATTATTTGAGTTTGTTTACAATACATATATGAACGGTCTACTAGATGCCTCTCACACATAGGCGTCCAAGGGGGGGGTTAATGGGGCGATTACCCCCCCAAAACGAATTTGGGGATGCCGTAAGCACCCCCAAAATTTTTTTCATGTTACCCCCCCCCATTTAAAATTTACCGCTACCCTGGGGGTGCCGTAGGCACCCCCAACCATTTAGGAGGGGGTATTTACCCCCCCAAACAATTTTGGGGGGTAAATACCCCCTCCAAAATAGAAAATCTCTAACAAAAAAAATTTTTGCGCGCTTCGCGCGCATTTCTAATACTAAATTTTGGTAAAATTTAAATTACCCCCCCAAAAAATTTTACCTAGGGGGTAAATTTTGGGGGGGGTAAACAAATTTTACCCCTACCAACAGATTTCAGGGGGGGTAATTACCCCCCCCCCCCAAGCAAATTTTTCCCCAGGGTAAAAATTTTGGGGGGGGGTAAAAAAAATTTGCGGCGCGCTTCGCGCGCCATTTTACCCCCCCAAAACCGAATTACCCCCCCCTTAAAAGAATTTTACCCCCCCCCAAAATAAAAAGCTTGGACGCCCCTGCTCTCACACTTGGGAAAAATTAACACCTTCACCCCCCCCCCCTCCCCCTCTTACAACGCAATTTTGCGGTGTATCTTATTATATCCTCCCCCTCATAAAAGATCCCTCTAAACCGAGGTTAGATTCTGCATGGTAACAACAAAATAAGTAAGACATATAAAAACTGCTTCATTGAACCTTTTCATGAAATCTTTATTTATCCATGAGTGGTTTTCAGCTATTTTCTGTTTTAGGTTACAAACCAACTGCACCATCTATCCATCAAACGAGGCATTGAGGTTATTAGAAATAACAGGTTTTAATCTATTCTCGCTTGCAATGCTTCTCTATAACTAGATATGTCCGAATATTTTAACAAATGCAATGTAACTCAGAGAGGGATGGGACTTTGGGCTGTTCTTCAAAGTTTTCTAATAACATTCTTTCAAACGTTTCAACCACATATTTACAGAAGGGGTTATTTTGTTTATTATCATTTGGGACATACATCATTTTATCGGCCATTGTCTATAACAATCATTTTGTATACCTGAATTTAAAGAAGATACTATAGATCTATTATTACTGTTTTAAATTTTAGAAGATCAAAGTAAAAAAAAATATTGTTGAAAACGATGCCTTCCTATAGTTAAGGTCGGTCCGTGGCATCTAAAAATGTAAGTATGTCCTTAACCATTACCTTGGATTTAAGTAATTTTGCAACAAATTATACAATTCTGTTCATATTAATATTGTGCTAATTAATTTCTAAATCTTTACTAGTGTTAATGTTAATTTGTCCTATCGTCTGATTTTAGAGCTTCGTATAATGAATGTTGTCATCCTTGTTTATCATAGGATTATAGTAAAACATAAGAGAGGGGGGGAGGGGGTTAAATAGCTGAATGTCCCCACCCCGTGGACCCTGTGCCGACTTCTTATAGGGTCTTTGAATATCAGCCAAAAAGTCGCAAATATCAACACAGAGCGGAAAGCAATTTGTTTGCAGATGAAAAAGGTCCCCAACACTGGATCCAGGTAGTTGTCTGGGTTATACATCTATACTTGTACATATGTTATCCTTAGGTTTGACCCATCATGTTTGAAGCGAAGGGGCAATCCTGGCGAGAGAGATAGTCAGATTATCCATTCTGATGTTGTATATTGGACTAATCATAGGTATATAGATAGATATTTAGATAGAGAGATAGTCAGATTATCCATTCTGATGTCGTCTATTGGACTAATCATAGGTATATAGATAGAAAGAGATAGTTATCTAGATATCTAGAAAGAGAGATAGATAGATAGATAGAAAGAGAGAGAAAAAGAGGGAGAGTGTTTGTGTGAGGGGGAGAGAGAGAGAGAGAGAAACAAAGAAAAATAGAGATAGATAGAAAGTTAGATAGATAAAGAGACAGAGAGATAGAGATAGATAGATAGATATATAGATATAGAATTAGAGAACGAGAGAGAGAGAGAGAGAGAGAGATAGAGAGAGTGAGAAAGAAAATGAAGAAATGAAAAGAAAGTACATAAATAAATATTAAATGATGCATCTATTTTAGGGTTATGGAGTGGCTACGACACGTTGACCTGGCCGAATACGCCCCTAACCTTAGGGGCAGTGGTGTTCATGGGGCTTTAATAGTCATGGTAATTACTTTATAGCTAATTATTTAATACTAGCAGCTACGACCCTAGAGGCCTCTAATGGCACTTTAAATGTACGATTTTTTTTGTATTTCAAATAGCTAATTTGAGAAGAAAAAATTTCTATGTTGCGTTCAAGTCTCTATTTAAAATAGATATAAACCTTCCCGGGACATATTAGGAGCTACCCGGATAAGGAGAACCCGATCGGTTCAACGGTTAGTTAGTTACAGAAAACAGACATCCTGTCACATTTTTATAAGGATTTAATTTAAAACCTTTGTATTTAATGATGAGGTTGCGTGATTTTTTTATCATTTGACGAGGTTTCGTGAATTTTATTTCATTAGAAAGGTTTTGTGAAAAATTAAAATTTCAAATTTTAGGAGGATAGATTCACAGCTGAACTTATGGCAAGTTTGCTGTCTATACCTACTAGCAAATCTTTATTAAGAAGGTAAGATAGATAGATAAATAGACATAATTGGATAAATAGATAGATGCACAGCTGAACTAATGGTAAGTTTGTTGTCTATACCTACTAGCAAATCTTTACTAAGAAGGTAAATAGATAGATAGATAGATAGATAGATAGATAGATAGATAGACCTTACAATATTAAATGGGATATTGTTTCTTTGCAACCTACTTTTGATCCTGGATCTAACAAGTGTCAGCTTTGCTTAATGGAGAAAGTTTCAATTCTCAATTCTGACAAAAACTCATCTATCAACAAGCGGCATGAAATTTTCTCTAAATGTATTCATAGAAGAAATCATCTTTTGGCCAGACTGTAGCTGTTTAATATAGTTCTTTTTTATATATTGTAATACAATTTTTTTTAAATCCTCTAAAACATTTGTAAAAAATCCACGTATTTATTTTTAATGAAAAAAAAATAGTCTCTTTCTGATGATTGCAGAAGCATGAAACTCTGAGTAAAAGAAAATAAAAATTTAAGATAAAATGTTGTTTTACTTTTAAGTAGATAGATAGATAGATAGATAGATAGATAGATAGATCTACAAACTGCAAAATTTCGTTTCATATTTTACTTGGATCTTTTTATTTTATTTTGAAGCCTTACTGTATTTTATTTACTCATCTTTTTCAGACATCTGTCACTGCACTTTAAAGACTTGGTTGGTCCAGATGTAATTCAGGTATTAAATTGATATGATTATGTGCATACTTCTCCATCTTTAATTTGACAAGGACAATATTAAGCATCATTTGATCATTGTGCTGTTTTACATGCACAGATTGACATAAATTAACCCTTTGGAAACGGTAATGGGATTGATTTGGATACACCCCTCTAGGTGTCAACCTTCCTTCAACACTATTAAAAAGAGTCTACATACACCTCCCCACCCCCCTCCCCCCCCGGCAAAACCCACTGCACGCTACTGCATACATACATTAAGAATGACAAAAAGGTATTTATTACTTTAATTTTCCTAGAACAAAAGAACAGCTGAAACGATGCCAGAGTATCAACCATTGACACCAAATTCTAGGTACTAAATTCATTTGATTAAAATAATTTTGTCTAATATGTTTTTGATCAGTTTTGCTTTCAAATAAACATTAAAGGATATATTTTAACAAAACTCATATGATACTAATAGTCATTAGGGTCAAAAATTGGAAACTTTTATTTTGTGGCATTAATGGAATGCTTTTGTAACCTCTGTAGACCACTTAACCGATTGAGTTCTTAACTTTAAGCAATTTTTTAACTCATTAAAGTATTTGGATTGCTTTATTTTATTATCTGCCACCTCCCTCCGTCTTCGGATACATACAATGCCCCAAGATGCTAAGGACTAATCCACACAATAAATGTATAAGTATAAATGTGCAACCCAGACAACTATTTGGACCCTTTACATATATGCTTTCTGATCTTTTGTAGAGACTGTGTTTATATTTCCGACGCTATTGGATGATATTTCAGACCCAATATACAATAGGGGCAGAGTCCCTACCCTGTGGGCAAAGTAACATATAAGTCAGGGGTAGCTATTCTAACAATTAATTCTAAAAAAATCACGAGACCTTTAAAGTATGGTGGAGGTATATTTTTTTATGTAACTGAAGAGGGGTGGGGAAGAAGAGGAGGATAAAAGGAAAGGGGGTTGTGGGGAAATTTTCCTGTAGAATTGTTTGTCAGAATATCATTCCCTTTTCCCTGTTAACTTATTCTTTCACTATAATTACCAAACATAACTTATTTATTCATGTTTCAGAGCCAAGCATACAAAGAAAGGACAGTTCACTCTGAAGAGAAAGAAATCTAAAGCTGAAGTGGATTTTGATGATATGATCTGCCCTCTCAAATAATCTTAAGGGATAAGACAATGGATGTTGAATTGGTGATTGATTGATTGAAAATTTTGGAAAATATTATTTGAAAACCAATAAATAAAAAAGTACCCGAAGTTTTTGGGCTAACAAACAAGTTATAAAACTTTGGGTACCAGTGTAATTTATATTCTTATATCCTATTCGACCCTGCCAATAATAGAATATAGAATATCCTGGATCAAAAAGGTTAATACTGACACATTATCGATAAACTATGTTAGAAAAGGCTTATTTGTATTATGTATACCTCGACAAAATTAAACATTGCTTCTAGAAACCTAAATCTACCAAAATGTGACTGATAAAGCCTTATGTTGATATTATAACAAAAATCAATGTAATGTGAAAAAATATTAGATTTGTCCTATAAAGTGATAAGTATAAATGCTACATAAAAAGTGAGAAAAAAGATAAATATGATTCAAAGCAAAAATGTTTTAGTTGTTTTTTCTTGTGTTAAAAATGTAATAACCAAAGATTATCTTGTCAAATCTTTATATTAAAGTCTCTGAGTCAGTTAAGATCTCATAAACGGCTTGTAGGTGGTTTTAATAGTGAAAAACAATTTGATATGGAGGAAGGGGGGCTCCCCATCCCCCTGTTTGGAAGATTAATCTTTCTCGTGTGTTAAATTATAGCTGGTATTTTATTTGTATGTTGGGAGAGAAAGAGATGTAGATTAATGATATTGTAACTTCTCTCCTTATCACCCCCTTTCTTTTTAATTTGCAAATCATTTTCTTATTTTCATTTTATTTTAATTAATATATTAATTGAAAAATCTAAAATTACTAATAATCTTAATTTATTTAATGTTTTATTTTTGCATATGAAA
The DNA here is from genome assembly GCF_053477335.1 of Acartia tonsa. Classification (NCBI taxonomy): domain Eukaryota; kingdom Metazoa; phylum Arthropoda; class Copepoda; order Calanoida; family Acartiidae; genus Acartia; species Acartia tonsa. The sequence continues at coordinate 60,526,218 of NC_137262.1, forward strand.
TAATCCTAAAAACACATTCTGCCATTGTTAAAGTCAATAATGAATAAATTTTATTAATTAATTTAATCATAATGTTGTTAAAAACTAAGCCAAAGAATCTCAGTGCCTTATTAATGCCAAACATTGTTATAATGTATTTTAGTAGCGAAGCTACTCTATGTCTTGAGCCCATTTATACGACTGTTTTAAGAACGTAGTATTGTTTATACATTTTTTTTATACAAATAGATTTTCAAAATTAAGGCTCATAGAAGAAACTTTAACATGAATTTTAAGAAGACGAAGAAAGTCCCTAAAAAAATCAGCGTGTTACGTCATAAAAACGTTGGAGTATCCATCTCTTTTTTATTTTTTTTTTCCCAATCCTCCTCATCCCTCATATTTATGACGTCATAATTTTTTTGAGGGACTTTCTTCGTCTTCGAATTTTAAGTTTTATTAGAACATACTTTCTAAAAAAAATAATATCCAGATTATTGTTATTGCTGCGTTATTTATGGATCTAATAATCCTTGTTTTAATAATCATTTATTGTGAAATATAATAGATATTTATTGCATGGTATTCCGCGGATATTAAAATAAACCAGTTTTGATTTTAATATCCACGGAGAGCTGTCTAGAATAAGATTCGATGAATAACTATTATATATTTTTAATCAAATTATTTTTTTTTATTAGAAACACTAATCAGACTGATAAATTTTTTCTCTAACATTATTGTAATATTATTAGAGATATTAGAGGTTAAGACATTGGACAATAAATTGATGCCAATGTATCTCCCCCCCCCCCCCCTTGAATATTTGTAGCGGTCAATATTTAATACTTAAATAACCTTGTAGAAAATTGGCCTTTCACATTAGTGGGAATTCCCTAATTTTTATTTTTGTAAGCTAGGTTAGGTAATGATGATTAAGATTTCGGCAAATGTTTTTAAAAAAATTATAATCCTAGTATCAAAAAAAGGTAAATTAGGGAGTATCTAATGGTGTACTGTTTGATTAAAGGGGAAATTACCTAATGATGTTAGTTCTTATTATTATAACTTGTGTTTTTTCTTTATTTTGTTATTGTTGTATATTTGTTTTATTTTGTTACACTAGTCACTAATAAAGATTTCATTTTTTCTCTTAATTCTGTATTCAATTTTCATGTTTGAGAAGTAACTTTTTCTTTTTGGGGGTAGGGGTGTCCCACTACTCAAAAAACCACCACAGGACCAGTATCTATATTTCCTAAAGAGTTTTATTTACAAAAACAAAAATAAATACTTTTGTAGTGTCCCAACCTTCAAGAAAATAGCTTTAAAAAATCACAGGACCAGTAGGTATATATTTTATGATGGGTAGAGCCCAATCTGTTCAGCGGAGACCGATATCTTAAGATTCAGACGGACATACAGACATAGTTCTTTTTTTTATAGATTGTTGTATATAAGTTTTATTTTGTTACACTAGTCACTAATAAAGATTTAATTTTTCTCAAATATTCTGTTTTTCTAATCAATGTACAATTACTTGGATGTTGCACCATATTTTCACATACTCTAATAAGATATTCGTTCAAGCAGGTTCACCATCACTTCTCCTTCTGCTTAAGGAAAGTACTAACCAATAAACGAGTACTAAAGTAGAAATCTAAAGTGACGACAAAATTTCCCCTGTCATGATATCCATTTTTTATTCTTCTTTCATTACAATCTTTGCATGGTTTGCCAGTTTTCGACTTTCTTTATTTTTGCAATAATTATGCACATATTTTGAACCTAGTAATAGTGTCTAACTTTTATCTTTGTGACGTTACAAAAATCGAAGGATGAGATGGGAGGTGGGAAAGGAAACCCTTAAAAAAGAGATGGATTTTTGTTACGTCACAAAGATAAAAAGTTAGACACTATTAATAGGTTCACATATTTTCCTTAAAAAATCATTTTCCATTAGTTTTTACGTTATTCTTTCCCTTAATCCTTATATAATAGTAAGTTTGTCTGTATGTGTGTATGTTTAAGATCTCGCCAAACAATGCACCGATCTAGAGGAAAGTTTCTTATAATATTTCTACCCCAATATATTACAGTTTTAAAACTTAAATTATTTTAAAGTTGAAGGTTGACCCCACCCCCCCCCCCTGACCTTTTATAAATTAGGAGAAACAAAATTACCCCTTCTGTGGATTAAAAAGCTATTGGTGATAAAGTTATGGAAAATCCCAAAACAATGAAGTGCCCAACGTACATAGGCCAACAAATGAGAAATTGTGTCAGATTATAATTTATAGTCAAATGTCCCCTCCTTCCTTTTTGGAAATTATAAAGAATAGACTGAACAAAAATTAATATACTTTTATGATTAATTAAAATTATAACTACGTACTGTTAATGCATATCATTAAAACCATTATCCAAATATGCATTGATATGAGAATAGCCATTTACCACATCGTATTGTAGACACCTATGCGCGGATAATACAATGAAAAATTGTAAGATTAAACCATTTTTGTACCCCCTAGGGGCCGAAAGCCCAAGGTTACAGAAATGGTATTAATTCTATATTTTTTATTTAAATATAATAATTGTCTGTAATACGATGCAATACATGATTTTTTAGTATGGCTAAAACCGGTTATAATTCAGCAGATATTAATTGTTTTAAAGCTATACTGGAAAAAAAATTCCAAATTGTCCTGCACTCAATTAACCTTTATTACTATCATTTATTTTCTTGACAATTGGAATTTTAAATACATAGAAGAATCGAATAAATTATTATGCATTTAATTGATACAAGTTGGGCTACTCAATAATTTTATCCCCTTTTCGGACCTTAATCAGCGGCGGCAGTTGTACTTGGCAGCTGCTAGCCGCCACAATTTATAATGTCATGCCATATTAAATAAGTCACTTAGTTAAATCCCTCTATCTTTCACACACAGAAATTGCGATTATAAAAATCCGCAGGGAGAAGGATTTCAAAGCCCCCCCCAAGTATTATGTGTTAATCTAACTAAAGCTGTATTTTTGATCTCAGAAAGGCATTTGATATGGTACCATAAGTACCTGTTACCTAAATGTTCTTCAGACATTAAACGACCATTAAATCATTTTTTTTGCTTCAAAATTATTTGACCATGATTATTAATATGAATATACAGTACATTTTAATATCAATTAGAAGAAAAACAAGGATTCCTATTTCCATAAGTAGCAAAGCTAAGGAATGTATAGAGAATTTTATACCAATTACTACTAGATAGACACTAATACCTAGAAATCAATAGTTCTGCATTACACCAATGAATAAAGGATATACGATTAAATTCATGTGGATATGGGAAATTTGTTGTCAATTTAACTTGCTTATATTAGACATCATTTATTGACCAGTTCGTTTATCAAGTAAAATGGAGGGGTTGGATAGGGGGTATTATTTTCAGTACATTAAATCAGGGCAATATCCAAGTAATAATATATTTATTAGATCTATATACAGAAAAGCTTTGCTTTCTAAATACTTGAATTGTTAACTAATGTTTTTAGTTAGTTAATGACCATGTTGGAATTCAAGTCTTCTTCATTCCAATTCTTACTGATAATAAGTGTGTAAGTATTTGATTTTTTTTATAAACTTGAATATAAATAAGGGAGTCTAGTCAACCTCAGAAGAGTCTGTGTAGATGTTTGTCAGTCTGATGAGGTTCTAATAGTCTTTTTGAAGGATGTGTAAAAACTATAATTGAGGGCCCACATGAAGGACCAATAAAAGGCCTATATAAAGGCCGGTTAAGTGACAAAGGGCATATTTAAATAGCGTGTAAGAATTGAGGGTGTAAAAAACAGTAACAAGCCGTTTTCACTCCACAGCCCTAAATTTAAATTAAGTAATAGCTTTAACTCCATACTTCATCTATTATAAATTTTATTTTTTAAAAAATATTTTAATATCTAATGTTCTAGTCCTCTCACATACACCCTTCCTCACTCCCTCATTTTCACATTGGAATGAAATATAATCCTTTTAGTTAATTTCTGTTGTTGTTTCATATTCCTATTTTATTTTCTTTAAACTTGTATATCATCTATTGCAAAGGCTATCCAATATTACCTCTCACGAGATTGTTTAGTCCTTTGACACTGTACATAATTATTATTTGATCTATCCTTAATATTTTATTCATATTCAATTTTTTTGTTTGTATATGAATATTTAATACCTGTATTATAACACTGTTATTATTTTTACTTGTTATGTGTGTCATAAAATAAATATCTAATCTAGTTTAAGCCCAATGATTCCGGTGTAAAGCGTTCATTTGCCCATCAGACAACCAACCCTTTGATTTTCTGACCTTTGTCTGAGAAGTCCTAACGGTGCATGGTAGTGAGTTTTTGGGCCAAGGCATTCCCCCTACTTTCCCCCTTTTACTCTGTTGTGCACATGACAGTAGCAGCAGTAGAAAGCATTTTTAACATGGTGTCGGACTGAGATTCTAACCTTTCACCTTCCCGACGACGAGCAGATGCGCTACGTGTTAAGGGTGTATTAGTAAAATGTTGACTTACTGTTAGGGATGTAATGGGTTTGAGTTTGAGACCACACTGTGTTATATGAGAAACAATAAAAGTACAGACTAATGCTAGTGTGTCTGGCATGTGTAATCAATAGTAATAGGAGGGGAAATGCCTTGGTCCACAAAGAGGTGTAGCTCATTGCCAGGCTATCAGTTAGAACTTACATGCAAAGGCTGTAAGAAAAAAGTATTCCTTTTGTGGGGTATGACACATATTGTAATTGACATAAACCTTACCCGTATGAGGTAGTTGACACTTCAATTTAAACACATTTTCTTTTTTTAGTGGTTGCCTTATGATCAATTGTCAAACAGTAATCACTACAACCAGCTACAACAATATCCATGTTGCTGACAAGAATATTGAAACTTGGTCCCCTCTCACTGGCAACTTTCCATCAGACATCAGCTGTGCAATGGCATGTGCAAAAATAAACAAGGAACCAACACAAGAATGCAAATTTGTTTCGTATGACAAAACAACCAAGGAATGTAAAACAGGAACTTTTGGACAAAATGACCATGAGATTATTCCATCTGAAAAATTAATCAACATCTGGTCAGAGACCAAATTTTGCACTGGTGAACCAAGTCCAGTTGCAAATGGAAGGTGGGTCTGCCACAGAAAAAGTTCAGATTCTCGCTGCTATCTCCTTTGCAATGTTGGATACTATGCAGACTGGAATGTCATACAGTGCCAACCAGATCAAAATGGGAACCCAATTTGGCATGTAGATTTGAAAATTGGTGAGAATAAAATTGGTGAGAATGGATACGAGTGGTACAAGTGTAGGGAAACTGTTACAGTCATGGTGGGAGGAGAAGGAACTTATGCTAAAGTTCAAATGGTTGCTAACAATAAGGCAATACAATTACCTAATTTCTTTAATGAAAGTTATGGAAATATGGGTCATGGCACTATTCAGCATGTATTTGGACAAGTATTATATTACTGTTCATTAATGACAGTTCCACAATGTTACAGGTACTCAGGTTATCAGACTCAGAGTGAAAAATTTGGCCTAACAGATTTGGCCAAATCTAAATATGGCCACACCTCTGTTCGAATGGACTTGGTATACATTCTAACAGGACAAACTGCTGGAATAGTTGTACAACAGCTCACTGACGGTGAAGCTTGTGTTGGTCAAATTGTGACCGACATTACAACTATAAAGCTTGAGGATGGATTGTCCAGTGAGTTTGGGTGTACTGCAAGATTTACTGACTACTCTTTTATCTACATTGGAGGCAAGAAAGCTGTGGAAATAAACCTGATATCCAAAGATTACAGGATGCTACCTGGGGAATTAAATTTTGAACGCAAGAAAGCTGGTTGTGACGTTATCATGATTGATGGTGTGGAGACAGTGTTGATAGCTGGTGGTAGCGATGATGACGCTAGGGGTACTAGTGAATATTTTGATAAGGCTAAACAGATGTGGAAATCAACTGGGAATCTAGAAGTTCCGAGGTAAATGTACTTTATGAATAGTTCAATTAGATAGTTGAAAATCTCCACATTACTAATCAACCTTCTATGTTAGCTAAAACCTTACAATAAAAGAATATCATAGAATTGTTCTGATTAGGATGCTTTGTTTCATGCATGATAAATTGATGATAATAGGAATTCTTAATTAAACTTATAGCTCATAAGCATTTCAACAAACTACTCCCTTAAGAATGATATCTGTCTGTCTAAATCCTAAGATCCTAAGAATTTGCTGAACCAATAAAGTTGTGCTTCTAAAGGAATATTGATACTGGTCAATGTAACATGGTATCTATTAGCTATGGTGGAAGCCAACCCATCTTCCCCAAAAGTAAAAACTAATACGAAAGAGGCTTCCAAATATTTCCAAAAGAGGCTAGTGTCAAAACCATCAGTTTGATATAAATTATTTAGATCTTCTCATTCTGTTGTGACAACAACCCAGGGAACATTTGCTGTTGGTGGTGCCCACCAATATGCTACTCATGTTGAACAATTTGATGTGACCACTAAAGAATGGAGTCTGGTTCCAGGAATGGATATATTATTACTTGGATGTTATGTCAGTTGAAATATTGTTCTCAATTTAGGTTGCTAACATGGAACTCATTTATTTGTTTAACCAGTCGGAGGGGAGGGTATAGGGGATATTGTTATCTTAGCCCGCTGCGAGTTTAGGTTGCTAACATGGTACTCATTTAATTATTCAGTTTGTTCATCCAGTTGGAGGAGAGGATAGGGTATATCATTATTTTAGCCTGCTTCAAGTTTATGTTGCTAATATGGAACTTATTTTATTGGTCCATTTGTACATGTAGTGGGAGGGAAGGATGGGGGATATTGTTATCTTAGCCCGCTGCAAGTTTCACTTTATTAGAGAACATGAAAATATGGTGTAACATCCAAGTTAAAATATATCCATTGTGCCAGGATTAGTTACAGAACCTCAGTTTCAATTTGCAGCACTTAATGTTCCAATCTACAATATCCCAGATCATATTAAAGCAGAGCTGGGGATTTAATTAAATCACATGCTCTTATTATGACAATGCTATATCTGTATTAGATATTTCTATTTTTTGATTGTTCTTCAAATTCATTAAACTTATTATAATCAGCACGTATTATCTTTAGAGTAAATAAACAGTATTTTGAAATTAAACTATCTAATTCAAATTACCCTTTGATTATAAGACCTTTTTATAGACTTGATAGTGGTTGTTACTTCATTTGACTTCATTTGAGTGTGGTTTTCCTTTAATTATCTAGAAAACCACCACCCTTCTAAGAGAAATCGCTATTTGGAAAACATTCTTTCGTATTCTTTGAAACCGATTCTAATCCGGTGGATTAGAACCGGTCCTCATCCATACGAAAAAACTATGTCTAGCATCATATTATATCCAGAATTCTACAAATATAAAAATGTACAATCATAAGATTAAAACCAGATTTTAGCCGGTGCCTTCAGCACCTCGGGGCTAAAAAAACCTGGTTTTTATCTTATAATTGAACATTGTTACATCCGCGGAAAGCCGTTAATATTACAATGCGAGAAATAACTAATCTCTCCCCCCCACAAAAAAATCCAGTTTTTGAAAACTAAAATTAAGAATGGGAGATGAATAAACAATTCCCGCCCCCATTTTTTTGTTTTGTCTTTTTAAATCTAAAATAAATAAATAAAATATTTATCAAATTCAAATCCCCCCTCCTCAAGTGCCTCTAGGGGCGTAGAAAACAACACAATTTTAATAATTTTTTTTTTATTTTCCGTCAATATGACTAGAATCTGTTATGTATAGGACTAGAGTTTTACAGGATAGGTTGATATAACATAACAAGGATGGTAACAATATAAGTAGCGCAGCAATAAAAGTATAAAAAGTAAAAATAATGCCCTTTTCAACAAATTTTCAAGGATATAAAGGGATAAGACAGTGGCCGATAAATTGGTATACATCTCCAATGATTGTACACAAAATTACCCCTTCTCTAGATAACAGTTAGTAGTTGAACCAACCAATCAAAATTAGATAAAAGTGCCCAAAGTTGTTAGGCCAATGAATTATAGAAAACGATATTATAAAACTTTGGGGACTAGTTTAATAATAAACATTCCAATGTCTCCTCCCTCCCTGCAAATATTGAACCTTAAAAATATAGATTTTGTTATGACTGCGTTACTTAAGGGTCAAGGAAATCACAGTTTGAGGTTTAAGAAAATAACAAATAACAGGAGTATAAATAACAATAATTAAGGAATTAAATAACATTTAAATAAATATATAAATAACAATTATGGAGTTAGATACATGAATAGATTTCTGTGTTTTGAAGATTTATTGTAATATATTTTTATGTATGATTTGTTGTTTATTAATTGGGTAAAGGGAAACATTTAAAAAAACATATTCTAGAAAACTAGAACCCTCTCTAAAACACAATAATCCATTCACTTATCTAACAAATGACTAGAAATAATGCTCATTGCTTATAGGTAGAAATATTACATTTTAAAAAAGAAAATAAGTTGTAGTTTTTATGGCTGTCTTGTAAATTGATTAAGTTTAAAGAAGGTGTATCAACTATTTTTTTTATAGCTAGCCGGTTCTTTTAGTAAGTAGTAGATGTAAAATTTTTCATAGAATTCAGATATGCAATCGGTTTTTTTTTGTAGACCTCTTATTTTTTAAGTAATTTAAGTTTTAAAAAAAAAAAATTAAGTCGATTTTAAGGTACTAAAATGCAACAAAAAAAAGAAAGAAAATGGTCATTATGAACAAAAATAGTAAGATCTTTAATTTGACACCTTACTTTTTCAATTCTGTCAGGTAATTATTGAAAAAATCGATTTTTTTAAACCCACGAGAATAAAAACTTTGAACTTAATTTTATTATTTCACAAATAAAAAAATATGGGTTCATATATACCATTAGAATCAGAAAAATATTACGAATCCATTGTAAGCAAAATTGAAAAAAAAAGTTTACAATATAGTATATAAACTACAATAAAAGGAATTATATGAAAATATCATATTATGTTGTACAGGCAACGTCTTAATTCTTCAATTGAGTATAAAAATGGGAAGGGGGTAAAGAGGGGGTAAAGAGGGGGTAAAAAAGGGAAGACAATAGTGTTGTCTGAACAAAAAAAATAATTGGCCATTTCTGTAATTTTTTAATTTTTTAATTTTTTTCAATTTTGCTTACAATGGATTCGTAATATTTTTCTGATTCTAATGGTATATATGAACCCATGTTTTTTATGTCTGTTTGAGAAAATATTTAGGTCTAAAGTTTTTATTATACCGAGGTTAAAAAAATAGATTTTTTCAATAATTACTCAACAGAATTTTAAAAGTAAGGTGTCAAATTAAAGATCTTACTATTTTTGTTCTTACTGACCATTTTCTTCTTTTATTTTGTTGCGTTTTAGTACCTTAAAACCGACTTAATTATTTTTTTTAAAAACTTAAATTACTTAAAAAATAAGAGGTCTACAAAAAAACCGATTGCATATTTGAATTCTATGAAAAATTTTACATCTACTACTTACTAAAAGAACCGGCTAGCTATAAAAAAAAAAGTTGATACAACTTCTTTCTAAATTTTGTTTTAAAATGTAAAAATCTAACCGAATTATTATTATTGTATTACAAAGCCAGCAGAGATCCGACCAAAATGGTTCCCACCCCCAATTTTGTAGCATCCTCTTTGCTCAGTGGGTTAAACACATATTTAGTCTTAGGAGCTGCGGCAGCTGGCTTAGCCTTTGACGTTCTGCGACGGGGAACAGTCTTGCGGCGGCTGATGGGCGCTCTCACGGATTTTGGTGGGGAGCCGGCAGGTCGTCTAACTGGATGCGCGTCCAAACTTTTGCCGGCGGCTGAAGCTCTGCTGCGCCGGGCCGCGGTGGCGTTTGAGGTGACGATGGTTTTGGCGGGAAGGTTGCGGCCCTCAACTTTAGCGGCTGTAACGGCAGCGTTGTTTATTTGATGTACTCTGGCGTTTCTATGAACTCCATGATGGTGAACTGAATGGTCGACGCCATTTTGATGAACTGCTTGATGGTGGGCATGGCGCTGCTGAGGCTTTTGCTGCTGCAAGCTTCTGGCTCTCTGGTTGGCTTTCACTGAAAAATTAAATAAGGTTTATTGTTAATTTTTAATTTCTATAATTTTTAATTTATTTTCCTATCTTTGTCTAAATACATACAGTGTCCATCTTTAAAACTTGTTTTGTTGTTTCTTGCTAGTCAATCACGATCTATTAATCTACCTACTCTCTTATCTATTCATCTATCAATCTATCTATCTATTGATCTATCCATCAATGACATACATTGTCTGGCAGCTACTGCTTCAGATGTCTCTTGCTAGTCTTGCTGAGTGATCTGCCTATTCATCTATCTACTGTACTAATACTATCTATCTACATATTTATTGATCTATTTAACTATTAATTACATTGTCTAGCAGCCGACTGCTTAAGATGCCTCTTGCTAGTCTTGCTGAGTGATCTGCCTATTCATCTATCTACTGTACTAATACTATCTATCTACATATTTATTGATCTATTTAACTATTAATTACATTGTCTAGCAGCCGACTGCTTAAGATGCCTCTTGCTGGTCTTGCTAAGTGGTCTGCTGGCCTTCAAATTCCTACCACTGGGCACAACTGGTTGTCTTGGCACGCGGACAGATGGTTGTCTGGGTGATACTGGCTTCTTTTGGACTCTCTTTGGGGGTACACCATGCGGCTTCTTTACCTAAAATAGTAACAGATTTTATGACCAGGTGAATATTTGTGCTACTGGATCCAGGAACCTTGTAATATTCCCTGGAACCAGGAACCTTGTAATAATCCATGGAACCAGGTACCTTGTAATAATCCCTGGAACCAGGAACCTTGTAATAATCCCTGGAACCACAAACCCTGCAATAATCTAAGGAACCAAGAAGCAATCGTCACCAGCAATATTTTACAAAAAACTGCACTTGCCCTTAAGACCATTAGCTTGAAAGGTGTCAGGTTTGAGTTTACAGTTATACAGAGTTAGGACTTTAATTAAGGTAATGTATTCAAAGGGTTTGTTGTCTGTTATATATTAAGTTATTATATATACAAGGATAATAAATTTATCTCTAATATCGATCTTTGTTTGGGGGAGAATGTGGTGGGGTAATGAAGACAATTATTTAGGGCTTAACAGACGCACAACACCCATGAATAATCTTCAAATTTAAGCCAGTTTAAATTATTCATACTTTTGCTGAAAGAATTGTATTTGAGCTAAATCTAATTTTAAGTTTACCTGGACATTTTTGACTGGGGTGGCTTGATGGGGATGGGCAACAGCGGATGTATGGGGATGGGAACCAGCAGCTGAATGGGGATGAGAAGCAGCAGCTGAATGGGGATGGGAAACAGCAGCTGAATGGTGATGGGAAACGCCGGCTGAATGGGGATGGGTATTAGCAGCTGAATGGGGATGGGAAACAGCGGCTTGATGGGGGGCAGCGGCAGAGTGTGAAATGGCAGGACGGATGAACTTGGAATTGGGAATGGGTGGACCCACGGCGGGGGGTCTCTTCACCAGAGGCTTGGGTTTGGGTTTGGCATCCTGAAAAAATAACATATAAAATAGTTTTTATCTGGAAATTCTATTTCTGTTAACATTTATAATAATAGCCTCTCTTTAAAGCTCATCAAATTAATCTAATTGTTAGACTTATTATACTTTTCTTGTCTATACATTGTAATTGACTAATGGTGAAATTAATACTGGCCTCTCATTGGTCATTTTATTGTATGACTTCATTTTAGAGGCACTTTACTTTAGTGCATACAAATGACGCTGTAAACTCCTAGATATATTAGGGTCAAATATACTACTTAATAACTTTTGGAAAAATCACAAACCTTAATCTTGAAAATGTACGATAATCAAAAACCTCTCCAACTTCTAAATTGTTTAGTAAAAAATCTGTACATTGTGCACCACATAAATTCGGACTTTTTCTTATTTTTAAACAAATAAACATAAAATCGTCAATTTTAAAGATTTTATTGAATTTTAAAAACTGGGAAGCAACCTAGGTATATGACTATTAGATTATTTAATAAAATAATTTGGTATGGGCGCGTCTATTGGTTTATGCTTTAATGGCGCTCCAGGCCCAAAAGTCCATTGGATTAACATTGCGGCTGCTGGGAGGCCACATCTCCTTAAAGAGTGAGTAACAGCAGGATCCAAATTAACCCATCTTTAAAGCTACCCTTTGACACGGCGGCTCTCATTTGGGCCACAGTTAAGCTAGAACAACGTTTTATACCTTTTTAAAAATGGCACGATGATTAAAATAGGGTTATCGGCGCAATACATAGTCTTAAACGAGTTTCAAGGTTTCATATGGGCCCCTGAAGTCAAGAACCGAGAAATTTTTAAGATTTTTGACGTTTTTGACATCTTAAAATCTACCACGATCCACTTTGTCGGAGTGCTACAGCCAAGTCAGCTGGGATAGAGAGCTCTAGTCTTTTTTGTGTTTTCACTAGGTATCTGATAGTATCTCCAGCAAGTTTCATTAGTCCATCTCACCTACAGATAGGCTGGGGTCAGATTTAGTAGGCCCAAGTCATATATCCACGGTAATTTATCTGCGAAATTCGATTCTGCCTTGTTGAACATATGCGCGGCCAGCTCGGCGTACACGTCCTCCACCGTCCAAAGATTTTCATGGGCAAAAAGGTCATTACCTAAGCTTTTTATAGTGGGGTCAAACGTCCTGATAGGTCAACTAGTTTTGGCGCTATGACCGCTTAAAAAAAGTCCGGATTTATGTGGCGCACCCTGTATTTGTATTGATGAATGGTCTGCTATTTTCAGATTAATAGAATAAAAACTGTTGACGAGGTTTAGTGATTGATAACCTAACAGACTTTACCATAAGCCGTTTAATAAATGCTGTACTATCGTAAAGATTTATAACTCACAAAGGTTTTGTGATGGGGTTTCATGATTTTAATATGTAGAATTGTTGGTTAGAGGAGACTTCCTTTTTCCTGCATGGCAACTGATCTTTCTATGAATTTTACCTTTTTAACATTGGTCTCCTTCTTAACTCTGGCATCCTGTTTGATTTCATTCTTCTCCTCGTGGTTATCATGCCCGTGTCCATGTCCATGATCATGCCTGAAAAAAATATACATATAAATTTTTACTTTTTTGATAATATATAGAAAAAGTTCTATAAAAGAAATGATTTTTGGCGCTACACTGTTGAACACTGATAACTTCACCTTAATCTAATTTTTTTACTTCGGCTTAATCTTATTTTGAATTGAATATTATACTTTAAATAAAAATGGGGAAAGGGTAGTTTGTTTTTGTTTATTGATTTAGGTCAGGTTTGGGTATATTGTGTAGTGGATAACCCCGCAGGGTTAGGCATGGTAAAACAATACTTATTTTTAAAACATAATATGGGAGGGAAAATCATTCTCATACATTACATGAATTTATAAAAATGTTTATAATTTCTTTTGCTTTGTTTCCAATCTATCTATCTATCCATACATCCGTCTATCTAATTTTGTATTTCTATTGAAAATAATTACTTTGTCTTTGTGTTCTATCTATTTATATATCCATCTATCCATATATTTGTCTATTCATCAATCTCTCTATCCATCAACCTATCTATAAATCAATCTATCAAACTTTAACTTTAGCAATTTTTTTCAATAGAAAATAATTACAGGGTCTTTCAATTTATCTATTTATCCATCTTTCCATCTATCAATCTATCAAGCTATTTTTTTAAATTGACATAATTACAATGGCTTTCAATCTATTAAACTATCTAATCAATCAATCTATTTATACATCTTACCATCTATCAATCTATCTAACTTTAACTTGCACTATTGTATTTCTATTGAAAATAATTACATTGGCTTTGTGTTCAATCTATCCATCAATTTATCTTTCTATCTAGCATTCTATCCATTCATCCATCCATATATCTAACCATCCATCCATCTATCATACTTAAACTTGCACTTTTTTTATTTTTATTAAAACTAATTACATTTGCTTTGTGCCATAGACAGACAGGGATGAATTAAAAGCAATAATTTTAAACAATGACATAGGAACTTTTACAGAAAGTCATTCCTATGAAATTTATTCTTGGTGGTGTGACAGTAGATTTGCAGTTGCTCTCCGACTTTAATTATACTGTGATACTAAAGGAATTCTATGACTACAAACCCTGATTACATTTCCTGACTGACCAATGACCCCCCAGGACCCAAAAAAAGTATGACAAGGCTGTATCAGCCAGGGATCTAAAGGGATAAGACAATGAATGATAAATTGACATGATACACAAATACAAACAACCCCTTATGTAGATAACAACTAGTAATGAAAACGTTTGGACACTCAACTTAATAAACCAACCAATTAAATCGATAAAGTTGTTTAGTCAACGAATAAGAAAACGTTGTTATACAAATTTTAATACCAGTGTAATTTACAGCCATGTGTCCCCTCCCTCCCTGTGTATCATCAGAATAATGTACACTTGAGAGGGGGAGTTTGAAATCCTTATATAAAAGTAACAGGATGTCTATGTGTTTATAAGTTGGTCTGTGTGTACCGAAGGATCTCGCTAACCGCTGAATCGATATGGTGCTCCTTTACAATGTAGCTTCTCATAAGTCCAGGAAAAATTTCTAGCTATTTTGGGGAGGGATCTAAATTCATCCTTTTTAATAATACAAAGTATGCCCTAGCATCAGTACAATACCCAACATGTATGTGCTTTATGTCAGGCGGTTTCTAGGGAAAGTTTCTACCCATAAATTACAGCTTATTTTCTTTTTTAAAACCCAGCTACAATGCTGTTATTAATCTGGAAATATGAAAGGTTAAACCCAGCCATATTTGTGCTTTTTGTGAGCGTTGAAAAAAAATGGAGTGTAAGCTTTCAATGGACGGTCATGGACTTTAGCTTATCTATAAAATTAACAGTATCTTTTTGTGAGTGTCTGTCTGTCTGTACCGAAGGATCTCACTATCCGCTGAACTGATATGGTTCTCCTTTACAATGTAGCTGCTCATAGGTCCTGGAAAGTTTTTTTTTTAAATATGATAGGGGAGAGTACTATAACCCTCCGATATTTGAAGACTAATTAATGTAATTAAATTTTCATGTAAATAAAGGGTTAGCAAATTTATTATTCCTAAAATTGAGCACTAAAAAATCTTTCCTCTCATTTATGTAATGAATGGAAAATAAGTTGTTAGTTTTTTATTCTTGACTAATTCAATTGTTATTTATCACATCATATTATAGACAGCCTTCCGTGGATGTTAAAATGAAAAATTATTAGATTAAGGCCAGTTATGTTTGTCCTGAGGGGCTAAAGGCCTGGGCAAACAAAACTCTTCATAATATTATGATTATTATTTCAATATCCATATAAAATAATGTATAATATGGCATGATACATTATTTTTCATCATGTTTTGAAGCCATGCTGGAAAAATCTGTAGTAAATTCCTTGATTAAATTATTTATAGTTGGCAATAAAATATTATATTGATTTAACTAAAATACGTTCTCTTTAACCTTCTTCTTTGCTGAAAATAAATAGTAATCAGGGCTTACAATGCAACTTTTCAACTTATCATTTGCACAAAAGAGCCTACAAGTTGCTTAAGTAAAACACCCAAAGAGTTTATAAAAAGGTCCTAATATGTTACCTTGTAAAACACCAGAAAGAGTTTATCAAAGGTATAAAAGGTCCTACAGTATCTTTGTAAAACACAAAAAAGAGTTTATAAAATGTCCTTATAACCTTGTGAAACACTCTAAAGTTTATAAAACCTATAACCTATAACCTTGTAAAACATCAATTTAGTTTATAAAGGTCCTAGAATATAACCTTGTAGAACACATAAAAATTTAGTAAAAGGTCCTATAGTATAACCTTGTGAAACACCCAAAAAAGTTTATAAAAGGTTCCACAATATAACCTTGCAGAACATCCAAATAGAGTTTATAAAAGATCCTACAATATAACCTTGTAAAATACCCAAAAAGTTTATAAAAGGTCCTACAATATAACCTTGAAAACATCACAATAGTTTATAAAAGAGCCTATAAGTTACCCTTGTAAAACACTAAAATAATTTGTAAAAGGTCCTACAATAAAACCTTGTGAAACACCAAAAAGAGTTTATTAAAGGACCTAGAATACAACCTTGTGAAACACCCAAAAAGAGTTTAGAAAAGGTTTTCTAACCTACCCTTAAAGCAAGTTATTTCAAGCACATCAATAGAGGTATTTGACAAAATCTACAAATTGATTTTTAAAATACCCAAATATCTCTAGTAAAAGTTTGGACTTTTAAGTTCACCAATTACTATACAACTTTAGACAGCTTATGGCAGGTGTCTTACTAAAATCCCTACAAAGAATTAAGTTAAATCTAAAATTCTATGGGCTTCATTCAAGGATGATTTGACTTTCAATCAAACTGGTATCCAAAGTTTTAAAAAATCAATTGTTGGCTTAAAAATTTGGGGAAGTTCTATAAATCGTAATTTAGATGTTCAAATCTTCATTTTACAAACATTTTCACCAATATTTTTAAACAATACAAAAGGGGTAATTTTGTTTCTAGAAATTAGAGGTGTGCATCCATTTATCATCCGTTGTCTTAAACCTTAAGAACCCTGGGATTTATAAATAAAAATAACAACAATTCCAAAAAAACACTTTTGCATGTTTAAATTACTCTATTCTGCATAAGCGCATGCACAGTATGAATGCCGCGTCACGTGTTGAAGCCTTTCTTTCCAAATAAAATCTCTGAATAAATCCGTGAAATCGTGTGAGGTGCTCCGAGGTTAGCTGGGATATATATGCAGATAATTTGTGCAATAGATATACAGGAATAGAATAACAATTACTAACGGCAACACATCTAGGGGCTAAGGTGTTTGGGGAGGGAGTTGTCGACCTGCACCCCCCCCCCTACTTAAATTTTAGTTTTTAAAAGAAAAAGTAAAAAAATATATATATTAAAAACAGTTATAAATCTTCCCAAGACCTATTGAAAAGCTTCATTGTAAAGGAGAACCATATTAGTTATGCGGTTAGTGAAATCCTCTAACTTTTATGAAAAAATAAAGGAAATAAAATTCTAGCTATTTAATTTAATGTTCATAATTTATAAGCTTTATCTTTAAAATACTTTGTAGATTGTGATTAATTATATCATAAAATTAGAAAATAATTATGTTTTATGGTGATATTAATCAACTTTGAAAAGTTAGGGGAAAAGTTTTGTTCTAATATTGTCAATCCTTATATCTTATTCTAGGTTTGCCTTATCTATTCATACAATTGATAAATAATAGATTTATAAAGACATAGATAGAGTTTAGAAAATTCAACATTAAAAGTTGATAACTAATTGCTTTGTCTTTTAAGTGTATTAATAAAAAATATTATTTAAGAAATATTCATAGTTTCAATTAAAGAAATATCGGATCTACTGCAGTTCTTGGTAAAATATTGCTGGTAACAAATATTGCCAAAAATCTATGAATTTTAAAGGCTGCTAGCTGCCAAACGGCTGAACGTATAGATCATACCCGCACACCATTTTAAGCGGTATAAGAAGGCCTACAAATAATCTGGAATAGCCAAGATCCAATGATGCACAGGGGAAGCTTCACTGAAGAAAAAACGCGTAAAATAGGCCTTTTTTGCGCATTTCTCTGCACTGCGAGATAATTATGCATTATTGATTTATGGATATTCCAGATTATTTGTAGGCCTTCTTATGCCGCTTGAAAAAGTGTGTGGGCATGATCTGTATGTTCATCCGTTTGGCAGCTAGCAGCCTTTAAAATTCAAAGATTTTTGGCAATATTCGTTACCAGCAATTTTTTACCATGAACTGCAGTAGATCCGAAATATCTTTACTTTGTTAACAGTTTAAATTAGTTCTGATTTCATTCATAAAAGTATTCAGGCAAAAAAATGTATAAAACCATACAATTTGATAAGTAATGATTTCAAATGTTGTCCAAAATTGTTCTCAACAAGTTTTCTTTTTTAGAAGTTTTTTTTTGTATATCTTTGCATGAAATCTATGCATAGAATCTGCTGCACACCAAATATACACATGCATATATTTTTGATATGCGCAACAATGTGCAAAAATTAAGCGAATGATATTCACAAAAGTTTGCACATATCCATCTATCTGTTTATTTGCAGGGATCTAAAGGGATAAGATAATGGCCAATAATTGATGTACTTCTCCAATGATTATAACAAAATTAGCCCTTCTGTAGATGACATTTAATGGTTGAAACATTTGGACTCTCATCTTAATGAACCAACAAATAAGAATATAAGAAAAGTTCCCAAAGTTGGTAATTCAAAAAATAAGAAACCTTTTTTTAAACTTTGGGGACTATGGTAAAAGAGGGCTTAATGTCCACTCCCTCCCTGGTTTATATGAATGCACCCTAATGTGAAAAAATTAAAGCAATGTATTCACGGTTAATTCAAACGCTGGGCATATTTGTGTAGATAGTAGATGTGTGCTTGGAGTTTAAAAAAAAAAAATAGATCATAAAGGACATGATAACAAATATGGAACTTTGTCATATTCTGTCAGCAAAGATGTTCAAGGGCGAAAAAGGGGTGTTAACCCCTTCACCTCAGACTCAAACTTTGAAAAACTTAATTTTGACCCCCTCAAATAAAATGCTTGGATGTCTCTGCATTGATGTCTCAGTCATAAAGTAATAATCAATTTTCTGAAAAGCTTATTGATTTTAGTCAATTTATATATTTTTTCCATTATGGCTTTGTAGCTGATTAATATCCACTGGATTAGAACTAATGCAATAAATAACTATTACTGTCTCTTAAGATCTGGCAAACCATTGTGCTGATTGAGTTCTTCATTTGGGGAAGCTTTAAATATTTACATAGATATATTTTATGTCTTGATTTAAGTTTTGTTATGGTTTTATGCTATTTTTCTGTCCCATCTCTCCCACTTTGAATAAAAAGCCCCTAGATTCTAGGGGTATTAATGGAAACATATATATGAAGGAAAGATACCACAATAGCAAAAAGCAAGTTTACTTGTATTGATTATGAATGACAGATAAGAATTTGATTACACCTCTATTCTAATATCACTATTGTACACTCATATGAGTACTGAGTACTAGCTATGCATGAGAATAAAAGTGGTGCCTAAAGTTATGAATTAATTAAATCACAATAGGTTGTATGCCTTACAAAGCATCAAAATGTTCTGTGATATAAGAAGAGCTATTGACAAAGAGAACCAGCTTCAAAGAACCCATGCTGTGATTCTAAATACAGATAAACCCATCCAATTAAACCATTTACATGTGGTCAAGGCATCTAACTATCTTTCTATCTATCTTCCTTTCTAGATATCCATCTGTATTGCTGGATAGTTAACTATTTAAATTAAGATATCCAAATACTATTCAACCATTTACATGTGGTCAAGGCATCTAGCTATCTTTCTATCTATCTGAATTACTAGATATTCATCTTTCTTGCTGGCTTTCTAACTATCTGAACCAAGAAAAACCATAAATATGTGTTCAAGGCATCTAGCTATCTTTTTGTCTATCTTCCTTTCTAGATATCCATCTGTCTTGCTAGCTATCTAACTATATGAATTTAGATAACCAAATACAATTAAACCATTTACATGTGATCAAGTTATCTAGCTATCTTTCTTTCTATCTTACTAGGTGTAAGTTAATATAAAAAATCTTATTAAACTATATTTCTATCTAAATAATAAACCTTTTTTCCTGTCTATCTACTTGATATTTACATCTACTATATATATATACTAGCGACTACGCCCCTAGAAGCCAATAGGGGCACTTAAGGTAGGAGGGGAAAAAGTCGACCTCATCCCATTTTAGATTTGAGTTTCAAAAGAGTACAAAAATATTTTTTTTGGGGGGGGGATGAAGACACCCTCCCCAAAAATAGTTTTAAACCTTCCCAGGACCTATAAGAAACTTTACTGTTAAGGAGAACAATATCGGTTCAGCAGTTAGCGAGATCCTTCGGGACAGACAAAAAACGCTTACTTCTTTATATAATAGGAGGATATATATATATATATATATAATTACCTAACTTCCAATTATCTATCTATCTTACCTTATATCTATGTATCTATAGATCAATTGTATCTATCTATAAATAAATATGCCAATAGTTTAAAATAAATGAAATATTAAAAATAAAGAATTACTAAATAGCCTATAGCATGAGAAAAAAAGTAATTTAATAGATTTTTAAGTTATAGTTTGTTTATTTCAACGCTTTATAGAAAGACATCGGAAATGTAATAGTACAAATTTCAAAAGCGAAGCGTTTTCTGTAAATAAGGTCTTGCAGGCAGAGTGTTTTTTTAGCTATTTATGTTAATGATTCAAAGTTAATCCAAATTGAATTTATAGCAAATTGTAAATATTTATCGTATAAATAAACATACACTCTCAATTATGATAAACAAAATTACTTATTAAGTAGATAATAATTATTGTTTAGACACTGCTAATTTAATCAAACCAATCAATATTTAATAAAAAGTACCAAACTTCTTCTCTTGACTTATAAGAGGCTTTACTGTAAAGAATAACCATTTCGGCCCAGTAATTAGTTAGATCCTAAGCCACAGACATACAAACTTAGGTCCAAACATAATTTGGAGGGGCAGTGCTGATTCTATTAAGACAATTTATAAAGAATTAATTACATGTAATTTGTTAAAACATAACAATGTCTTGTTATAACATGATCAAAAGTAAGACATAATGATTTGATCGTTTTTATCAATATCTTAAAAATTCATATAACAATCTAACTAAGACACTAGTCCCTAAAGTTATATTGGAACAGTTTCTTGTTTGTTGGCTTAACAACTATGGGGACTTTTATTGAGTTTTGATTGATTGGCTCATTAAGTTGAGTATTAAAATGTTTCAACCACTAATTGTATTCTATAGAAACAGTAAAACAGTATAAAACTATTCTGAAGCATATTCTAGCTTCCATGAAAATTGTAAATTCAACCTTTTATGAGATCTTACAGAACACATACATCCATCTACTTATGTATTTAAACTTAGTTCCCAATGTTGGTCATATTAAACTTTTTAACCGAACAATGGTTACTTAATTTTTGCCTTTGTTATACTTTTAAAATATGTTTTATTAAAACTGCCAAAAAATTCGTGTTATAACATAACTCAAGACGTTAAAAATGACTTGTAATAATAGAAAGAATAAGAAGGAATAACTTGGCTTGATAACAGGAGCTTATTTACACTAAGAACTTAGTCATTATCTAAAGTAAAACCTAATCTAATTCTTTAAAAATTTTAAAAGCTTAGGTTTTTATATTTTTCTTATTTAATGCTTTTACCTATAATCCTATTTCATTGCTGTATTTCGCATAACCATTCTTTTTTTTAAAGTTGCGCTACTTATGATGAAAAAATTACTTGGCTATCTTTTAAAAGTTGCTTTAATATAAAAACGCTAGTTAAAGGAATTAAATTATGTCATATTTTATTTCACACAATTGTTTAATACTTTTAGTTGGTTTCTATAGTTATTTAATATAATGATATGACAGTATAATTACAGACTGGACTAGCCTGATACTCTACTGTTACAACTATAACTTTAGAACTGGAAGATTTATATAATAATGTATGTATGTGAAAATTATAAAATACTAGTTTCCGCAAAATTTTTGTCCATCTATTTAATAATCTTCTATCTATCATTATATCCTATTATCGCTGACTGCTGAACCGATATGGTTCTCCTTTTTATAGGTGTTAGGGTATTTTATTTTATACATGGTTTTAGGCTGTTTTTGCCCTTCCATAATTCATATCTCTTTGAATGTAGAGCTCCAAGATGCTAAGGGTGCAGCCGCTAGTCTTTAATATATGGTTCTTTATATCTCTCCTTATTTTTACAATAACCAATAATTAGTAACTAACTCTCTAACTATCAATCAAGCTACCTAAAACTGTGACAATTGACTTTTTTTATGGCACCAATTTTTTGTAACATTTTTAATCTATCTACCTACCCATCTATCTAACTAGCTATCTGTATATCTATCAACCTTTCATTCAATCAACTTAAAAGTACACTACTTTTAAGCATTGTGTATCTGTCTATCTATCCTTCAACCTATCTATCTATCTATTAATCATGCTACTTAAAACTATGACAATTGACTTTTTTATGGCACCCAATTTCTTTAAACATTTTGTATCTGTCTATATATTCTTCTAGCTATATATCAATATATCTATATGTATATCATTCTAGTTACCTAAAACTATGACTTTTGACTTTTAATGAAATCTAATATCTTTAAAAATTTTACCCATATTTCCTTCTAGCTATATGACTATCTATCTATCTATTAATCAAGCTACCTAAAACTATGACATTTGACTTTTTTATGAAATACAATATCTTCAAACATTCTGTGTCTATCTACTTCTAGCTATCTAACTATCTATCTATCTATTAATCAAGCTATCTAAAACTATGACTATTGTTTTTTTTATATAAAATCAATTATCTTTAAACATTGTGTATCTGTCTATCTATCCTTCTAGCTATGTATTAATCTGGCTACTAAAAACTATGACTATTTTGCATTTGAAATCCAATATCTTTAAACATTTTGTATCTATCTATCTATCAATCAAACTACCTAAAACTATGACAATTGACTTTTTTTATGGCACCCAATATTTTTAAACAATAAGAAACCTAAACATTGCAACCACTCTTAAAAACTTTAAAACCTCTTATTTTAAAATAAATCATATTACCCCCTCAAACCTTTGAAATCCCTCATTTTACCCCCTCAAATTAAAAAGCTTGGACGTCCCTACATTAACTTTATCAAATGTATTAAAACTTTAACGTCTAAATCTATTACATATTGATATATTCAGTGCAATAAATTTTCTAAAAATATTTTTCTTTGAAAAAGGATAAAAAGTAGTTTTTTGAATTAAAATTTCTAGAGTAGTTTTTTTCTAGAGAAAATGCACAATCCCCATACAAATTTATGGGAAAAACAAGTTTATCTGCGTTGTTCAATAACAAGCTAAGAAATAATAGTAAAGCATTGTACAGAAAAAATAAAGAATTACAAATGTATTTCTTTAAAACAGGTATTTTAAATTAAGGAGAAAGTTTTAAAGTTAGGGTTTTTCTTTCCATCGGAAAAACTGACCGCAAATTTTAAGAGCCTTAGAAACGTCCTATCGAAAAACCTTACATGATGATGCCTGTCACAACAAGGTGTAATATTTAAAGTCCTCTAAACTCTTTTATTGGTTGTTGATTCACTTTAATGGATGTTGTCATCCTTGTTTAAATGTATGACTTATAGTAGGCAGACAAAATAAACAATGAACCATTTTTGTTTGTTTGATTAGGTCTGAAAATCTATCTATCTATCTATCATAATATACCTATCTATCTAGTTTTCAATGTAGTCTTTAAATGGGCACTACTTTGATTTCTTTATCTATCTATCAATTCATTTATTTAACTATCCATAATATACAAATATCTACCTATAACAATTCAGGGACAAGGGAAGGTTTCTTTGACCAAAAAGTCTATTAAAATCATTCAATCTAATCACGAAACCTTTATGAGTGTGTAATATTATCGATGATTCAACTATTATTAAAAGGGGCTTGTAGTAATTATGTCTGAGTATAAATTCGCTAATCTAAATTCACTAAACCTCATCAAAAGTTTGTAGATTATTAACAGGGATCGGCAGCCGCACGTATGCCGCGTGTAAGCCTCAGTGATATCGTCATTTTATTACTATAATATTCAGCTGGATGTATAAAACTGCTCTTTAGCAGACAATCCTTCTTTCTGAATTTTTTTTTCTGCTCACAAGCAGGTTTAAAAGTGAGGCTGAGGCGCGGCTGCCGAACCCTGATTATTTATGTTATTAGCAGACCGATTTAAAAAAAATAACACAGTAGGGAGATTAAAAAACATTTTTAAATACTTCCTAAAAATAAAATCTTTAAATATTTTTCCTACCCATAAAATTTGTAACTGTTTAAAGACGAAAAACAAAATATTTTGACAAATTTTTACTTCGGCTCATTTTCAAACACTTCCTAATTAACCCTTTAGAGCAAGTTAAAGTAAAAGTTTCAAATTGATTCAATAACTTAAAAACATCTTACTTTAAAGCTCAAAAATAAAATCTTTTGCTCATTACTTATTAAAACAAGGATGACAACATCTATAAAAGCGAAGCTCTGAATTGGAAGGAAATCGAACATTAACACTCATAGAGTGACAGAACTGAATAAACTGAACATATGTCTATGCAAAATTGTAAGTAAATTTGTTGCAAAACTTATTAAATACATGTTACTGTTTAAGGACATACTAACGTTTTTAAGACTAGTTATAGAGAAGCTTCGCTTATAACACTATACCTTGTTGTAATAGGAATCAGTATTAAAAAAATCAGATGACTAGGATAATTTGAATATATAAAAATTTGTTGTAAAAAAAGTAAAAAATCAGCTTGTTTTAAATAGACGTACAGACTTTCTAGTAATAATTATAGAGTTGCTGCGCTTATCATTTTGTACCTAACTGCTATAGGAATTAGCATGTGAAGTTTGAAATCGAAAGGACAATCCTAACCTTTTTAGATTAACGAAAAAAGCTAACTGTAACAGATGGACGTACGGACGGACTTACGGACCGACCCTAATTATAGAAAAGCTTCTTTTAAATAGACGTACGGACTTTCTAGTAATGATAATAGAGTTGCTGCGCTTTCGAATTTGTACCTAACTGCTATAGGAATTAGCATATAAAGTTAGAAATCGAAAGGACAATCCTAACCTTTTTAGATTAACGAGAAAAGCTAACTGTAACAGATGGACGTACGGACGGACTTACGAACCGACCCTAATTATAGAAAAGCTTCTTTTAAATAGACGTACGGACTTTCTAGTAATGATAATAGAGTTGCTGCGCTTTCGAATTTGTACCTAACTGCTATAGGAATTAGCATATAAAGTTAGAAATCGAAAGGACAATCCTAACCTTTTTAGATTAACGAGAAAAGCTAACTGTAACGGATGGACGTACGGACGGACTTACGGACCGACCCTAATTATAGAAAAGCTTCGCTTTTAAAAAATAAATGACCTAGAAACATAAAGAACTAAATTCTATTTGACGATCAACTTAATTTAAAATAATCATAAAAAAACATATATTGGTGCCTTACCACAAAGTTGCCTATCAAGCACTGATCCCCCTCCTTATTTGAATTATATCTTTTGGTTTCTTTAATGCTATACCAAGACTCCCTCCCCTTTGGTCGTTTACAATTTGTTTTAAATTAATGGTCGGGAAAGTGGGGATTCTGTGCTCTACAAGGCACTATGGGGGAAATTCCCCATATTTTAAATTCTGTGAAAAGTTTGTAAATGTTAATATTCGGAGAAGATTAGTTGTTTTTAGTATTGCAGTACATAATAAATCATGATTTCAGGGAAGCTTCTAATTTACATTACCCATTTCGCCCCTTCCCTCCAACTTGTTTCACAATTAAAGGCAAGAAGTTGTCAAGAAATACCAAATTAAACCACAACATATATTACAAAATTTAGGATTTGGAAAAGAATAGTTATGTAGTTCAGAATTTTATTGATAGGTGTCGTAAAAACTTTTTTTATGTAAAATTTTTAGATGAGATAAATATCTAAACAATCTTAAATATTTTTGAAAATATTACAGCTATCCACTCTTTGGGATTTTCAATAAATTTTATTCACTATTAAACATATAATTTATGAGTAGTCTATGATTTAGATAAAATATATAAAATATGTAAAAAGCATTATTCAACTCGTTCATCTCAAAACTGAACATGGAACTAATCTCTGACTATCATTTTTGCATTGCTTGTAGTAAAGTGAGCAAAAACTAATAAAATAATGATTGAGATTCTTATCAAATTCTGCCAAAAGTTGCATAATCTCATCATCTAGTTTTAACTGGAAATCTATGAAATCAGCTCTAAAGCATTGTTTGCCAGAATAGCCTTCCCTTGTCCCTGATAACAATTGAAATTTTTTTTTTAATTTTTAAATTTCTACTTCTATCTATCTATCTACTCACCCATGGCCGTGGTGTCCTGACATGGGGGTCCAAGGAGCAGTATGTATATCTATCTATCTATCTATCTATATATATATATATATCTATCTATCTACTCACCCATGGCCGTGGTGTCCTGACATGGGGGTCCAAGGAGCAGTATGTCTATCTATCTATCTATATATATATATATATATATATATCTATCTATCTACTCACCCATGGCCGTGGTGTCCTGACATGGGGGTCCAAGGAGCAGTATGTCTATCTATCTATCTATCTATCTATCTATATATATATCTATCTATCTACTCACCCATGGCCGTGGTGTCCTGACATGGGGGTCCAAGGAGCAGTATGTCTATCTATCTATCTATATATATATATATATATATATATCTATCTATCTACTCACCCATGGACGTGGTGTCCTGACATGGGGGTCCAAGAACCGGTATGTCTATCTATCTATCTATCTATCTATCTATCTATATATATATCTATCTATCTACTCACCCATGGCCGTGGTGTCCTGACATGGGGGTCCAAGGAGCAGTATCTGAAAAAGGAAAAATTCTTATCATTCTAATATTCAGTATGAAGGCAAATCCAGTAAGTCAATCAGTGGCGCCTCCTTGTGGCTCTTATGATATTTCTTTTCTTGAGGCGACTTATCTTTGCAGGGTGGTGTAACCCTCCCCCAAAACAGTCATGAACCTTCCCTAAACCTATATTGAAAAGCTATATTACTCAGCAGTTGTCATAACTTTTTGGCGGTTAGCGAGATAATAACAATCAGACAGACATCCTGTTACTGTCATATAAATATTCAAAAAACAATTTATAAATGACTTAATGATTATTGAAAATGTTCATTGGTGTTTATGACTAACGGACGGACCTACCCTATACGTAGAAAAGCCTCACTAAAAAAATCAATCAAAATGTTGACAGGGTTAAAAGTGGAGCGAACGACAAATAACAATTTGATGATAGATTAATTTTTAAAGAGAGAGAGAAAGAGAGAGAGTAAGAGAGAGAGAGAGAGAGAGAGAGAGTGAGAGAGAGAGAGAGAGAGAGATTTTGAGAAAAAGAAAACAAAATCATAACCAGAGAGTGAGAAAGAGATATAGAATCTTCATATAGTTTTAGTCTTATCTATACATCTATCTATCCATCTATCTATCCATCTATCTATCCATCCATCATTCTATCTGTCCATCTATCTATCTATCCATCATTCTATCTGTCTACCCATCCCTCTATACATCCATCTATTCATCAGTCTATCTATCCACCTATTTATTAATCCTTCCATCCATCCATCATTCAAATGGGTTGCAAAATGAAAGTAATACATCCATTCTTCCATATATCTACAGAGTGATTCTAAATAAACTGAGTTTTCCGATTTTCAGAAACAACTAAAAAGAATACAGTAAAAAATGATTATATGTCCTTGTTCTCTGTAAAAAAGTACGTCAAATTTGTAAAAGGTGTTTTTTTATTATCTCTAAAAATGCGGCATCTATGATAGGTACGTAGTTTCAAAAAGTGCTTTATGTGAAATGTAGTATAAGAAAAATTAAGATAACTCTTCTATTTTGTATAAAAAAATCTTAAAATATCAATATTAATTAAGAAAAAGGTCTAAGAAAAGTACCTTATTGAGTTTTAAAGGTGAAATTCAAAAGAAAAATTCAATATTTGTTTTCAATGAGGGAATTTAAATAAAATCTTTAGTTGAATTGGTAGAATATTTTATTGGCCACGTTAATATGTTGTTTTCAAGTAAATAATTTTTTAAACCCAACCTAAAAGCACAAAATTCTACCAGAAAGAAAAGCATCATACACACCTTTTGAAATATTCATGCTCTAAAATGCGCCGTTATTTTTAGAGATATTGAAAAACACATTTTTAAAGTTTAATGTATTTTTTATAGAGAATATGAACCTATGATTTTCCATATTCTCAATGGTTGAATCAGAAAATCAAAAAACGCAGTTTATTCTGAATCACCCTGTATATATATCCATACATTTATATGTATTAATATGTCATATATTTTGCATAAGGGTCGCAAATTGAATTCGCTACAGAATGGCAAATTGAGACGTATGGGACCTTTTAACAGAAAGATAGAAAGAATTATACTTATAGCGAATACTTACAATAACGTTTTCTCATTCGCTGGCTCTACAACTTTGGGGACTTTTAATGGATTTTGATTGGTTGGTTCAGTAAGTACAATGTCCTGACGTTTCAATGACTAATTGTAATCTTCAGAAGGAGTAATTTTGTGTATCATCATAGGGGATGTACATCAATTTATCGGCCATTGTCTTATCCCTTTAGATCACTGAAAAAATGCGTCTTTGCATATGAATGCAAAGTGCAGCTAATTCAGGAATCTTAAGGGATAAGACAATGGTCGATTAATTTATGTACATACCCAATGATTATAAACAATATTACATCTTTCTAAGATCTAGTATGGACACCCTTAGATTGTATCAATTAATCAAGAAAAAAGTACCCAAAGTGGTCGCGCTAAAACTTTGGGTACAATGTCCCCTCCCTCCCTGACCTAATGCCTTTTTTCAAACTTATTTTTATGAATTAATAGGACTTTGTGATAAAGGCGATGCAAATTAAATCTCTAGATTATTGCTATAGGATAGATTGATGGATGGATGGATGGATGGATAGATAGATATTTAATGTATAAAGATGGATTGCAAATTAGATGGACAGAAGGACATTCTAGTAGTATTAATGGAAGTAAACAGAAGAATTAAGCTTTCAAAAACTACAATTAATCTAGCTTTTAAATATCTTAATAAGTAACTATCTGTCTATCTTTATATTTATCTATCTATCTATCTAACTTAACAAATATTTCAATTTTCCTCCATGATTATAGAATTGTACAGCTCTCTCACATTTCTATCTATCTATCTATCTATCTATCTATCTATCTATCTATCTATCTATCTATCTATCTATCTATCTATCTATATATCTATCTATCTATCTATCTATCTATCTATCTATCCATCTATTTATCTATCTATCTATCTATCTACACCTATCCATCTATCTTTCTTTCTATCTAACATTAACTTACCAAAAATTTCAATAGGTTTTTCAGTTTTTTCTTCCCTTATAATTGAATTATACAACTCTCTTACATTTCCAATCTTGGCCTAAAAAAAATATTTTTAATAAATCAGAAGGACAAACAAAAATAGCTCTCGTAGAGTTTCCGAACTTAATAATAAGCATAGCATTAATTTGTAAGTCTAAACAAAATTATACTTAAATATGTTGCAAAATTGCAGATCATCAACAAGGATGACAACATCCATAAAAGCGAAGCTCTGAAATGAAAGGAAAAACAAACAATAACTCTTGTAGAGTGTTATACTTAATGGGCAGAAAATTAATGTGTAAGTCTAAACAAAATTGTGCATAAACGTCTTGCAAAATGGAGAATCATAACGATAGAACAATTTAAACATGCTTAAATTAACGTTCAGAGCTAGGAAAACTTCGCTTTTAACAAATAATTGCAATATCTATATTATTCAAATAAGGAATCTAAAGGGATAAGACAATGACCGATAAATGATATACGTCCCCAATGATGATACACAAAATTACCCCTTCTGTAGATTATAATAAGTGATTGAAACGTTTTTACAATCAATTAAATAAACCAACCAATCAAAATTCAAAAGTCCCTACGGTTGTTAAGCCAACGAATATGAAAACTATATCATAAGACTTTGGGGACTGGTGTAATAAACAGCCTAATGTCCCCTTCCTCCCTGTATATACCAACAACGAAATTAATTGGAAAAAAAATCACGAAACCAATACGTGATTTGTAGTTGTCGTTGGGAGGCAACACATAGTAAAACTGACGACATTTTTATCTGCCCCCCATATATTATTTTACATTTATTTGGCTTGTTGGCTATACCTTATTTCTGTACATATATACATACACTATTCATAAATATTGAATAGTATATAACATGGTATTTCGCGCGAATTTCAATGCAAACATTGTACGTGCGCGAAAATAAATAAAACAAGGATGACAACATCCATAAAAGCGAAGTTCAATAGATACATAAAAAATTAATGTTATTTGTTATTGAGTATTTTAAGGATTATTAATTGTACACATTCCCAATGATGATTAACAAAATTAAACCCTTCTGTAATAAATTATTGGTTTTAAAGGTGTGACACTGCTAGTTAAAGTACCCAAAGTTTATAATGTTAATAAAACCTTGGGTACGAGAGTATAATTTATAATCCAATGCGTAAAAGAATTCATGTGACCAATACAAAGCTTCCACAAAATATTGTGGAAAGCCGTTTATGAGATCTTCTTGGACAAGCATTATTTTAGTTTATGGGCTAATAATTTTCCTTTTTTTCTCACTTTGCTATCTATTTATCTATATATATTTCTTTAATTTTAAAATGGATATAAGATATATGGGATATGTTGGCAGGGGAAAATTGTCGTTAATATGGACCCCATTTATTGGTCATTTCGTTTATCCTACGGAAGGGGATGGGTAGTGTAAAGGGGGTGTATTCATGGGGTATCGATATTTTAGCCAGCTGCGAGCATCACTTGAAAGTATATGAAAATCTGATGCATCATCCAAGTAATATTAAATCGATTATTTGTAAATAACATATTTCAACAACCAAAATAAAAGCAATAAAATATTCTAAACGCATCTTCTCTCTTACTCTCTCTCCCTCTCTCTATCTCTATCTCTCTCTCTCTCTCTCTCTCTCTCTCACTCTCTCTCTCTCTCTCTCTCTCCCTCTCTCTCTCTCTCTCTCTCTCTCTCTATCTCTCTCTCTCTCTCTCTCTCTCTCTCTCTCTCTCTCTCTCTCTCTTGAATAAATTAAGCTACACAAATAACTTTAAGGAGTGTCGCACACCTTAGAAAAATAAAATTGAAAAAAAAAAAAAAAGAAGAAACTGCAAATCAATCACTAAATATGATATGCATGTCTGTCTTATTAAGAGCCATATATGGTATTTATAGTAAGGGAAGGGTAATTGGACTGTAAATTATGCTAGTACCCAAAGTTTCATTATTTTGCGCACTATTATTAATTCTTGTTTTGTTGGCAGTGTTTAATATTTTCCACCAATAATTTCCAATCTAAAGTTGGGTATTTTGATATTTGATAATTGGGGTAAATTTCAGTGTATCATTTATTGTCTTATCCCTTAAGATCCCTAAATTCTATTCAATATTATTCTATGAAAAATTCACTTCCTGATAATTCCCAAGTTTTTCAATGGGTTGTGGTGCTCTCTCTCTCTGTGTCCATCTTCAAGGACATGCATCCGGGTTTTAAGCTGTAGAATTTCATAGTATGACAGTATAATTACAGCTTGGGCTAGCTTGATACTCTACTGTTATACTATTACTAATATTTTTTAGGAACCTATATAACAAAATTGGTTTCTACAGTTGTGTTATACCATAGCATGACAGTGTAATAACAGCCTCAGATACATTGATATTATACTGTGTTTATATTGAAAAAAAGATTTTAGAAATTATCTTCTATTTGTTGTTTAGTGTTTGTTTTTAGGCCTGTCCAAAATATTGAAATTTTAATTTCTACATTGATAAAAATCTTTAAGGGAGGTTGGTGAAATTAAACTGTAAATATTCTGGTATCCAAAGTTTACATAATCCCATTCTCGCATATTCGTCGGCCAAAAACATTTGGGACATTTGGTAAAAACTGGCATTGTCCAGACATTTAGTTTATCATAATTGGGGATAAATATCAATTTATTGTTCATTGTCTTATCCTTTAATATCCCTGTTGTTTGAACTCAGGGATCTAAGGGATAAGACAATGGCCGATAAATTGGTGTGCATCCCAAATGATGATACAAAAAATTACCCCTTCTATAGATTACAAATACTGGTTGTAACGTTTAGACATTCAACTTATTAAACCAACTAATCAAAACTCAATAAAGGTCCTCAAAGTTGTTAAGTCAAGTTATTATGAAACTTTGGGGACGCGTGTAATACACAACCCAATGTCCCCTCCCTCTCTGGTGTTTGAACGTGTAGTGTATATTTTTACATATATCAGACATTTAAAAATCACGAAAGAATGGATAGGTTTATAGCTGATAAATTCATCTTCCCCCAAAAATATTATATCTATAAAACAAACGATGTCTGTCTGTCCGTCTGAAGCTTAAGATCTCGGTAACCGCTGAACCGATGGGGCTCTACTTTTAAATTAACACAAACTTTTCCAGTGTTTCACAAGTTTTAATTATCCATTAACCTATCCCTTGATTATTTAAAAAATAACATACATGGCTGTTAAAATTTAAATGTTTGCGAATTTGTTTTCTTAAAATATTATTTAAGGAGTGTTTCAGCTTTTTTTGTGGCGGGTTTTATGGTTGGTTAATATCATAGTATGACAGTATAATTACTGCCTTGACTAGCTTGATATTCTACAGTTATTCTACTATATCTAATGGACCAAGGAATTTACTTTCCTTTAGTAAGTTTTAGCACATACCAATGTCCTTTTTCCACAAATTTACAGGTATCTAAAGGGATAAGACAATGGACGGTAAATTTATGTACAACTATCATGATACACAAATTTACCCCTTCTGTAGAAGAAAAATTTAATAAAAAGTCCTTAAGGTTTAAAAGCCAACAAATAAATATAAAACTTTGGGGACCAACCATAATGATCTACATTCGAATGTCCTTTCCCTCCCTGCATATTCGTGTAAATTATAGTGTAAAATAAAATGTATAATTTATTGAAATTTTTTTAAGAAAAAACTTTAATAATGGATATAGGATATACGTGAATATATTGACAGGGGAAAATTTATTATTAGTTTAGCTTGCTAATATATTATGGACCTCAGTGATTAGTCAATTCATTCATCCAGTAGGAGGGGAGGTGATGGAGTAAAGGGAGTGGATGAGAGGTATTGTTATTTTAGCCAGCTGCGCGCTTTTCTTTTTCAGAGAAAATGAAAATCTGTTGCAACATCCAAGTGCTAATATATCGATTTTTTAATGTGGTGATTTGTGGCTAGACCTCTCTGATCTTATATATGTTTTCCCCCTTTTATTGAAAAGCAAAGATTTTCTAAAATTTAAAATGTCCATTTTAAAGATAGACTGTGCTTTCCCTTAAAGTTCATAGCGAGAACAGAAACCCTACGCCGTTATTTTTAATAAATTGAAAATAAGAAGGGGTGGAAAACTCATGTTGGGGACCGATTTCCTAATAAATGAAGTGACCTAACCCCGTAAGGCTACCCTTTACTTAAAATAGCCTACCCTAACCTGAAATGACATAAAAAGACCTTCCCCTTTTTTCAAAATGAGGGGAGGGTTTCTTTGCTCGACAAGATACTTTAAGGGAAACCGCCAAATACGCGACTGAAAAATTTTGTGAAGATTTTCTAAGTAGTAATTTACTCGGTTGCTGTTTTAAGATAAATTTTGCTTTTAATCTGATTTTCATTTCTTTTAAAAAGCTATACTCATAATATTTAGCCACATTCTTGTTAATTTCTGTTACCGTTCATAAATTTTTAATGAACAATTTAAAGCATACTCCTAAAGACTTTTAATGAAAACAGTATAACAGTAAGAGTAGTTTGCTATATGAGGCTGTAATTATCAGAGAGAGAGGGAACAATGGGCTGCTTATTACACTAGTCCCCAAAGACGTTTTATTAATAACTTTTTTTCTTGACTTAACAACTTTAGCGAGTTTTGTTGAATTGTGATTGGTTGGTTCATTATGTTGAATGTTCAAGCATTTCAACCACTAATTTTAATCTACAGAAATTAAAGGGTAATTTTGTGTATCATCATTGGGGATGTACATAAATTTATCGGCTATTGTCTAATCCCTTTAGATGCCTGTGTAATTATACTGCCATACTATCGTATTAAAAATCTTTAGAAATGGAATTTTAATTGTCTATAAAATCTAACACTACTTAACTTTATAAGGTTTGAAGTTTTGTTTATTTAAATTTTCTAAAAATTGTAGATGGATAGATAGATTGATAGATAGACACAAAAACTTATGGATGGATAGATAAATAGATAGATAGAAAGAAGAACTATACATTTCTTTCTTGCTTATCTAGTTTTCTATCTATCTATCTGTCTGTTCATCTAACTATCTTTCTTTATGTATATCTTAGATCAGGGATCTAAAGGGATAGGATAATAGCCGATAAATCCCTAATGGTGCTACACAAAAATACCTCTACAATTACAATTAGTGGTTGAAACGTTCGGACACTCAACTTGCGTGAACCAACCATTCAAGTTGTGAAGCCAACGATTATGCAAACGTCATTATAAAACTTTTGGGACTAGTGTAATACACAGCCAAATGTTTCCTCCCTCTTTGCTTTTTATAGAGATCAAATTTTCTCATCATTTTTTTACTTTCTCTCTTTTTATCTATTTTTATAATGTTTAACTGATTAAATGTATTGTTCTAGTAAATTAAAACTTTTTCTCGTATTCATTCGAATCCGGTGGATAGGAACCGGTTCTCATGAATACGAAAAAACTATGTCTAGCATCGTATTATATCCAGTTTTCTACGAATATAGAAATGTACAATCATAAGATTAAAACTAGTTTTTTTAGCCGGTGCGTTCGGCACCACGGGGCTAAAAAAACTAGTTTTAATCTTATAATTGTACATTCTATATCCGCGGAAAGCCGTTTATAATACGATACGAGAAATAACTATTCCTTCCTTGTACTTTTGAACTCTTTTAATTTTCATATTTTTATTTTGGGCAACTTCAATTAAAATTAGAATAGTTATTTATCGCGTCGTATTATAGAAAGCTTTCCCAGGTTATAAAATTATAAAATTAAAACACTCTTGTTAATCCCGAGAGACTGTAGGCCCACGCTAACAAAATGGTACTTAAAGTATGACTTTTATTTTAATATTCGTAGAAAACTGGCTATAATACGATACAAAACATGATTTTTTAGTATGTCTTAAAACAGGTTCTAATCCAGCGGATATATTGCGGTTCATAATTTTTGGTGCTTTTTTAAGGAAAGATTAAGTTAAGTAAGGTCTAAGAATGTCCCATATGTATATGTTTCTGCAGGGTTAAGATTATCTCCATTTCTTTTTCTCCTTTTCTTTCTTTTCTTCTTTTCTTCTTTTCCTCTTTCTCTCTCTCTGTCTCTGTCTCTGTCTCTGTCTCTGTCTCTCTCTCTCTGTCTCTATCTCTCTCTCTCTCTCTCTCTCTCTCTCTGTCTCTCTCTCTGTCTCTCTCTCTCTCTCTCAGTAATGTATTTAATTGGGTAGTTGTTTTTAAGTTAAAAACATTTCCTATATTATTAACTTTTCATAGGGGTAAACCATAAATACCACTGAAATTTTAGCCGACCAGCAAGTTAACGGTTTCAACTTTCGCTCTTTATTAATTTTCAAAAGAATACAGCAAAATAGCCTAAAACCATCCTGGGATCTACATAAAGCTTCCATTAATTAAATTGAGAACTCAATCGGTTTAGTGGTTAGAGAGATATTAAAAGACAAACAAAAAAAACTTACTACTTTATGAAATAGAACTGAAGATGCATATAAAAATAGCCTGAAACCTTCCCAAGACTAGAATATTCAAAAAGAATAACCTAACAACCATATTGGGACCTATTATGTGAAGCTTCTTTAAAATGAAGAACCCAATCAGTTATATTAAAAAACTTACTACTTTATTTAAGATGCTAAGAATTTAAAACAAGGGCAAAAATCTAAGATTGCTTATTGTTGCTGCGCTTCTTATGGACATTATAGTACATGTTACACCATAAAAAAGTGCTAAATAATTAACACAGCACAAAAAAAACAATCTAATTGTTATTGTTCATTTTGCGATTTTATTGTAGAAGTGATCGTATACCATTATTAACTTTTCGTAGCGTGATAAACATAAACATGGGTGTCTTTCTATCTTTTTATATATATAATTATCTATCTACCTATCTGTATACCTCTCTGTCTATCCATCTACCTGTCTATTTGTCTATCCATCTACCTTTCTATCTGTCTGTCCTTCTATCTATCCATTCATCTATCTATCTTTGTATCTATTTATCTGTATCTATTTATCTATGTAACTATAAATCTGTCTTTTCGTAGCTTGATAACATAAACGTTGGTGTCTCTCTGTCTTTCTATCTATCTGTCTATCCATTGGTGTATCCATCTATTTATCTTTGTATCAATAAATCTATCTTTTATCTTATATCTATATATCTGTCTGTGTATCCATATATGTATATATTCAGTTTAAAATTAGCATCTGAAGAATGTACATATATTTCCATGAATAAAACTGGAATTCAAAATAAACTCCAAATTTAATTACTTTTGTGGGTTTTTAATTCACTATCTATCTTCCTATGAATCCACTCGTCTATCCATCTACCTATATTTCTGCTTTGATACAGAGGGGCTTAGACTGACAAGAATACTACACAACACAGAGCAACGTACAGACATAACATTATTAAAGAGTAGCTACGCTTAATTGGCTATATTACGGGATGATTTAACCCAAAGTGGTATAATTGGCATCAATTTGGGGGGGAGAGATATACTGGAAACCTATAATCAAATCAATTATCAAATATTTTTTCATGAAGGGAGGGAGAGGACATT
The DNA here is from genome assembly GCF_053477335.1 of Acartia tonsa. Classification (NCBI taxonomy): domain Eukaryota; kingdom Metazoa; phylum Arthropoda; class Copepoda; order Calanoida; family Acartiidae; genus Acartia; species Acartia tonsa. The sequence continues at coordinate 60,563,375 of NC_137262.1, forward strand.
CGGCTGTAAATTTCACTGGTACCCAAAGTTTTATAATCTTATTCGTTGGCTCGAAAACTTTTTATTTCAAACTAAATGTGTCCAAACCTTTCAACTAACTATTTTAATCTGTGGAAGGTGTAATTTTGTCTGTTAGCATTTGGGATATTTATCAATTTATCGTCCATTGTCTTATCCCTCAAGATCCCTGAATATATTTTTTCAATAAGTAGCGAAGCTAATAAATAAGTTGATGTATACGTCTGTTTGTCAGTCAAAGATCGTTACCATGGATAGGCAGAGACAGAGGGAACAATGGCTGTTTATTAAACTAGTCCCCAAAGATTTATGGTAACCTTTTCTTATTGGTTTGCTTAACAACTTTGGGGACTTTCGAGAATTTTGATTGGTTGATTCATAAAGTTTAGTGTTCAAACGTTTCGACCACTAATTATAATTACAGAAGGAGTAATTTAGTATATAATCACTGGGGATGTACAGCAATTTATCGGCCATTGTCTTACCCCTGTAGATCTTATAATCAATAAACATTCAAACGTCTTTAGTATCAATTATAAAGTTGCAGCGCTTATATAATATTGTCGTAATTGAAACTACTGTTAGTATTAAAAGGAAGTATTATAACCTAGCATAATTATATCCATAAGAAGCGAAGCAATGACAAGAATTATACAGTAATAATATGGACAGTTATTGTCAATTAATAACTTCAGTTAGTATTAAAAGGAAGTATTATAACCTAGGATATTTATATCCATAAGTAGCGTAGTAATAACAAGTATTATACAGTAATAACAGAGAAAGTATATGATATTTTAAACTGTTAACACTAGAAAAAAAGGAGGGACCTAAAGGGATGAGACAATGGCCGATAAATTGATGTTCATCCCCAATTATGATACACAAAATTAACCCTTTAATTAGTGGTTGAAACATCTGATCACTGAACGTAGTCAACCATCCAATAAAAATGCATTATAGTCCCCAAAGTTGTCAAGCCAACGAACATGGCTGACAACGTTATTTTAAGACTTTGGGGACTAGTGTAATAAACAACACAATGTCACCTCCCTCCCAAAAATTTTTTTTTGAAACTCTCTTTGACAGTCGGACTTAAAGACGTACAGACGTTGGGAATATATCCTAGTTATAGAGAAGCTTCGCTACTAAAAAAAACGGAAGTCAGTATGTCTTTAAATTATGTGTTATTAAGTGTATTATCGGACAGACGGCTATAATAAAATACTTTAATAATGGGCGTTATATTGTAGATAGATAGATAGATATATGGAAACAGAATAGGTGGATTAAAAGGGGATAATTCGTCGTCAAATTAGGTTGCTAATGTGGATCTCATCAATTGGTCAGTTCGTTCATCCTGTAGGAAAAGAGGGGATAGGAGGGAAAGTATTAATTTAGCAAGCTGCGAGAATCACTTTATTAGAGTACATGAAAATCTGGTGCAACATCCAAGTAATGATATATCGGATAGATTGATGGAAACTGTTATAAATATACTATTGGAAATCGGGAAATAATAAAATATTTAAATAATGGTCAATCGAACTTGGACTTTAAATTTTTACTTTTAACAAGTTCATTGGTCCAAATTTTTTTTACCAATGCAATGATTTAAACCTACAGAATAGGTAATTTGTTTATAATCATTGGTGATTCCAGTATGGCATCTATAAACCGATTAATATCCGCTGAATTAGAACCAGTTCTCAGCCAAAAACCATGTGTATTACAGATTACGATCCTTAGGAGCTGGTTTTAATATTTTTTATCCGCGGTAAGCTGTCTATAATACGATGCCATAAATAACATACTAAATATTCAATACTTACCCCTGCGGGCATGTAGGGGGGAGCTAGGAACTTCTCCCAATCGGCTTTGTCATTCTTCGGGGGTTTACTGTTCAACTGGCCGATATCAATAGATCTCTCCTCAGCTCTACTAAACATAAAAATAGATAATTAGATAGACAGTTAGATAAATAGATAGAAAGATAGATAAGTAAGTGATTAAATAGATAATAGATAGATAAATAGATAGACAGTTAGATAAATAGATAGTATATAGATAAATAGATAGTAAATAGATAAATAGATAGTAGATAGATAAGTCGATAGTAGTTAGATAAATAGATAGTAGATAGATAAATAGATAGTAGATAGATAAATAGATAGACAGTTAGATAAATAGATAGTATATAGATAAATAGATAGTAAATAGATAAATAGATAGTAGATAGATAAGTCGATAGTAGTTAGATAAATAGATAGTAGATAGATAAATAGATAGTAGTTAGATAAATAGATAGTAGATAGATAAGTCGATAGTAGATAGAAAAATAGATAGTAGATAGATAAATAGATAGTAGTTAGATAAACAGATAGTAGATAGATAAAGAGATAGTACATAGGTGAATAGACAGTAGATGGATAAATAGATAGTAGATAGATAAATAGAAAATAGATAGATAAATAGATACACAGTTAGATAAATAGATAGTAAATATAAAAATAGATAGTAGTTAGATAAATAGAAAGTAGATAGATAAATAGATAGTAGATAGATAAATAGATAGTAGATAGATAATAAATAAGGGATAGATAATAGATAGTAGATAGATAAATAGATAGTAGATAGATAGTAGATAGATAATAAATAAGGGATAGATAATAGATAGTAGATAGATAAATAGATAGTAGATAAATAGATACACAGTTATAGATAAATAGATAGTAGATAGATAGATAAATAGATACACAGTTAGATAAATAGATAGTAGATCGATAAATAAAAACACAGTTGGATAAATAGATAGAAAGATAGATAAGTAAGTGATTAAATAGATAGATAAATAAAATATATATAAATAAACAGAAATAACACAAAAATTAATTTATAACTAAATTAATAAATAAGTAAGAAATAAAGTAACTTAGATCTTTAAAAATCAAAAGTACAACCAAGATAAAAAAATGAAAGTAATGTAAAAATATTAATTTTAGAATTTATTAGGCCAATAAAATCTTGTATGAATTACAACTATTTAGGTTCTTTTAGAAGCGAATCTACTCTATATCTAGACCTGTTAATTTGTCTTTACGTTAGAGTAATACAGGAAAATCAGGAATCTTGAGACAATGAACATTAAATTGATGTACATTTCCAATAATGATAAACAAATTTACTTCTGCTTTTAGCTTAAAATTATTCCCCAATCAAGGTTTGATAAAAGTATCCAAGGTATGTACCTATTGTAACTAAAATACCCAAAGTATGTATTTTATCTGTCTCTTTTTCCTTATAACTAGCGGCTACGCCCTTAGAGGCCTCTAGTGGCACTTTAAATGTTTTTTTTTGTTCAAGTCTATACGATACCTCTTAATTGCTTTCAAATTCTACGATACCTATTTATGTTTCGATAAAGTCTCTCAAATATTTTTTCGCCTTTTTATGTTTCTCTTGGGAGGGTGATGGTACCCTCCCCCCAAAATAGTTATAAACCTTCCCGGGACCTATGAGAAGCTACTCTGTTAAGGAGAACCAGATCAGTTCAGCGGTTAGCGAGATCCTTCGGTACAAACACAAAAACACACAAACGGACAAACAGACATCCTGTCACTTTAGTATAAGGATAACATAGACAGGGAGACTCCTATTCAGAAATTTCAATCAATTTAAATCCTGTAATGTTTGTTTCAAATAAAAAGGCATTAGCTTAACAACTTTAATGACTTTTATTGAATTTTAATAGGTTGGTTAATTAAGTTGAGTGTCCAAAGGTTTCAATCAATGATTTCACCTACAGAACAAGTAATCATCATTGGGGATGTACATAAATTTATCGGCCATTGTCTTATCCCTTTAGATCCCTGATAAATTTTGAATTCCAGAATATATTAATTTACATTTAACAGAATTATAAATCACGTCGACTCGAAATTAAAATAGATAGATAATGGATAGCTGGATGGATAGATAGATTGATTGATAGGATAATAGATACATAGATAGATAAATAAATAGATAGTTTAACAAATTTATAAATAGTTAAAAAGATACATAGATTGGATAGATAGATAAATAGTATCTAATAAACAATTAACTTTTACTTTAATTATGTGTTTAAAGACGGACAATTGCTTCTTTTAATTGTTAGAAAAATGATAAAAGAAATAAAAGAAAGATGGATGGATAGATAGAAAGAAAAGAAAAAAGAAAATATTATAACTTTAAAGACATGCATTGTTAATTATTTTAATTTCTCAGTTTTACTTGTAATAGGGGAATAGATAGATAGATAAATGGATTGATAAATAGATAAATGAAAATATTGACAGAAAAAAAATCATACAACGAAGAAGATAGCAAGAAAGATAGATAGAAAGATTCAAAATTCATACCTTGGGGTGCCTAGATGGATAGATAGATAGATAAATAGATAAAAATATAGATTGATAGATAGATAGATAGATAAAAATATAGATTGATAGATAGATAGATAGATAGATAAATAGATAAAAATATAGATTGATAGATAGATAGATAGATAAATAGATAAAAATATAGATTGATAGATAGATAGATAGATAGATAGATAGATAGATAGATAAATAGATAAAAATATAGATTGGTAGATAGATAGATAGATAGATAGATAAATAGATAAAAATATAGATTGATAGATAGATAGATAGATAGATAGATAGATAAATAGATAAAAATATAGATTGATAGATAGATAGATAGATAGATAGATAGATAGATAGATAGATAAATAGATAAAAATATAGATTGATAGATAGATAGAAAGATACAAGAAATAAAATACTATACCCTGGGGTACTTGGGGTGTTTAGGGTATCTGAAACGGCAAATTGAACCAAACTCAACACTAAGATAACCTAAAATAATTTAATTATATTAATTAATTAATTGTCTGTAATGTTTTACTCTGGAAGGGGGGGGGGGGATTGGAGTGTAACGTATACTGTATAAATGTATAAATACGTTTCTCTATCCGTTAGCTTAAGAATTAAGTTTTGATTGATTGATTCAAGCTGTGAAGAGTTCATACTTTTCGACCATTGGTTTTAATCAGTAAATTTTCTAAACAAATGAAACTTATAAAACTTGGAGTACTACTATAATTTTGCAGTCTAATTTCCCCTCTCTTAGCATATGCAATCTTTATTTAAACGTAGCAGGATGTCTGTTCTGTCCTTTATAGTTTATGACTTTTTTGGGGGGAACAAAAAAATATAAGGTCTAAAATGTCCCTTTAAGGCTCCAGCGCCAAAAAAGCACCGTGTTTTACATGATATTCTGACAGAAAATTACTCTTTTCAAGAAACTTTTTTCATGCAGATTCTATAGTTGTTTAATACTATAGTATGACAGTATAAATAAAGTGTTGGATGGTCTAATAGTGTCTAACCCCTGGAAAGTTTCATGGGGCTGTATACACCCCCCATGACATGGGTCTTAACTCTTATGATACAGCTCACTAAAAGGGCGTGTAAATACCCAGGGTGGTGACATTTGGCTGTTTATAACACCAGTCCAGAAAGTTTTAATATATTCTTATGTATTGGCTTGATTGGTTGTTTGGTGTCTAATATTTCAACCACTAATTGTAATCTACAGAATTCTGTGTATCATCATTGGGGATGTACATTATATGATCTGCTATTGTCTTATCCCTTTAGATTCCTGGTAAAATACAATTGGGTGTGAAGAAAAGGTGTTCCAGTTTTAAAAAGCTTATTTTTATAAATCTGTATGTTTGTCTAAATAAATCACCACACCCCACTTGATTTGGTTTAAGAGAAGATGTGAAAATTTCCAATGCGCTTCACCCCCCGATCCGGCAAAACCCAGTGCACGCCAATTATTTAAATTGTACTGTACTATCAAGGAGTATGAGAACCCTAAAAACCACTCAAAAAATGCATTAATGCTTAACAAACATAATGTCTAGACATAGGTTTTTTATATACTTTCTCACAAAGTGCCTTTGGAGCACTGATTACCTCCCCCCCCCTCCTTTATTGAAATATAATAAAAAATAAGGTTACTGGGTTGTTTTTCCCATGCCTAACTTTTATCCTAACCCTGGGAGGCTATAAAGCACCCAGCATAACCTAACCTAACCCAACCCGAACTAAAGTAATAAACATACAAACGAAAAACTAAGAAATCACCCACCTTATTCTCAATTTGTAAAAAAATATAACAGAGGGTGGGTAACATTGCTCAATATAGTACTATATGTGAAAGCGCTTAATTTTTTAATACTTTTCATATATGTAGTAATTAACATTAGGCCTTAAATTACATTCCCTGTTAAATTAGGAACCCTTTAATGACACATATTTAATCTACATCTGCCGTAATAGTTATTTATCGACAGCATTCAGCGGATATCAAAATAAAAAATTGCAAGGTTTATTATTCTTAGAAAATACAATGCTCTTCATGATTTTCTAGTATTGCTGAGAAGTATAGCGGATATTATTCGATTTCGAAGCTAAACTGGAAACATTATTATTCCATGCTAATAATATCATTAGTAGCGAAGCTACTTAAATATATACTTTGTCTGTCTGTCGGTCCGTCTGTCTGTAAGTATGTCAGTTTGGTGAAATGAGATTTTCTCGGTTGCATTTCAGATAGATTGCTGAATTTTGGGTGAATATACCTCTTTGTCTATGTGCAGTATCGCAGCTATTCAATAATCCGTCCGCCTGTCTGTCCATCTGTTATTAAAGCTTACCTTCATTTTAATATCAGAGGCTCTTAACACATTTTTCATAACAAATCTGAAAATGAAATAATAAATTAGTTTTTTTAGATTCTTTGACAATTTTTATTTTTACAAAAAAAAATCTGTAATAGTCACTAAAAAAAAAGACAGTTATATCTATAAGAAGCACAGCAATAGAAAATTTCAAAACAATCTAAAAAAAAATGTGACATTCAGCATATGATGTCAATAAATCCTGTAATACGACATTGTTAATTGCTCATTAGACATTAAACTTTTTATTTCTAGATTCTAAAGTTCTATAAACAAGTTCTTCTATTTGTTGGCTTTGATTTAATTTGTTAATTTATATCAAGACTTAATTGGTTAGTGTTCAAACTGTTTTACCAATAATTTAAATCTACAAAAAATGGTAATTATAATGGTTGTACATTTAATTTATCCCTGAGGTGAGTTATGAGTAGCTTTGCTACTAATAGTTGCATGTGAAAAATATACAACTACAAAATTTAATTACGAAATAAACCAATATTCAATTAGGCATAACAATATTTTAGTTTAAAATATAACTGATTTTCAAATTAACAATTAATTTGATTTTTAGTTTCTTGAAAGGGTATATAGATAGATAGGTAGATAAATCGTTGGACATATAGATATAGACAGATGTACAGATATAAAGATGAGCAGATAGATAGATAGGTGGATAGCTAGATAGATAGACGAATATCTAGATAGATAGATAAATAGACATGTAGTAAGAAAGATATATTGATAGATAAATAATTGGACAAATAGATAGATAGACAGATAGATAGATGGATAACTAGATAGATAGATAAATAGATATGTAGTAAGAAAGATAGATAGATAGATAAATAATTGGACAAATACATAGATAGACAGATAGATAGATAGATAGATAGATAGATAAATAATTGGACAAATACATAGATAGACAGATAGATAGATAGATAGATAGATAGATAAATAATTGGACAAATACATAGATAGACAGATAGATAGATAAATAGATAGATAGATAGATAGATAGATAGATAGATAGATAGACAGATAGATAGATAGATAGATAGATAGATAGATAGATAGATAGATAGATAGATAAATAGACATGTAGTAAGAAAGATATATTGCTAGATAAATAATTGGACACATAGATCAATAGATATTTTTCTATGTAAATAGATAGAGAGATAAATTGATAAATAGTTATGTGAGCAAAAATTAAAAATATTTGAGAAAAATATTTGGTTGGTACTTCCTTCGATTGTCTTGTCTTTAAGGGGTATATTGATAGGACAATGGCAAATGAATGCAGGGATCTAAAGGGATAAGACAAAGGCCGTTAGATTTATAAACATCCCCAATGATAATACACAAAATTTCCCTTTCTGTAGATTACAATTATTGGTTGAAATAGTTAGATACTCAATTTACTAAACCAACCAATCAAAATTTAAGAATAGTCCCCAAAGTTCTTAAGACAACGAATAAGCATATTTTATTATAAAACTTTGGGGACTAGTGTAATTAAAAGCCCAATGAGGATATACAAAATATCTCCTTATCCAAATTATTGGTTGAAATTTTTGGCGGTTAAAAAGTTTTCGACCAAAGAATGAGAGAAAAATAGATAGATTTAAGAAGACGAAAAAAGTCCCTCAAAAAATCAGCATGTAACGTTCTAAAAACGAGGGATTATCCATCTCTTTTTTAAGGGTTTCCTTGCCAACTCCTTCTCTCCTCATCCCTCATTTTTATGACGTCATTGAGGGACTATCTTCGTCTTCTAGATTTAATCTACAGAAGGGGTTACTTTGTCTATCCTAATTTGAGGTTGCACATCAATTTAACGTCAATTGTCTTAACCCTTCAGAAAAATCAATATAGAATAATAAAAAAAGATAATTAGTAGATAGATAGTCGTTTTGCTTATACCCTTTTTAAAATTTGCAATAATTGACGGTTTCTAAAAAAACATATATTTAGTAGTATAACAGTAGAGTATAAGGCTCGCCTAGTTTGTAATTATACTGTCATACTATAGTATTAAACAGCTATAGAAACCCACTATTAAGGAAGTATAATACACTTAACTAATTATAAGCACTATTGTTTTACACAAAATAGACTTTTTTTAAAAGGATTTTTTTCTTTAGCTTGCAAACAAAATATGGTTAACTATAGCAAGATTTTTTAATAGCGAAGCTACTCCATAATTAATATCGTCTCTTTATGAGGAAATATAATATATTGGCTTCTATTACAGGTAGAGGTTATATGTGTGTTTGTGACAATATCCTATAAAACCTTTAATCAGGTAAATTGTATCTATCTTTTAAGGTAGGTTACTCGCCCCTAAAATAAAACCCCTATATTTCTTTTTATATCTAAAACATAATTTGGTGGGTAGACTCCCCCTGTACACTTTCCCACAAGTGCTCTATATATATATCAAGGGCATAAAACAGTGGGTAAATCAATTAAGTACAATTTTCTATCTATCTTACTCTCTGTTCACTGTATATCTATTTTATATATATATATCTATATCTTCTTGCTATCTAACTATCTATCCATACAAAAGGTTAAATGGTAACAAAATGTTTACAAGAGTTATTAAAATTTAACACCTGTTAAACTCCAGGAAATTGAGGGGTAGATCAATAGATGATAAATAAATAATTTACCTTACCATAGATATAAAGCAATTGGTTGTAAGTCCCCAATGAAGTTTAACAAAATAACCATTTTTGTACACTAAAATTATTGGTTTAAAATATTAGACACTCTTACTTTAGAACCAACGATTCAAAATTCAATAAGAAATACCCAACAAATAAGATAACATGATTATAAAACTTTGGGTAACAGTGTAATTAATCAGTTTAAAACAAAGAAAAACACCCTGATCATTTAAAAATGAGCCATTGTCTTATCCCCATTATCCCTAAAAAACTGTAAAAGTATGAAGTTGAATATCTTTTAAATCAACAGCATATCTCTCTCTCTCTCTCTCTCTCTCCTCTCTCTCTCTCTCTCTCTCTCTTTCTCTCTCTCTAAAATCAACAGCATATCTTTGAAGAGGATACTGTAAAAATTTTATAACATAGTACTATTTCCAGGGAGGGAGGGGACATTGGACTGTAAATTACAATGATACCCAAAGTTTTATAACCACTTTGGCTCAAAAACTTTTTGAATTTTGAAATGTTGGTTCAAAATTTTGCCACCAATAATCTTAATGTACAGTAGGACTAATTTGTATATAATCATTTGGAATGTATATTCATTTATTGCCCATTGTCTTATCCCTTCAAGACTATTTCTCTCTTTTTTTTCTCTTTGTCTATCAGTTCATCTATTTGTACTTATAGCATTCTATTTATCTCTCAATCTATCTATCTATCAATAAATAATTGTATCCTTAATCTATCTATCTTTTTATTTTTCTATCTATTTATCTATCAAATCTCTCTCTTTCTCTCTCTATATATATCTGTATATTTCTTCTTTCTATCAGTACACCAATATATTTATGTAAATATCTATTTTGCAAAGAGAGAGGGGACAATGGGCTGTTTATTACACTAGTTCCCAAAATTTTATAATAATGTTTACTTATAGGTTGTCTTAACAACTTTGGGGGCTTTAGTGAATTTTGATTAGTTGATTCATTAATTTGAGTGTCTTTAAACATTTAAACACTAATTATAATCTACAGAAGGGGTAATATTGAGTATTAACATTTGGGATGTACATAAATTTATCGTCCATTGTCTTATCCCTTAGATCAATGCAATTATGCCATCTATGTATTTATAAATCTAACAGTCTTTATTTGTATCTATCTATCTAATCAATCTATCTTACTGTTTACCAATCTATCTATCAATTCCCATGAATTGATGTTAAAAACGTCTATCTACCTATCAACCAATCTTTCTAATCTAAAAATCTACAAGCAATAATGCAATGTAATTGCTAGCTGCTTAGTCCTAAAGTCCACAAGTAGTAGAAATATCACAGAAGAGTATCAAGCTAGCCAAGGCTGTAATTATACTGTCATACTATGGTATTAAAAGGACTATAGGACTAAGAAAACATATTACATTGTATTGTAAATTTTTATCTTGTATCTTCTCTCTCTCTCTCTCTCTCTCTCTCTCTCTCTCTCTCTCTCTCTCTCTCTCTCTCTCTCTCTCTCTCTCTATCTCTCTCTGTGTTTATATGTGTACGTGATGATAAGAATAAAGGGGTAAGACAATGGCCGATAAATTGGTGTACATCCCCAATGATGATACACAAAACTACCCTTTCTGTAGATTAAAATAAGTACTTGAAACATTTGGACACTCAACTTTATGAACCAACCAATCAAAATTCAATAAAAGTTGTTAAGCCAACGAAAACGTTATATAAAAATTAGAGGACTAGTGTAATAGACAGCCTAATGTCCTCTCTCTCTCTCATGATTGAATGTGTAAATATGGTGATAGATGCTGATTATTCCGAGAATGTAAGCATATTAAAAAAGTGCATGGGCAACTAACAGCTAAAAGTTGAATTAATATTCAGATTTCAAAATCTCTTAGTTATTACAAAAATAAATCTTTATATTTATTTGACTCGAGAAAACTCATTTGTACAGAATTTTACAAAAAAGAGTCCTGAATTGATAGATGATTGATATATATATAGATAGATAGATAGAAAACTAAAAAACATACATACAGGTAGATAGATAGATAATAATAGAAAAATAAATAAAGGCTTAGAGAATAAGGCAGATAGATAGATAGCTAGATTGATTGGATTGAGAACAATAGATAGATAGAAACATTTAGATAGATATATGGATAGATATAAGTATATCTGTATGAATTAGACATGAGCCCTTTTCAGCTTATTTTCACAACGATTTAGAGTCATTAAATTTAGCATGCTCATACACACACAAACATACACAAACACACACATACACATACACACACACCCACATACACACACATCCACACACAAACACACACACACACATACACACACACACACACACACACACACACACACACACATACACACACACATACACAAACACACACACACACACACACACACACACACACACACACACACATACACACACACATACACAAACACACACTTGAATGGCGAAATAAAATGGCAAAAAAATATTTAGATTATTTGGTTGTAAATTATAGGTTTTATCAGGGGTCTCAAGGGATAAATTTAAGAAACGATAAATGTATTTACATCCACAATGAAGATAAAGAAAATTACCCTTTCTGTACATTAAAATTCTATACCCAACGTTATTGAACAAACAAATAAGATAATATAGCTTCAAAACTTTGGGTACCAGTGTAATTTATAGCCCAATATCTCCTTACCTCCATGGGTTTTAAAGACAATACCTACCAATGATGGACAGACAGACAGACAGAGTATATCATCGTATTACAGACATTTTTCCACGAATATTGAAATAAAATTCATAAAGTTGATTTAAATTGTGTTACCCCTGGCCTTATAATTTTTCATTTAAATATCGATCAATAACTTTTAAATGTTTGTTTTGACTGATCGAAAAGTTTAGAAAATATATCCTTACATCGACTTTTTAACTTTTAGCTTAAGGGCAACACTGAATTTTTCACACACACACACACATACACTAAAAACACACCTAGAAGGCAATTTCTAAGATCTTTAACTACAAGTATTTTAACAGTAGAGTATCAGGCTAGCCCAGGCTGTAGATATACTGTCATGCTATGGTTTTGATGGGTAAAGGAACCGACCCCTTGATTATTCTGAAAATTTGGCAAGCCTATGAAATTTTATGTGTAGATTTGAGCACAAGTGACGTTCTAACAAAACTTCAGAGAATAATTATTTATCGCATCGAGTTATATACAGCTTTCTACAGATATTAAAATGAAAATATTAATATTAAACCAACTATAGACATTTCAAAATAGAGCCTAATAGATGAGATATAAAACAACAAACATGTGTTAAACAAACTTTTTAGTAAAAACGTAAAAAAATATACCTAACTTTTACAGGAATCATGTTTTAGGACAATTCTTGCATTCCTAAATCAATGGTAGGAACTTCCATTTGCAGACGGACGAACGGACGGACATACCCTAATTATAGAAAAGCTTCGCTTTTAAAAACATTCGTAGCCCTAAAGATTTAATGGTTGGTTGAAGTAAACACTAAAAATAAATGCTCACATAGCTAGTCAGGGAGGGAGTGGACATTAGACTGTAAATTACACTAGTTCCCAAATTTTTATCTTCTTCGTTGGCTTTAAAACTCTGGTTACTTATAGTTTAATTTGATTGGTTGGTTTCAAACAAGTAGTGTTCAAAGTATTCAACAAATAATCTTGGTCTGAAGAGGAAGTAATTTGTTTATATTTGGGTTGTATATAAATTTATCATCCATTGTCTTATCCCTTTAGATCCCTGCCACAAAGTGCATGTTGGTTGGTGGTATTTTTACCCAGGGATAGGACAATGAAAGTTAATTTTATCTACAACTCTGAAGTGGAAGTAATTTGTTTATATTTGGGTTGTATATAAATTTATCATCCATTGTCTTATCCCTTTAGATCCCTGCCACAAAGTGCATGTTGGTTGGTGGTATTTTTAAAGCAGGGAGTGGACAATGAAAGTGAGTTTTATCTACAACTCCTTAATAGTTATTTATCGCATCGTTGAACAGACAGTTTTTCGCGGATGTTAAAATAAGATATCATAAGATTAAATTAGCCCGGGCAAACAAAACTCATTTTAATATTCATGGAAAACTAACTAAAATACGATGCTAAACATGATTTTTCAATACGGATAAGAACCCATTCTAATCAAGCGGTTATAAATCGGTTTAGAAGCATTATTGGAATTTTTTTCTCCATTTTCCTATCCATCAATTTTTAGTTGCATTGGTTGGTTTGTCTGTATGTAATATACTCAAAAGTCAGGATCTTAAGGGATAAGACAAAAAAAATTGATATACATTCTCAATGATGATAAACAAATTACCCCTTCTTGTAGATTTAAATTAATAGTTGAAAAAGTTAGACTCTAATATTATAAAAATTCAAAAAAAAGTACCCAAGGTTTTTATAGCCAATGAATAAGTTACAAAACCAGCTGCGCCCCTAGCATCTAACAAAAAGGCTCCGTATTCAAAGGGATAAGTGAAGAGGAGGCATAAAAATAGCCTGGAACCATTCCAAGGCTTAAACTATCCTGGGACCAATGTAAAGCTTCCCTCAAAATGATAACTAAATAAGCTCAGTATTTATAGAAAGCTACAAACAAAAAAAGACTTTACTACTTTGTATAATAGGAGAAAAGTGTTTTATGAGGATGTTTATCTCATCTTTCTTATCCCTTTTCTCCCTGGGGGTGGGTGAGAGAGACACTCCTTAAACTGGACATTCCTTATTAGGGGATATGGGCATGTAGGAAGTCAGGATATAGATAGATAGATAGATAGATAACAATTAACTCTACTATTTCTTAAAGAAACTAAGCGTAAAATTACCCCGACAATTTTTCCTTTATTACTACTTTTTCCCATTTCATTAACTTTTACATTTTTTGCCTTCAGACTTAGAAAATAAGCAATAAAACAAATAAAATTGCTACCCTTTCTTAATTGTTTCACAAATCAGCATGCAAAGTTTTAAATAGACTTGACAATTCTAACATCTAAATTAACAGTTTCAAATATCCATTACAGACGAACGGACCTACCCTAATTGAAGAAAAATTAATTTAGAAAATACTATTCTCTATGCACAGCTTACTTTTAATTCGAAACGATTACTTTTTCACTTCATTTTAAGAGCATTTTAAAAATCTGAAAAGTAAAATATATGATTAATATATAAATTATATAAAAGTTTTACTTGATAAGGACAATTATGACTTTATGTAGCACAGCAAAACTATTATACAGGAGGAAAATTTAATTTAGGGAGGGAGGGGACATTACAATGTAAATTAAGTTACAGCCCAAAGCTTTATAAAAACTTTCTATCATTGAATCACTTAAAAACGTTGGTTACTATTATTGAATTATTTGTTTGTTTTGTTCACACTAGCACTGCCACATTTTATTCAATATACAGGAGGGTAAATTTTGTTCTTTATAATTGTAAATGTGCCCCAATTAATCATCCATTGTCTTATCCCTTAAGATCTTAAAAACGGTAGTATTAATAGTGGTAAAGAAAGTATTATTAGCGATTTCTTATTCGTTGGTTTAATATATTTGACGACTTTAAACGTATTTTAATTGGTTAGTTCATTAAGTTGAGTGTCCAACGTTTTTAATCACTATTCATAATAATCAGATTGGGTAACTTTATGTATCATCATTGGGAATGTACATCAATTTATCGTCCATTGTCTTATCCCTTTAGATCTATGATTATCATAGTCAAAAAGTAGCTTTACTACTTACAGTTTCACTATAAGTTAAATATCATAGTATGACAGTATAATTACAACCTAGGATACTCTTATACTCTACTGTTATATTAATTACACTAATATATTTATAGAAACCGCCCTTTTTATTTATATGAGAAATTTCGGTACAATCTCTGTAATTAATTTTTATATTCATTTTTTATTAAGGTCTTTTTGTGTACATTTTTATAAGAAAAATTCTTTTTCATTATTTAAAAGTAACTGGATGTCTGTGTGCGGCTGTTTGTACCGAAGGATCTCGCTAACCGCTGAACTGCTTTAAAAATGTAGCTTCTCATAGGTACTATAAAGATTTATAACTATTTTGGTGGAAGGGTTCAATAAAAAAAAACCTATATATTCATGAAAAGAACAGTAAATCATAATACAGTAAAATAGCTTTCAAAAATGATTGAAAATGACTTCAATCACAGTTGGACAATGGACATACCCAGCGATAGAGAGGGGGGACAATGGGCTGTTTATCACACTAGTCCCCAAAGTTTTACAATAACGTTTTCTTATTCGTTGGCTACACAACTTTGGGGACTATAGTTAATTTAGATTGGTTGGCTCATTAAGTAGAATGTTCAAACATTTCAAAACACCAATTTTAATCTACAGAAGGGGTAATTTTGTTAATTATCATTGGGGATGTACATCAGCTCAAGAGCCATTGTCTTATCCCTTTAGATCCCTGGACAAATTATTAAGTTTTACTAAATAACTCAATTTAATAGATTGAAA